>NC_053128.1:20561288-21161288 GCF_010015445.1 Perca fluviatilis | reverse complement strand
AATGAGAATTGTTTTTGTTTTTTAGACATATAGTGTCGCATCCTATAGTTGAACAAAAAATCTGTTGTAATATTTGCCAATTACATAATGTAAAATGAATCTCTTATATCAAAATCCAATTACCTATAAAATACACACTGCAGCAGATGTGTAATAGGAATCACCTGGTATCACATTTTCATATATAATTACTGTGGCAAAATAATCATGGTAAATGGCATTATGATAATAATATCACTTTCCTGAAATAGCCTAGTACTATTAGAGCTAAGATATACTGTAGACAAATTACTCCCCACCATGATTATATGATGAGTATATTACTTTATTTAGCATGCATAGCTCCATTGGACTTACTTAAATGCACTTAAGATGCCATCAAAATAAACAGATTGTTGTTATAAGTCAGTTGACTAGAAATGACTTTAAATGCAGCATATTATATGTGTAGATTCTTTGTACAGTGCCTCAATTTGGTTTTTCATACACATTCAGATTTGTTTAGGGTGATAATAAAGTGAAACAAGGTTCTTTTTGCCAATATCAGACACAGGTGAGGCTCACTTGTGAGGAAGAATGTAATGTGCACAATTTTGAAGCAGCGAGTTTCCTTTGTGTCAGTCATGTAAAATGCATGCACCCATAAACTTGCTGTGCTTTAGTAGGTCGACTGGCTAATAAACGTAGAATGTAATGGCCTGAGTAGCTAGAGCTCAGAGCTAGACATACTGTACGTGGAGCCTGGTTAGCTGGCCCTGCTGTGAATGCTCTGCCTGCCTTAGGGCTAATCAAAATCAAACTGTGAAAGAAGGCAGGGGTGCTGTAGTGTGTTCATGGTGCCCTCTGAAAATAGTGATAATATTAAGGGGGGATTGAAATTGTTGCCGGTGTTACCATCAGAGTGTTTCGCTATGATACAGTGAAACCAATATACTGGCACAAGCTTGGTAGCTCTTTTTGTATTCATACTGGAATGGACAGCAAACAAAAGCTGGAGGGAACTAACATGAGACACTCATCTCTCTAAAGACACTGCAATAATACAGAGTGGCAATGGAGTGATTGAAAAATCACAAATACAGTGCCTGCACCAGGAGATTAAGACATCTCATCTCTAGGGGAAGAGGCAAAAGCAGACATCAGCACACTAGTGCTCATAAGCAAACAAGCTCAAGAAATAGCTGCTCCACACAAGCCACACATCAAGTCTGCAATAGAACAAAGACATAGGGAAGCCAGTGAGTAACATGATCAGAAGGATTGCAGTGTTGGAAAGACCACACAGATTTATGGCAAGAATACAAAAAAATACATAAAAAATGCACAGGTCAGGAAAACCGAAGCCAAAGAATAAAATAAAAATGAGGATAGCTTGTATTTGAGGTTAGCCAATTCTCACATGTTTGGTGTGACCCAGAAGCTTTCAGACTCTGGTACATGCTATTATGTCACGTTGCACAGAAATATCATGCAAAAACAAAACAAAAAAATAAATATCCAACAAAGGTTGTGCACTCTCTATCAGATAAATTCTTGCTGAGTAGATTAAAAGCCACACCTTATTTTACAGAACACTTGCACAAACTGCAAAAAGACAAAGAAGCCAAACTAATGAACACAATATTAAAATGAGATCAGCATTATTCAGCTTCACCAGTTTTAATAAAATACATCCTCTCCAGACTGAATTCTATCTTCATTTGTCTACAGAGACAACTAACCTTGTGATATATGCAAAACATACATTTTGAAAGGGAAAAAGAGTCAACCTTATAAAATTATTGAAATGGCTGCATCCAGATTACCCTTAATCTCTAGGAGGAAAATAACCCCTTTAAATCCTTTTATATGAAATTATATCCTTCAGAACTTTATCACAGGGATTCATCACTTCTTGGGAGTTTTTCTTGAGTGTATAAGAGTTATAACAGTATACAAGTTTTACAAGACTATATTAATTAGATCCCTTGTATTCTGGTCTAAGTATTTATCATGCAAGAGTGTCCTCTATGTAAAAGAAATTGACACCCAGACAAGAGCATACTGGATGCTGATAACAAGATACTGGCTTAACCACTCGCGTGTTGTGTCTTTGGGTTATTTCTCTGAATCTGACGGGGCTTTATGAAAACATTGATACATAAAATGTTGTCCTTGTTAAGTTTTGCATTGGCCCCTAAATGTATTATTTTAATGAAATTACTCTCTGTCCACCAGCATTCTTCAATAGCTTAATAGCATCAGTTATTTACTTTACCCTGCAGTTCTTTCAGATAGGGTTATCTCCTTTCCTATGGAGGAAATATTTATTCATAATTCAAATTTAAAGTCCAAAGAGAAATTGAAAGTCCAAAGAGAAAACAAAGCAAGATCAAATTAAAAATATTTTTATTATTTTTTTTAATTTTCCATTTGGCTTTGGCTTTTGAATTTAATATTTGGCTTTTGAATTTCAATTTAACATTGGCTTTTAACTTTCATTTAATATTTGGCTTTTGAATTTCAATTTAACATTGGCTTTTAATTTTCATTTAATATTTGGCTTTTGAATTTCAATTTAACATTGGCTTTTAATTTTCATTTAATATTTGGCATTTCAATTTCCATTTAACATTGCCTTTTCGTTTGGACTTGACACATGTCAATGTAAATGAGGAGGCGTGGCTGGTGGGAGGGTCTGAAACGAAAGGGGTGCAGAGGCACCTTATGAGCAGCAGGGGGAGCTTACTGCTGGGGAGCATCTGTCTGCAGCTTCAGGCTTGATGGCCTCTTATTTCATATGATAGAAAATGATGATGTAGGCTAAACACAAACGACATTTCATGCAACAACAGTGAAGTTTTCATGTAGTTACTATAATTGGGCCCGTGTTAGTGAGGACTACATTAGGACTGTATTTAAAGCTGATTCTGGTTCCCAACTTCGCCCCAGGTGTGTCTGTTTAAAACACGACTCAGACAACTTTTCTCTTTTGATGTTTTATTTAATTAAGCAACAATGGAAACATGGGTGTGGGTAGCTCTGCGACGTGTGTTTGTGTGTGGTCAGATTTCTGAATAAATATTTCCTCCATACTTTACATTCTCCAATTAATGCTTTCCATTGATCTACTTGTGATCTCTGTTCATGTCCCTCCAGAAAGAAACACAAAGTCTGATTGTATGCTGACAATATATTGTTATACATTTCAAACTCTTACAAAGTGTTTTATCCTTTTGAGTACCTTTCAAAGAGTGCATCAATTAAAATGTGTTTTGCCGGGCGCCCGGATAGCTTGGTTGGTAGAGCGGGCGCCCATATACAGAGGTTTACTCCTCGATGCAGCAGGCCCGGGTTCGACTCTGACCTGCCGCCCTTTGCTACATGTCATTCCCCCCCTCTCTCCCCTTTCATGTCTTCTGCTGTCCTATCAAAATAAAGGCTGAAAATGCCCAAAAAATAATCTTAAAAAAAAAAATGGAATCAATGAATGATTATAGGTTTTTGAGAAATATATTAACAGCTGAATGATGATATTGAAATGTCCTTATATTAAAAGCAGTGATTGACACAAATACAACAATTTACAGATTGCACCAAATTCAATTTTAGCCATTCATTGACCACTGAATGTCTTGATGTTGTTTTGTAAAAGTGTTTTTTGTCGGGGAATAAGGTACACATTGCTACTGAGTATGCTTCAAATTTCTCCCATCCTCAATTTCAAGTTTTTGAATCAAACAATGTGCTCTCATTGTCCTCTATAGGTGATTTGTTCCGGGCTCATTTAGGATATAGCTTGGGGGCTTTCTGGCCGGCTGAGAATGCAATGTCGTCCATCATAGTTAAGTCTTAGCTTCATTAACATGTCAAGTTAACCTTGACCAGCCCTCCTCTTGAAAAATTAGGATTCAAAATTCACCTCCTACAGTCAGAAAAGAAGTTCCATTGCTGTCAAGATGACAAGGAAAGATGCCTGAGGGGAAAAGAAGAGACAAGATAAGAATAGCAAGTAATGCCTTCCACCTAAGGGAAATAATGCACCCACCCCCCCACCATGAAGGGAAGAAATTATTCTATTGCCGACTATTCTGACTAGATGGATTTGTCGTATACAGTGCTGCCAACCTTTTTTTTTTAAAGCATTTCATTGATTTGATGATTCTTTAATGTGTGTTCATACCTTTGAGCCATTGGTGTCCATTCATTTCAGTATGGTTAACTCAACTGGCTTGAAGCTTACTCTAGATACAGTAAAGCACCCCAGTTGACTTAATGATGGGATTTGTTCATAAAGCTTTCAAGTGCATTAGCACACCATAAAAGATAATTGAACATAAATAAAACCAAACATGATGTCCAATGTGTTAGATGTCAAAGCACGTTTCAAATCTTTGCAAGTTGATTGTCAAAATGTACTGACATAAATGAAAGGTCTTCTGGGAAATCTAAAAAATGCACAGAAACACCACAGTATGCTATTGAAAAATGTGTCAGCAGTATTGTATTGCATACACAACTTCTGGTAAATGGGCAAAAAATAGTGCTTACGGTATATGATAATACTTTGAACTTTCCATCTGACCACTGTTAATGATTCTTTCCTGATTTTCCTTCTCTTTCTCTCTAGATCTGTGATGCAGTGGCTCAACAGGGTTCAGTCCTTTCTCTACTGCAATGAAAACGGGTTCTGGGGTACCTTCTTGGAGAGCCAAAGGACATGCGTGTGCCACACAGGTGTCACTCTATGCCAGCGACCCATCCCATGTGTCATAGGTGGCAACAACAGCTGTGCCATGTGCAGCCTGGCCAACATCTCACAATGTGGCTCCTGCAACAAGGGCTACAAGTTGTACCGTGGTCGCTGTGAGCCCCAGAATGTAGACTCAGAACGTAGCGAGCAGTTCATCAGCTTTGAAACTGATCTGGACTTTCAGGACCTTGAACTGAAATACCTGTTACAGAAAATGGATTCGCGACTGTACATTCACACTACTTTCATCAGTAATGAGATCCGACTAGAGACCTTCTTTGACCCTCGATGGCGTAAGCGCATGTCCCTGACTCTCAAGAGTAACAAAAACCGGATGGACTACCTTCACATGATAATCGGTCTATCGATGAAGATCTGCCAGATGCGAAATAGCAGCATTGACCCCATGTTCTTTGTTTATGTCAACCCATTCAGTGGTAGCCACTCAGAAGGCTGGAGCATGCCCTTTGGGGAACATGGTTACCCCCGCTGGGAAAAAGTACGACTGCAGAACTCCCAGTGCTTCAACTGGACTCTCCTGCTGGGAAACCGGTGGAAGACTTTCTTTGAGACGGTGCACATCTACCTGCGTAGCCGCGCTAAGATCCCAACTGGCTTACGCAATGACACAGGACAGGGTCCGGTGGATCTCGGAGACCCTAACAAGCGGCAGATTTACATAAAAATATCTGACATCCAAGTGTTCGGCTACAGCCTGCGCTTTAATGCCGACCTGCTCCGTAGTGCTGTGCAGCAGGTTAACCAGTCGTACACACAAGGGACTCAGTTCTACTCATCCTCATCTGTTATGCTCCTGTTACTGGACATTAGGGATCGGATTAACCGCCTTGCCCCTCCATCTGCACCTGGCAAACCCCAGCTGGACCTCTTCTCTTGTATGCTAAAGCATAGGCTCAAGCTCAACAACAGTGAGATGATTCGAGTAAATCATGCCTTGGACATGTACAGCACAGAGATACTAAAACAATCAGATCACCTGACTGCTAAACTCTGTTGAACATACTGTAGTAACATTAACATAAGGACAGCAAACAGAAACACCCAACAAATGAACTACGAGGGGATCTTAATGTTTATTTTGTTTTCTCTTTTTCATCTTTGGACCTTTTCTGCCTTTTGATGTAATATTAACTTTGTAAGCATAATTCTTAAATGGAAAGGCAGTGATGAAAAGCATTTCACATAAAGATAAAGAAGATTAATGGAACCACTATAAAGACTGTATCATATTTGTCCCAGCATGTCTGTCATTTCAAAAAAGAATTTAAAAAAAAGAGAAAAAAAGAAATATTAAATCTATGTACTGGTGAAAAAGAGGCCTTGATTTTACTCTGAGGGATCAAAGGTTATATCTGAAACTGCCATTCTTTACTGAGAAAAACATTTTTAAAGGAATAATGATATAACACAAGGGCAGACCAGATATCCTTTTATTTCAGCTAATGTGCAAAATATTTCCGACCTAACGGACAGTTTAATATTAAAAGATGTTTATACATTGTAAGGATTAAATAGCCCTAGTGAATAAGTAGTCAACACATTACTTATAGACTCTTTATTACATTTCAAACCCACAGCCACCCCCCCCGGATCTGCATTGCTGTGTGGAGTTAAGGCCCCCCTTCTTTTTCCCACAAAAAACCCCTCTTGGGGGGGTGGGGGGTGTTTTTTTTTTGGGCCCAGTAATGGATAGTCATGTCAAATAACAAAAGCCAGCTGTTTATATATATACATATATATGTGGGTGAATGTATGTGTGCGTGTGCGTGTGCAAATGTGCGTATACCTTTTTTTGGCTTGATGCTTATTGCTGTTCGTTAATTGAATGTGTCATTTGAGATTGACTCCAGTCTAAGCAAAATCTTGCATTTGGAGCGCTTCTTCTCGTGTTTGAAATTCAAGCTGTGTTTTTCACAAGGCAGTACCTCCTGGTGCGTGAGTGCAATATTGTGGTCTGAAGATTTAACAATCAATGCTATTTTGTACAGCTTTGCAAAATGTACATGTTGTGACTGCTGATTTGTGGAGCTTTTCAGCACCAAGAGCAAAATGTAAACATTCTTCATCCAGGCACATTTGCAAGACAACTTAAAGCCATACACTTCCCTGAGGTAGACATACAGTAAGACATAAAGTTCATCCCCATTTCACGAAAGTACGTACATAAAAAAATGTTCCATTTGAATGTTTTTATTTTATAGTCTCGGTTTTTAGATAAGAGCACAGCAACAAGGGAGATGACAAGAAAAGGCATATTATGTTGGATAAGAATTGTGTTGTAAAGCCATTGAATTTCTCTGTTGTGCCACAGGAAAAAAAAAAAGGAAAAAAAGAAATGGTTATATTAAAGCTTAAAATACCTTTTTGGCGGTGTTTAATCTGTAAGCTTTTTATGACCACATGTAAAGATCAAGTTTTTTTCTCTAGATATGAAATTTAACCTTGTTTTGCATGTTGCTGGAAACATCAACAGAGCTGCAACTGTGTTTAACACTCTCAATCATCTAACTGAAATATGAAACACTACCTATATGTATTGTTGGTCACATTTTATTTGGGTAATCTGATGCTGAAACATTGCTATTGCTGATGAATATTTGTAGGTCCAGTCCATTACCTGCATGTTTGTTAACAACAACAGAGGCAAGTTCACTCATGTCATACAACCTATAGCTGTTCTCATTGATGGGTTTGAATTTAAAAAAGAGGAGTATTTGCTGCCATGGCTCCCAAACTCTGGAAAAACGTTCCTCCCAGTGTAAAACCTGACAGCCAGTTGCAAGCTTTTAGAAAAGCATCTTAAAGTGCTCATATTGTGCTTTTTGGCTTTTTCCCTTTCCTGTATGTGTTATATATCTTTTTAGTGCATGTTATAGGTTTATAAGTGAAAAAGCTCAAAGTCCACCCCTAAGGGATTTACCATCTCCAACAGAAAACACTGTTCACAAACTGCTCCAAACAGCTCTGTTATAATCCAGCCTTTACTTCGGTGACAAACGTGCGTCACTTTGTAACACACGTTATAATGCTCGCCTAGCTGCTAGCGTGGCACGCCCTCATACTCTGGTTCTTAATGGCTAATTGTCCTTAACTAGCTACTGTGCATGTGCGACTCCCAACAAAGATTGAACAGAAATGAGATGCTTCACTCAATAGCTAAAACGGAGAGCTCAACACACAGGGTGAAAAGAGGAGCTGCAGCAATGTGCAGTACAACAAAAATATGGTGTTTTTTGAAAATGAAACCATGTAAACCTATTCTGATATAACATCTAAATACAATTATGAACCTGAAAATGAGCATAATATGAGCACTTTAAAACTTTTCCATGTATGTATTTATTTTATGTCTGTTAGTCTCTTACTGTAGATAAAGTTTGGTTGCCTTGCTATTTTTTGTTTAATTTTGTGTTCTAAATAATTATTGTTACTTTAAATTGTGATTAGACTAGTCTTGTGGAGTCAGCTGTAAGCAGAGGCTTGTAATATATCTGGGAACAACCATGTCGGGTTGGATTTACACAAGAAAATACAGCGGCTCTGGAACAACACCTGTTTTTTTATTCTTATAGAAATCGCTTTGTCAGCTGCATATTTAATTGCATCCACGATTACAACCTTAATAGCTGTCTCTAGATGTGCATTCTTGTCATGATGTAACCAACAGAATCACGTCTGGCTTCATGTGGCGATGATTATCCTTATGGTTTATTTTACTGTTGTCAGTCTTTTTGTGAAGCACTTTTTACTCTTGAGAGGTGCTTCATCAATAATAACTTAGTCACTTAAATCTAATCAATATCAGGTGATTCAGTAGTCAGCAAAATAATTCACTAATGTATGGGTTAGCGCATACAGAATGTGGTGGCCGGTTCAGGACGACTGAGGCTCAGGTTGTCAGGCTCAGCTCTGTGTTGTCAAATTGATCTCACAGTACAAGACTATCATCAGTCTATAGCCGCAGTTTAATAGCCCAACATCCGTAAAGGTGCATTTAGTGAGTGAGCAGATACCTCTGCAGGGCTATTGTTTCCAGTTTGCATAGGATGGCACTACTGCCATGAGGTAAGCAGCAGCAAGAGGGAAAGAGGGCATCTGGACCGGTGGATACAAATTAAATGTGCTGTATCGTGACCAGTGCATCTGCTTGGGTGTAGATAGTAGCTGCAAGCTGTCGCAAAGCTCCTTGGTATTGTAGTTTATTAGCCCCAGTTATGTATTTTGAGCTAATTAGCATGTTAATGTTAACATGGTAGACTTTTTCAAATATGTTAGTATCCATAACATTGTCATTGTAACATGTGCATGCTAACAGTACCTCCCGATGAATTAGTTTTATTTGATGCAGAGCTGACTTTGACATACTGAAGCTATAATGAGACAGAGATGGCCACACGATAGATGCCCACTGTAATCAATTGAGATGCTGTAAAAAAAGGGGACTTGATTGTTCAGCATTAACATTGGACTCTCCAAATGAATTGTTACCTTATTATCATGATTATTATGATTATTATTGTTGTTGTTATTATTATTATTATTATTATTATTATTATTATTATTATTATTAAGTGCCTGTTATCTATCCCTTTAACATGTTTAAAGCTGGAGAATACTTTTAGATGTTACACAGACACAGATGTTACAGAGTGACACGTAATTAGCTACAGAATTTAAGACCATAAGTGATGATCAAATATACACTTTTCATCTGCTCCTAAGAACTACAGGGGGTTTGTGCATGTGGGGAAATCAACCACCAGAAAGAGGGTCAAAAGATGACTTAAAGTAATGGTTGATATTATTTTTTGTCCCCTGTTGTACAATATATCTGTAAATATTAACTCTGTTACAGTAACAATGCTCTGCTACAGTAACAATATTATAAAAATATAACAGTATTGAAAGGGAATACAAAGACTACTTCAAAAAAAAGCCCTCCATTTGAGTACATCAGCACAAAGTAGAGGGCACCCATGTCTTATGTATCTAATTAGATTCATGACAATGTATGACTGTGTTTAAATTTTGTCAAAACATACTGTACATTACGATTTAGTTTTGAGTCACTGCAAGGTCCATAAAACAAGCACATTTTATCATATGGCATTATGCTACCACAGTGTTGCTTACATGTATCCATGGATGTCTCAAGATTTTTACACCTAATACCTTGCCTATGTACTTTTTTGCTGTTCTGTTAAGATCATTATATCAGCTTATTTCAAATGAATGTTTCATATAATAATCTATTTCTCATTAAAAGGCTATATTTAATAAGAAGAGCAAGGCTTGTTTGTACCATCCATTATATTCCATTATAGAAACTATTCTTCATATTTTGCACACAACGATCATGCAGCACATCAAGTATGTATACATCCAGCTACTTTTAGTGTACTTGCATAGTCAAAGCATTGCCAAAACTATTTCTCTTAACTTGCTGCTTTTGGCTCTATAAAATATTCTCACCACAGACATTATCCTGTCTCTGAAGTTTGCTGATAACAAAGATTTCTTTCATTGGCCCACCAGTTCGTTGTTTGTTTGCTGAATGCAGTGAAAGAAATAATGCTTGTGCTCAAGGATTCACATCCAGTAAGGCGGAGGCATTCATCACCACCAGATTCAGTATTTATTTCCCCATCATAGAGACCCAACAGTGCTGCCCATCTACTCATCCACTTAATCATGCCCTACTTTTTGTCTTTGCAGCACTTCAGTGTACTGGTACAAGCATTAGAGCAGAACTGTTCGCAGTCCTTGACATTTATACAATAAAAAAATGTGGCCATGATGACATGTAAGCTGCTACCTGACAGCTGCAGCAACAACATGAAGGGGTTGCAAAATATTTCCAGGTCAGGGGGAATGCAGAGTACCGAACTGTTGTTACATTATGATTCTGTGGGCCATTTTATAAAAAAAAAATTATCAACTTGACATATGTTGCAAAAACAACAATCATATGTGTTTTATGGAATAAAAACATCTCAGTTCTTTAATGATGCTCAGAGGAGTAAAGAGACAAGAAGCTTCAGTGAGAAGATACAACACTATCGACTGTTAATATCTTAAGATAGTGTTTCTGTTGAAAACACAACACTGAAGTTTCAGTGTTGTGAAGTTCATTGAGTGGGTCAGGTGATGTTTTCTGTACATTTGAATTTTATAAAAGCAGTGGTGCCCCCTACTGCACACATTCACAATGATTAGTACAATTATACCCATAATTAATAGAAATTATAACAATATTGTTAGTTATAACATAGCCATTTTTTCTGCCTTATTTGTTTCATTTTGTATCAGTATTGTATACAGTATAATAGTATAGTACTGTTATTTAGCATTGCTTATTAAAAATTGTAGATTTAATGTACTAATACCACCATATTCACAATAATATATTCTACCTTAAGAGCAGTTTTTAACAAAACAATGTTAATACAGAGATTACATTTAAGATATGCAGCTATATCATATTCCACGTTCCATATGCACACAACCAAGTTGATGTCAGCTTCTCTGTGAACCTTCCATTTTCTTTCCTGCATTTTTACAAAAAAATATGATTTGGTCTCAACCCTCACACAGAGCTTCCAATGCAAAACCTGGACATGCTCCCTCACTGGCTTCCCACTGGATAACTCTGCCAGTTGTGTTGGTTAGAATGCCAGGTCAAGCCAAAGGAACCTCTGCCAGGAATTTAACCTGCAGATGTCTGCTGTGGTGTGCCACCTAGACACTCCTCTGCCTCCATTTGTGTGTGGGCTGTCTTTGTTTTAGCACAAGCAGTTTAAGTACTTATTATAAATGTGTTCATGAAATACTTAAAATACACTTAAGCATTTATGATTATCATTTGTTACAATATATGTCAAATTATTACACTGCAAAAAGTATTGACACCATGATAAGTGTAATAAAAAATGCAAAATGTTATGTTATTGAAAAATGTTGTACATTATGTGCACCCTGGACAGGTCGCCATAATTTCACAGGGCTGACACATAGAGACAACCATTAACACTCACATTCACACTAACAGGCGATTTAGAGTGAACAGTTAACCTAAGCTGCACATCTTTGGACTGTGGGAGGAACCAGAGAACCCATGCTAACACTGGAAGAACCCTGGATCCCTCTTGCTGTGAGGCGAGAGTGCTGACCACTGAATGCCCATGTTTGGTAGATAAGTGTAATAATTAAATAAAAACATTTATAATTGTAGAGCAAAGCAGAAATGAACATAATATTCTTAAAGGAGAAAACGTTTTATTTGATGGGCATAAATGATTGCTTAGTTCCCCAGAACTCCTTTATTTTCAAAGGAAATGGTTCTGTCGTCTTAGGCTTTAATTTAACTAAAATGATAGGTTTTACAGAAAAAAAACAAGGGAAAGCTTTTAAGATAATTTGATTTAAATGCAATAGAAGGTAAGCAGCTGTTTCACTGAAATTTCCTTGGCTGCCATATATACTGTATAAAAATGCATGTACCATACTTTTTTTTGATTTTATTTAACCATTTAAATATAAAAATATGAAACAGTACTCTGTGTCATACATTAAAATACTTAAATAGTCAGGGATGACACAGTAAAGCCCAAAGACTTATTCCCATTGTGGTCCCAGTAGTTGTCTGATTTCCTATTGTCCTCCATGAATCAACAAAAATTGAACAGTACATATTTGGTCCCCCTCCTTTTTCTCTTCATCTCCAATTAAGCAAATTAAATCGCTATTGTAATCCCAGCATCTCAAGTGAGACACGAAAGGCTTAGTGAGCCTAGAACTCTCATGTGGGAGTACAGTGGCACCCTAACTGATGGTTACTGATGGGAGTTTCTGAGCTTGGTCTTTACGGTAATTGGACAAATGGGGCGTCCATCATCAGCAGTGAGGTTTTCATAAATTAAAGATGAAAACGGACAATGGAAACAATTATGATTTCACTGACCAAATGCTTGTAGCATCAGAGTTCCCTGGTCACTTTCCAGAGTTCCTGGTAAGATATGCAGGTAGTTTATCAGGCCAATAGAAGAGCAGCAGAGCCGCACCACAGAATCCCCGCCCCCCTGAGATGAACTAAGGCCGTTATTAGCTAAGCACAAATTAACACAAAAAGCAAGAAAAAAGAAAGAAAGTGTCTTCCCAACCAGAGACACAGCCTTCTGTTTTCCAGTCAAAAAATAAATCCATGGCCAGGAAAAGTGGTGAACGACAACTTTGTCATCTCCCCCATAATAAGAGAGGACCCCAAACACAAAAGACTGTATCCCTATTCAAAGACATTATTATATTGTGTGTTATTTCTCATCTGCAAAGGATGGGAACTATGACCAGGTTTGCAACACTTTCAATTCCCTAAAATCTGAATTTTCAAAAGAATTCCCAAATCAAAGGTCAAATGTCACATTAGAAAAATGTTGTATGGGTGGCACAGGGCATCGGTATGAATGAAAACACAAAAAGCTTCAATACTGATGAAGATACTGAAAAAGGATTTCAGCAGCTAACCCCTACATTTTATTATCCATGGCTTCAATACTCATAAACATTGCTTCTGACCCCTTGGGTGAGATTTCTTGTTACTGAGATGAGTGTTGTTCTATTTCCACAGTATGTGAATGAACAAACAGTTAAGTTAAAATGGATGTTAAAATGTATATACCAAAATGTAACGTCGAAAGTGAGGATGAGAATGTAAGAGATGATTATGATGAGAATTATTTCATTTAACTCACCCATCAGTCCACATTTCACTGGGATGATTCCTGCCATTTGAGCTGTTCATCACACATTCACTACGCTTGGCGCTCTGCTGCTCCTTCTCCTTAGACAGAGTGCCAGTACAGTACAGTACACTCTGCTGCCCACGAAAATGTGGTGCTCTGAATAACGAAACGGTATATTCCAACAGCGCTCCGAATTTACGAACCCAAATTGTGCCAGAGTTCGCTCTGGCAATCAGAGTGACTATTTACGAACGCACCTTTAATAGACATGATTTGCTTTGTACATGAAAAGCCCATTGTAAAAGTATTATCCTGGATCTGGTCCTGACTTGGCTAGACAATGTTTCTGATATAACACGTTTGCCTCATCAGCCATTGTATCTGATCCTGATGACAAATTGTAATTTGACTACAAACTCACTGGCACCGTATCCTGTCTTGTATCACGTTTTCTCCACTGGAAGGGCACCCTAGTGGGCACTTTATCAAATTTTCTCCACTGGAAGGGCACCCAGATGGCAGTGCCCTGCATCACATTTTCTCCACTGGAAGGGAGGACACTTAATCCCATTTTCTTGCACATTGGGCCACCGTAGAGGGCATTTATTATGTTTTACTTATCATACAGTAGGGGCATCAAAGAGGGCACTTTTTCATGTAATATAATGTATAATGTACAATAGCTACTTTCCAGAGTAATATTACAGTCTCATTAATAATAATAATAATAATAATAATAAATTGAATTTATATAGCGCTTTTCACAAACTCAAAGTTGATTAGATTAACTTGTGATAATTGCTTCACTATTGAGTGAGAGCTACAGATGTAAACCCCCCCCCCCCCCCCCCCCGTGCTAAACCTCAGAACTCATCAATGCTGATGAAGACAATCATTACTTTCTTTTTGACATTACACTGTAGCTTTTTTAAAAGCTCTTCAGTAACCACCTCTTGCTCGTATCCCTGTTTACCACAAATTATTTCTTAACATTCTTAAAGGTCCCATGGCATGAACATTTCACTTTATGAGGTTTTTTAACATTAATATGAGTTCCCCCAGCCTGCCTGTGGTACCCGAGTGGCTAGAAATGGCGATAGGTGTAAACCGAGCTCTGGGTATCCTGCTCTGCCTTTGAGAAAATGAAAGCTCAGATGGGCCGATCTGGAATCCCGCCCAGAGAATTTGGCCTGCCCATTAGAAAGAGAGAGACATCATGGCTTTCAAACGAGCAAAGTGGCAGTTGGTCAAGGCCACACCCCCAACATCCACCTTGATCCCATCTCTCCTCCTCGATAGCTACAGACACAGAAATGGCACATACTAAGGAAAGCTCATTGTGGGATTGGCTCTAGTGGCTGTAATTCTGCACCAAGGCTGAATTATGGGAAAGAGACTTCAGATACAGTATGAGGGGACCACTAAGGCCTATATAAAAGCATCCAAAGAGGACCATGTCATTGGACCTTTAAAGGAACACGCTGACTTATTGGGACTTTAGCTTATTCACAGTAACCCCCAGAGTTAGACAAGTCGATACATACCCTTCTCATCTCTGTGCGTGTTGTAACTCTGTCTGTCTACCTAAGCCTAGCACAGATCCTGGAGGTAACCGGTTCCAACTAGCCTACTGCTCCGAATAAGTGAAAAATAACGCCAACATGTTCCTATTTACATATTGTGATTTGTCACAAGGTGTACAAATAACAAGGTCACTATGCTTTTAGTATCTAGTAATTGTTGACTATATTACTCCAAATCTGAGCGAATTCCAGGCGAACTCTCTGCTCCTCACCACAGGGCTTCTGGGTGCTGCTAGCAAATCACTCTGCCCAAGTAGCAGAAGTAGCAGTGCTTTGCCTTTCTGAGAATATAGTTCCCAGTTTGTATACAGTTAGAAGATGGCTGTGTCTCATATGACCTTGTTAATTGGACATGCTGTGACTATACAAATCACAACATGTAAATAGGAACGTGTTGGCGTTATTTTGTCACTTATTCGGAGCAGTAGGCTAGTTGGAACCTGTTACCTCCAGGATCTGTGCTAGGCTTAGCTAGTGCTGGGGGCGTCAGACAGCGTTACAACACGCACGGAGATGAGAAGGCTATGTATCGACTTGTCTAACTCTGGGGGTTACTGTGAATGAGCTAAAGTCCCGATAAGTCGCCGTGTTCCTTTAAATGACACATTTCCTTTCTTAATCTTCTTCAATCCCAAATAATTGACCTAATCAGACATGACATTATCAATTTACCTAATGAGGTCTCGGGGTCTCTCTAAGAATGCACACCTACTGCTTTGGTACCCGCCAGCATATTCTCTCAGTGAGAGACAAGCTCAGTAGAAACGTTTGCCATTAGTACATGCTGCTAAACCAACATCTCACCTGTTTAACCTGCTCCCTGCCAAAGTCAGTTAGGAGTGCTTTCATATGTTAGGATTTCCTCTGCAGGTGGTCAATGAACCACTGCATTAACTAAATATTAAATTACAAAATCATACATTACACGCATATTTCAAATCCCTGACACTGGTAAAGGAATTCATGTTAACCTGAGGGAATTTGTCCATTGAACTAGACAGCATTATTAGAGCTTTAGCCATAATACACTGATAGTAAACTATCAGTGCTAATGTAACCAGGATCAACTTTATAAGCATGTTGACAAATATAAGGAATTTGACTATAACATAATATAGCACAAACGTACAGGGAGATACTAATATATAGATATGAACTAAACAAACCAAAAAATCTAACAAAGATAAACAAACATTAACATAAGCAAACATATCAATAGAAATAATGTAGAGTGAATTTGAATGACAGTTGTTTTTGACAATTTAATTAATTCCTTATATTTTCTCAAAACTTGCCAATACAAATAAATCTTTCCTCTGTGGTTTGAATTAATATTTTAGCTGTAATAAAGTTTTTTAAAATTCCTCCTGAATATTAAAGGTATTCAAAATGATATTAGATGTACTGTATGCCCATTGTGAATGACTTACCACCTTCATTTGGGCATGAACGTTTTTTTTTTCTGTGTATTGTCTTAGTTTATTATTTATCATATAAATACCCTACACACATAATAATACATACTTAAGAAGGGTTTAGGTTCAATAAAGGTCACTAAAGTCTTAAGGGATGGTAACTAAATTTCTTTTAAATCAGTACAATGTACTCTATTATAATGCATAAATAAATAAAATTAAGCAGGGTCCCTTCCAGCATATCTTCCTATATCTGTTCAACTACAGTAGCTCTGTAAAAATGTGTTATAATGCATGAATTAAAATGAATAAATACATAAAACTAGGGACACCTGATTATGTGCTCCCTTGATGCAGACATCCTTCAGCCACTACTAGTCTATTTGTTCCGTTTCTTGTTCAGGTTTAGTTTGTATCATGCTAAGTTGACATTGGCGTGGTTGTCATTTCTGCTATTACTTATTGCAATGAAGTGAAAGTGCCTACTACAGCCATTGTGCTATCTAATATATTTTTTATTTATTTATTTAAATAAACAATAGATCTATTTGCAAATGAATTTAATTGAAAGTATTATATAATAAATACCACTAACAATTTTAAAAGGCTACATAATTATAATGCAAGCAATTTACAATAATCTCCCTTTGGCACACAGAGGTATTTGTTTTTAATAAACAAGCAAAAGTTGCCTCTTTTTTTCCCTGTTCATTATCTTGCTTAAAGTAGTGTCTTGAATACATATTTTTTTGTGGTGCAGTGTCTGAAGCTTCATAGCCAACACCTGGCAGAGTGTAGCACAAGAACAGGAAGACTAAAGGAGACAGATGCTTTCCATCAGAGACATTAAATTCAATGAGAGTATGGCAGAGAATAAATGAACAAGGTGGCACAACGTATGTCTCAGGGTTTAGAAAAGATCTAAAAATATGATACAATGAAAGTTACATGGGAAGTGCAACATCACACTTCATTTCGGTTACTCCCTCTGGCCTCTGATTCACAGGAACTTATAATGCTTTGAATGACAGAAAAAAGAAGAGACACGTATTCCTTAAAGTTCACAAAACCCAGAGCCTCCAGACAACAGGAAAGCAGACTAGAATGATAAAAAGTAGGACAATGAAATCACATACCCTTATTGATAAGTGGGGGAAACAATCCAGCCTCAGTTAAATAAATGTCAAATAAATAAATAAAGCCCATTAACAAGGAACAGGTGAACTTACTGTTAAGATTGTACTTTCCTTTGGGCAAAAAAAACAGCTGACAGGAATAAACACACTTGTTAGTGTACACTTTTGCCTTGCAAGGAATTAGCGACAACCTGGCAGGTAGCTCTCCTGATAATTGAAGACACTACACCGTAAACACCTCAAGGCTGTTGTTATTCTAGAATCTTGTTAACAGCTGTGGATGACAGAAATGTGTGAGTGCAAATGTTAAGGGCATTCTACAGAGTGAATTGTGTGACAAGCCACACAAAAACAATGGAATAAAGTATTTTAGGTGTTAAATGTTGTCATATTGCTCACAGCTAGAATACAATGGCTTGAAATACCTTAAAGTTTTTAGTGTGTGGTGAACGTTTGTGTAGTTTGAGGATGTCTTGATATTATGATGTTTTGTTTTGGGTTCAGCTGTGGTGTTATTTATGATGGCCCCAAGATTAGATGTTGAGGAAAAGCACAAATTTGCAGAGAAAACAACAACAAACAAAGTAATGGGTCAAAGTAACCTTATAGCATAGCAACACAATACATTTCAAGAGACTACAGTGCAGTGTTGTACATAATACAAAGGCATATAAGACTAAAACAATTCATCAGAAAACACACAGTTGCACAAACACATTTTTATAAACCAATATACCACAGAGTGGAAGATAAAATCAACCTCCAAAGACCACAGTTGTGATCTGTATATTCTCAACTAATCTTCTGTTCTGATGCACAAATGCATCGCTATGCAAACCAAAAGTTGTGAATTGAGCTGCACATGTTTATATTATTTACTATTTTGTGTTGGTGGCTAAACAAGAAGGAAATGTAGCATAACGGACAAAAACACACAGGTCTAGCCCTGATCTATACAGTGTAAACTGCTAACACTAATCACTAGGGGGGGAATGGCACATTCCGTGCCCCCACCTGTACCATGCTGCACCCATATGTTACACCAATTCTATCTATTTCTAATAAAAAGAAAAAGATAAATGTGTTTTGCACTTGTTTTTACATTCAAGATTATACAGATGAAAAATGATTTTGGGGCTACATACTAAGACAGTCAACCATTAAATCTCGCAAATGACTGCGGGATTACTGTGATCGCGAGGTCAAGGGTGATCACCGTTCTCTTAATACATCCATGGTGATCACCCTCGCGCACACCGCTGCACATTGAATGTTGGTTAGCATACATTGGTGGGAGCTAGCATTAGCTAATAATAATGTATGGGTTGGTGATCATATAAGAAACTGGCAAAAGGAAATTCAATCGACAAAAATAAAGATGTTTCCGGTTTGGAATCAGAAGAAAGACAAGATGTGGGAGGAGGAGGAGGAGGACAAAATTATATAGAAGGCCAAGCCTTTGCAAACATTTGCCCTGCGGTTGGAGCCCCGCCGCTGTCGTCGCTTCGCGGGTCGGGTGTGACTGTCAGTGGACCACAACATCAGACTCCAGATGATCTTGGAAGACAATTCAAATTCACTCTCAGAGTTGAGGAATGTCTTCACTAAACACCATCGGTCGATGCGCCTTGCACGTTAGGCGCAGCTGGAGCAGTTGGCCTTCGAGAGACGCAAAAGCCTGGATGAATGGAAGAAATTCTGCACCGAACGAGACGCCTCGCCTGCAGCTAAAGGTGAGTCCAGTGGTATATCTGCTCCAACTTTTAACGCAGATTTGCGTGTTGGCTGTATGAAAGTCTGTTGCGCAAAAGTATTGGAGTTGACAGTGGTGGTTAAACTCAGGCTCCTGAGTTATGCTGGCATTTTGGTGGAATGAATCAGCTTTTATTTCTTTTCTTTTTTTTGCTTCTGCAACATTCTTGCTTGTGTTCATGAAGTTTGCGTTGGAAAATGCTTGTGCTCTGCTCTGATGCTTACTGACGCAGGCATCGTGAGACAGTGAGTGGGCTTTTTTTCTGTTAAAATTGGAGATTGAGATTAGCAGTTTTCTAATGTGTTTTTTGTATCTGAACACGGGTTGTTAAAATCTTAATACGGATGTATCAGCAGTCAGTTCTTAACATAACGTTATGACGGTAATTGCCATTTTAACCACGTTTCCAACCACCATGTTTCAAGTTTATGTTCTGGGTGCTTACAGTTTAGAAAGGTGAGGCCACTTGGGCCACTCTGCTAGATTCAGGCACCACATTTTCAAGTGTGGAGGTGATAATCAATCTAGTTACAAGAGCAGCCAGTATATTATTTATGTTAACCTGCCAGAACTGCAATTCTAGCAGCGGTGTAATTAGACTACACTTGATGTGCTTCTCTCCTTTTGGATGTAGAAACAAAAAGTCGCAGGCACACAGAATCCTGTGCTATAAACCTGAATTTTCACCTGCCAGCTATAATGAGCACTAAATCTTTATGTTCTGCACTAATGATGAGATTGAAATGATGATTGTGAAGGTGTGGATGTAACTGTAGTGATGACTGGATTGGGTGGTGATTTGTTGTATCTAGGTATTCTAGGTTCCTGTATACACACAGTAACGTTACATCCTGTAATGTTCTAATTTGTGAAGATTTTCTTTCTTTCTTTTTCTTTTTTTTTTTTTTTGTTTAAGCTGAGAGTTAAAGTTTTCTACAGACTGACTCATATGATGGACTCACCTCCTCTTTTTGCCATAAATAATAATTCCATTTTCAAGGTGTTCCTGCATGGTCTCCTCAATTTTGGCTTGAACATTAGGGTTGTTGAAATTAATCATTAGGCTCGTTTGAGATAAACTGCGCCTTGCCTGTAAAGTGGACGAGTGCAGGCGGCAGCCGGGGGCGGGGACAACAATCCGCTGTCAAGTCGGACAGTTTCCAGCCGCCTTCAGGCCTTCTGTCACTTCACAGGAAGTGACAGAAACACTCACATCCTGTTGGGTCCGATTTAATAAAATGTTATCAGACCCATATATCAGCTTGTACACAGTCTCCAGTTGTTTTTATTATGACAGAGTAGCTGTCAAAATGCTCTACATGCGATCTGTTGCTGATTTTAATTAACAACGCACTGTATATGACCCGTAATCCGAACGGATTTAGTCCCTCTGATTTCTAAACATAAATATCAGCCACACAATATGTGGTTTGTACAGAATAAGCCTTTAAATCAGACAAATAGCAATTCAAATCCCTCCAATTCAAAAACAATAAAAAGTTTAAATTAAACGTCATCATGTTAAGTTGATTCTGAACCAATCAGCTGTTAGATCAGCTGAGAGGCAGGCGTTTCCCAGCATTCCCTGGGTCTTCCTGGGTCTTGCAGTCACTGCTTTTTTAGTTTTTGCCTTTTGTCTGTCTTGTTCAGACTTCGCTACATTCAGGAAGTGTCTTTTTTTAAGAGCAGTTATAACAAAAAGGGGAGTTCATATATATCTGACCTCCTTGAATATGTTGATGAAAACCATGTGTAGCAATATATAATAATATTGAGGAGGTGATGCATCGGGATATCGAATTGATTTGAATCGTTAACAGGATAAACGTAATTGAATCAAATCGTTGGACAAGTGAAGGTTCACACCCCTATTGAAAATGCATTTTAGGTTTGGACACTTGTGCAAGCACAAGTGCGAGTAACAGATGGTTTCTGTATTAGAAATATAAGGTAATTGGACCTTGGTGTACATTTATTTTATTGAACATAACATTAATTTCCTATAACTTCTGTTGTCATAGCCTCGCAAACCATATGGTCCAAACTGATTTTGGAGGGTGATCCAAGGTAGCTGACAAAAGCGGGACATTTCGCAGCAGGAACATATTGGTGACAATGGAATTTGAAACCTTCTATTTTATTGGAAGAGAACACTGTCCCTTTTTTATATTTAACTCTGTTTTTTATTTATTTAGGAACCGCTCATTGGTGGTAAAGTAATAGAGACACGGTTGGTGTCTCCAGTATCACTGCCTTGCAGCTTGGGGTTAGTAAAGTAAGATTTTTTTTGAGCAGTACTGAGTCTTGCTTACTGAATGATGAATGGTGAAATATGTTAACTAAGCACAAAAAGTAAGGAAATTTGTGTTTGGTAGATTATTTCTCTGTAGTAACAATGCTTTTTGGCAATAAATCTTATACCGTTGGAAAGCCTGTTTAGTTCCCTTTCAAATGGTGCCTCATTTGTAAGGAACATGTATTTGTGGGATGAGCAGCAGCGCTGAGTATGTGGGTTGCGCCATGATAAATTTGCCAAATCTTCTCTGCCAATGCCAAACAGCTTATTCTGCCATTGACGTGTTTGGTGGATTGGATGATTGAAGTTTGAAGAAACAAGACATATTGGCAATTTAACAATTGATTCACTTTACAAACCGGAGCCTCAGTAGTGTGCGGAAGAACCATACACAGCCACAACAGCCTGGCACCTCCTCCTCATGCTGGTCACCACCCTGGTCACACACTGCTGTGGGATGGCATCAAGGAGGAGTTTTTTATTTTTTATTTTACATAATTCATGTAGTTCTACTGGAACATAGGGTCAGTTTCAGCAAATATGACAGAAAGTTAGTTTTATAAGACTTACCTACTGCATCTTTAAATTAACAAACAGGTTGATCAGGGTCATTGGATTAAAAAGTGGTCACAATATGGATGGTCAAATTTGTTTAACTTGTTGCTTCTCCCCAATGTTTGTGTGCTTGCAAATAGTCCTATGAGGCTGTTCATTAACACAGGACCTCCATTTTCCCTGCCCCAGTTTCACTGTCTGATTGACAGAATGGGGCAATTTATTTACATACTGATGACCGACAGCTTCATCTTTTCCACTTAGTTCTTTGCATGAAGCTGCTGGCGGCTGTTTTGTCTCTGAGGCCTCAGAATAGTGTAGCATAACACACATCTTTTGTGAACACTAACAAACTAGCTCTCCAGCCTGCTTGATCTAGACAGGCACCAACGAGATTGATGGCTGTGACTTGAAAGTTGTATTTCAGAAACTGCCTACTCTCCCCTGACAATATTCTATAAACTGCTTCCTCTGGTAAGTCTGGTGGCTCCCACTCCATCTGTCTCTGTCAGAGGGGAGACACACACACACACACACACACACACACACACACACACACACACACACACACACACACACACACACACACACACACCATCATTACAGTTTCAAAGCAAAAGGCAGGAACACCTTTCTAGCCTTCCTCTCTTTCTTTCTAGGGATTGTAGTAGGATGGAGTAAGATTATGTAGACACAGTCATTTGCATCCATTTATCAGTATCAGGATTGGTGGGGTCAAAGACAAGAAACCAGCTATTGTCTATTTGAGGGGTCACTGTGCTACTTTTATTAAGAACCTGCTTCTGTTTTAGGGACAAGTTCCTCCTGGGTGTTGAGGGGGGAGCTCTGAGAGCTAAATGCCCAATTAACCTTGCCTGGCCCAGGCACATTTTTACAAATTTAAATGGTTCCCAAATGGCAAAAGGTAATTAATTAATTTAATGGGACAGCATGCTCACCTCATTGTTGAAAGGTGCTGAGTTCACATGACACTAATCAATGGGATTACCTTTGGCCTTATTTTGCATGCTACTGAGAGGAATCTTTGGCGAAACAAATTATGATTTGTAGGACAAGTAATTAGTCTACGCTGATACCACACTACTGAGCCATTGTAGACAATGAGAAAATGTCTCATTTTGATGTAGCAATTTTGCTGCTAACAGCAGATATATCTAACTTTTGATTTGTCTAAAGAATAGGCATACACATGGTTATGTTTGATTGCTTAAAAGAATCTAATGAGATTTTTGGAGGGCTTGTTAGGTTTTAATTACATACAGATCAGCTCTTCACATTCCATCAGACTAATCAATAACTGTTTATTTGTTTATTGTGCCATCAACTCTTAACCTATAGCCTATCATTAGTCTTCAGTGCTTACCTGCAGTTTCTTTACTTTACTGGTGCAAATAGTTTATTCTCAGAGGGAGCATGGATGAGATCCACACGCATCAACGTATTTCTGTGTGATGACTCCTAGCAACCGCTACAGTTAACTGCTTTGGTGGAGAAAAAATGGCTAACATGAGCAAGAAGTCAGACTAAATGAAAATGATGTGAAAACAAAATGGCAAATACGTCTGATTATCACCCTAGAAGGTTTTCGGCTTCAGAATATTTCTGGGTGTCACCTTCAGGGTAGATTGTTAATTATCAAGTTAGATGTGCAAAAAACGGTGTGCTAATGTGTGAGAAGCTTGTTTTTTGACCGTTTTTTTATTTATTTTTTGAACATAAAACTTCTAATCAATTTATCCAAATTACACTAACAAATGGATTTATATGCAGTGTGAACTTCAGTCAGCTTTCCATTCAAACACGTAAACAAGATAATTTGTTTGTGGCAGGTCCTTTGTCGATAGCAAAGGACTTTTTCCCAAGTGAATTGTAAATTGGTTATAATAGTATATTTGTTACCATTAATAAGACAGTACACCATATGTTTAACTGTTATAACTGTAGCTTTGGTTGGGCATAATGCTTTTTAGCATTACTAATTTATTGCATCTGTCTACCTCTCTGAAATAGAAACACATACCTACTGGTTAAATACAGGGCTTGTTGTGCCATCATGCTGTTTTCTTTAGTTCACTCACACTTCAGTAAACAAACTTAGGCTGCTCTGCAATAATTTCATCACCTCCTGCAGACTGTTGCGCCTATTAAGGCTCTCTGGCCGAAGTGTACAGTAAATTGCTGTGGGATTACTCGGTTACCTGTACACCATAGTTAACAAGCCTGTCGCCTAGTATCCGCTGCCATGTGCATTTGTTTTGGTATTATGTGTTAAGGTTGTTTGCATTATTTATATGGCCTTCTTGGTTTCATTTGCATTATATAGAAACTGAAATTAAAATTTCCAATAAGGAGATTGCTTGTTGGGCCAGAAGGATAATCAATGCTGACTTCTATTAAAAGAGTGTATTATAAACTGCCATTTTGAGGTATAAATGACTGTAAAGAATAGGAATCCTATTTTAGATTTTTTTTTCTTTTCTTTTTTGCCCAATAGCTGACCCTCATCAACTGATAGCTGCGGACTTGTACTGGTCGCACAGCCACAATGTTCCGTGCATTGTTGTGGACATGTGCAGCCACTTACCTGAAACCGCTTGCGCATCCGTGCGACCGGTACAAATCCACAGCTGTCCGCAGAGCCAGAGCCTGTCTCCACTCCATCCACCTGGGAGGTTGTCAGCTGTATGTCTGCCTGGCATACTCTGTTTAGGACGGCTGATTGAACCCGCCAGTCCTCATTGATATAGTCACATGTGATAGGTAGCTCTCTGCGGTGATCGCCATCCAGCAGAGAGCCACGAACTTAGCAGAAAAAAAAATTATTTTACAATGCAAAAAAACTAATGTAATTACTTTTTTATTTGAACTAGTGCAGCGCCCATTTGGAGCGCGTGCCTGTTCGGAACATACCTGTCAAGTTTTGGATTTGAAAATAAGGGAAATTTCCGGTGCCCACCTCGAGCAGTCCCACCACCCCAACCAAGCTACAGTATCCCTTACATTTTAAGACGGGTGTACAAGAAAGCTAAAACCACCACTTGATGCAGAATGCTGAAAACATTTACAATTTATAACATTGCTTGTCTTTACATTTAGCCTACATTTTATTTTCATTCCACACATTCTTTTCATTTCATATTGCTTTTCTTTTACAGTTGTTTTTTTTTATTTCACATAACTTTTCTTTTGTGAGTTATTGTACAAATTTGTTGCAGACTTTGCATTCTTTAAGACTGTTTTGGAAGGAGTGTATTTGTGGGCTGGGCCAGAGTGGTTCATTTTACATGAGAGTAGAGCGCAGACAGTTCTGTTGTCTAACGTCATCCTATTCTCTGTAACAATCTTTCATACCATGCTAAACACCCTTTCTGAACTTGCATTGCTATGGGGAATGCATAGTAAAGCCTTCATAAGTTTTGGCAGCGCACCGTCTCTGTCGTAGCGTCCATCATCCGTCTGTTTTTTTTTCTTTTTTTCCCCCGCGTCACTCATCATCTGACCTCACACACTAACCTCGCGACAACAGCCACCTACAGTACCTGTAGTAGGCTACTGCAGGTGGCAGTTATCGCGAGGCTAGTGACAGAGCTCAGATTGGGAATGTTTTTTTTTTTTTTTTTTTTTACTCCGCTCGGGCCCGGGGTATTATTATTTTTTAATAACGCAGGTTAAAATACGGGAGATTTACGGGAAAATACTAATACAGGAGGACGGCGGGAAAGAAGTGTAAAATACGGGACTTTCCCGGCCAAAACGGGATACTTGACAGGTATGGTTCGGAACGGACCGTTTGCTTGGTTCCCAGTGTTGCTGCTTGCAGCACTGTCGGGTGGCGTGCCTGTTCGAAGCGTTCTCGAGAACCACTCATCTGATGGTAAATAGTAAATGTATTTCCTAATTTCCCTCTTATTCACCCATTCACTTACACCGATGGTGGCGGGGCGGCCATGCAAGGCACAGGCCTGCTCATCAGGAGCAACTTGGGGTTCAGTGGCTTGCTCAACTTTTACGGCTCTACCTCCTGAGCCACAGCCGCAGTGACTACTTCACACTCAACACTGCACTCCTGTTGGTCCTCAGCAATACATCTGCCATGTACAAAGTCGATTGGATCAACGTTTCTTCAATTGTATCAATCAGTGTATTTGGATCTTGGCTCAACAACATTCAGTGGCTTTATTTCAGCTACTTAAACAAATGTAGTCAATGTTAACACAGTCACAGTCTGACGGAATGGGAGGACGAAAACTACATCGTAGTTTATAATTATTCTAGCAATGCATGTAACGTTAGCTTCTTGTAATATATCGGCCATATTTTTGCCTTGTTTGAGGGACCCATAGGGATGTAACAACTCCGCTGCTGTACAGAGCCTCGCAACAGCGTGCTGCGTGTGACGTAATATTCAATACTTTAACAGTAGGAAGCAGCAAAATCTTTCACATTTCAATTCAATGTACATAAAGTGGAAACTTTACTGCTCACCCTAGTCACAGTGGCAAAGTGAGGCTAGCTGGCTGCCACCCCACGGGAGAGCACACAGTTTTGCCATCTGCCACCAAAATTTGGCACGTCTAATATGTGCCTCTTGCCGCTGCAGTAACAGCCAGGAACCACTGCTGCTGCCAATCAACGATAGGATGAGATATTACACTGCTGACAAACATACAGAGGATTCAGCCTATGCTGCATTTTTTTATGTACATGTAATTACATACAGTGCCTTCGCGCGAAAGTATTTGGCCCCTTGAACGTTTCGACCTTTTGCCACATTTCAGGCCTCAAACATAAAGATATAAAACTGTAATTTTTGTGAAGAATCAACAACAAGTGGGTCCCAATTATGAAGTGGAACGAAATTCATTGGCTATTTCAAACATTTTTAACAAATAAAAAACTGAAAAAGTGGGCGTGCAAAATTATTCAGCCCCTTTACTTTCAGTGCAGCAAACTCTCTCCAGAAGTTCAGTGAGGATCTCTGAATGATCCAATGTTGACCTAAATGACTAATGATGATAAATAGAATCCAGCTGTGTGTAATCAAGTCTCCGTATAAATGCACCTGCTCTGTGATAGTCTCAGAGGTCCGTTTAAAGCGCAGAGAGCATCATGAAGAACAAGGAACACACCAGGAAGGTCCGAGATACTGGTGTGGAGAAGTTTAAAGCCGGATTTGGATACAAAAACATTTCCCAAGCTTTAAACATCCCAAGGAGCACTGTGCAAGCGATAATATTGAAATGGAAGGAGTATCAGACCACTACAAATCTACGGCGACCCGGCCGTCCCTCTAAACTTTCAGCTCATACAATGAGAAGACTGATCAGAGATGCAGTCAAGAGGCCCATGATCACTCTGGATGAACTGCAGAGATCTACAGCTGAGGGTGGGAGACTCTGTCCATAGGACAACAATCAGTCGTATACTGCACAAATCTGGCCTTTATGGAAGAGTGGCAAGAAGAAAGCCATTTCTTAAAGATATCCATAAAAGTGTCGTTTAAAGTTTGCCAAAAGCCACCTGGGAGACGCACCAAACATGTGGAAGAAGGTGCTGTGGTCAGATGAAACCAAAATCGAACTTTTGGCAACAATGCAAAACGTTATGTTTGGGCGTAAAAGCAACACAGCTCATCACCCTGAACGCACCATCCCCACTGTCAAACATGGTGGTGGCAGCATCATGGTTTGGGCCTGCTTTTCTTTCAGCAGGGACAGGGAAGATGGTTAAAATTGATGGGAAGATGGATGGAGCCAAATACAGGACCATTCTGGAAGAAAACCTGATGGAGTCTGCAAAAGACCTGAGACTGGGACGGAGATTTGTCTTCCAACAAGACAATGATCCAAAAACATAAAGCAAAATCTACAATGGAATGGTTCACAAATAAACACATCTAGGTGTTAGAATGGCCAAGTCAAAGTCCAGACCTGAATCCAATCGAGAATCTGTGGAAAGAACTGAAAACTGCTGTTCACAAACGCTCTCCATCCAACCTCACTGAGCTCGAGCTGTTTTGCAAGGAGGAATGGGCAAAAATGTCAGTCTCGCGATGTGCAAAACTGATAGAGACATACCCCAAGCGACTTACAGCTGTAATCGCAGCAAAAGGTGCGCTACAAAGTATTAACTTAAGGGGGCTGAATAATTTTGCACGCCCAATATTTCAGTTTTTTATTTGTTTAAAAGGTTTGAAATATCCAATGAATTTCGTTCCACTTCATGATTGTGTCCCACTTGTTGATTCTTCACAAAAAATTACAGTTTTATATCTTTATGTTTGAGGCCTGAAATGTGGCAAAAGGTCGAAAAGTTCAAGGGGCCGAATACTTTCGCAAGGCACTGTATATGTGCCATGTTGTGTATGACTTAGTAACGTGTCCCTCGTAATGTGGAGATAGCAGAGAATTAACCACACAACTCTGCAGCTCTACAGAGCTTTTTAGAGCTTCTTGCTCATTGCTTTGGTTTTATCCTAGCATGTTGACTGTATGGTTGAGTCTAAGCAGCTCTCATGGACCCCTGTGTTTTTGCTAATATGTTACCCATACAATCTATAAGCTGATCATATGTGGTGTGTGTCTGTCAGCATATTGGTCCTTTTCTGTCTCAATTAAAGGAAAAAAAAATCAATTAACAGCTATAAAGTAGACATAGTGGCAATGTGCACATAGTGAAAGACTCCATGCTCAATTTTCTTTTCCAATGAATTAAAACGTTTTGCATCATCTGCGTTCAGAGAAATGTAATGCTACTTTTAATGTGTATTAACTGTATCAGACAGGACTTTCTTATTCAGTATATTTGCAGAGGGTTTGCTGCTAACTAGTTGGGTATTCCTTCAGTATCCATCCACATCAATAAGTTGCATTATAGTTAAACTTTGGCAACTACACACTGTTGGTAAATGTTAAAGTAAGATTTTGGTAATGGATAATTAAAATATCTACCACATTCACACTGCATTTTGTTTTCTTCCATGGCTTAAATTTGGTGATTTGATCAGAATAATACCAATGTCATTCAAATTATTTTTGATTTACCATTACTGAACAACAAGGGGTCCATAGGATCTTAACACTATTTGGTGGATGAGACCTAGTCAGATAATTCTGAGGCTGAACAAAAAAATGTATGAAAGAGACATGGTTGGAAAAAAGTGCATCCAAAAGAAATGGACATGAAAGACCTTCGTTTTAACTGCTAATGAAAACTGAATGCACTGCTGTGAGTCAGAGCACAGGTACAAACAAAATTGCTCAGATCTACTGGGGTGTCCCCATTTATGTTCATATTTTTATTAATTCCAGTATTTGTGCGACGTGCTGATAATCAAATACATTGTTATTGTATGTAAGCGCAAGGAAACCAACTTATTGTAAATTATAACTAAGCACATCGACAAAATCAAACAAAAGTTGTCAAAATGACCCCATCACAGCTGGTTAAATATTTCTCTCATATTTTAAAATGTCTTCTTTGCTCACTCAACATCATTTACATGGATTTCTATTTAACAGATACATCACAAAACCTTTTGCATTCACCCCTCAGCTCAGGCAATACACACCAACTGGCGAAGTCTATGCAAAGCTGTCAAGGCTGTAGAGTTAAGTAGGGCAGAGATTCATCAGATTTGTAACCATGCAAAGATGAGCATGACTGATTCACTGTTCAAATTGATAAGTTGATTGCACAACCCATGTTGCCCACCCCAGGACAGGAAGGCCATTAAATACAGTGACCTTTTGTCTTTCAATGTGACAACAATGAACTGATGAATATGACTGCATATTTCAACACTTTAATCCTCCCTCTTTAAGTCACCCTCTGTCGGCCCTATGCTCCATCTCTTACTTTTTGCACACTGTTTCTCCATCCTCCCCATCTATCTCCCATTTTAATCCTTTGCCTCTACTCTTCCTCTCTGTGCATTCAACCCCCTCTCAATCTGTTTTGATCCAATTCTTAACAGCCGTGTGCACTTTTGTAAGTAAGAGTGAATCACCCAGGGGGCTCTCATCAAAGGGCTGCCAGGAAGACAAAAAGGCTGGGCAGCCCTTTTCTAACTGCCAATGTCCTTAAAGGGGACTTGCTGGCAATGTCCCCTTTGATCAGTCCACCATGACTCTATTTCCCACAGCTCTTGGACTGTCCGCTAGCTTTCTGTCATAACGTAGCATTCAACGCTGTCGGTTTAAGTAGCCGCTTATCAAAACACTGTATATGCACTGTGTTTTACTAAAGAAGCTTTAGTTTCCAGTTTCAGTATTATTCATCAGCACTTTAGTTTCCATATAGGAAATCTGGATTAAAATGAGTTAAGCAAGACTATCCACTTAATGCTTAGAAGAGGATTTCCATGCTGAACTGTGAACATCATTAATATAAAATAAGAATTCAAATTGCTGTGTATCATCTTTAAACCTGCAGTGTGGAGCTTTTGTCTCCCCCCTCTGGCAGTGAGGGTAATTACACAAACACTGTCAACAAATGCTTATGGCATATGCCTGCATTTCGCATCAAAGGCCAAAGCGATATGCTTAGTCAGCATTGTGTGAACTTGTTTGACAAGGGTTTCAGTGTACGGACGTTTATTTATGTGTAGAAGTCCCGCATTCCAGCTTTAAGTCAGGGAACTTTTTTACCCTGCTGTGATTTTAAAATTTCTGATGAAGCATGCTGCCGTTGACGTCTCCGTGGGGGATGTTCAGATATTGTACAGGGGTTGGATTGAGGGCCCTTCTGCTTCCTGCAGAGTAGTAAGCTAAGGTTTTTGATATGGCAAGGTCGGGCCAGAGTTTAGGCCACATGCTGTCCAAGCACAAGGACAAGGGCAGCCTTGCAGAGCTAAGCCAGTGCAGTGTCAGTCAAGCTGTGCACCAACGCAACTGCTATCCCTTCCTTTTCTTCCCCACCCACAACTTCCTTCTCGCTGCCCCTCTACAAAGGACGAGTGGAGGGTGGGAATGGTGCTGTGTCCCTCCCCTCCATCTGGTGCCGCATGCCTCTGTCAGGATGTCAGCCGGCACATAGTAATGAAGGGTGTCATCAAGGTTACTGCAGGCTGGAATGTTGCCTGCTCCTCCTCGCTCTCTCTCTCCCCCCTGTATCCCTCATCCATGTCTCTTGTAGCACACATTGTCTGTCTAAGAATCTAGTTGTTGGTAATAATCATATATTTTCTGCCATGGGGTTAGTTTCAGTTAGTAGTCGGGACGTCTTTTCCATCCACTTGCAGTGAACACCCCTTAAACTAGTTGATTCAGAATACAAGGCAGCAGTAAACTAAATATCTTCTGTACAGTCTCTATATAGCAATTTATTTTAGACCATAGTGCACAAACTAAATATTAATCAATGCAAGACCTAAGGTAGTTTCCTTATTTTAAGTTATGAATTAAACATGTCTACAGTCTGCCAAGATGACCAAGGAGTGCTTGGATTCTGTTGAATTCCAAGTATTGCAATGATCATTAACTAAACATTATCTTTTAATCACTTTGTGTTTGTGACCCTTCAACTAACATGATGAATTGTCTCTCCCTAAGACTGATCTATAATGTGTTATTAATGATAGCATAATTAAAATGGGGGGCCTCTCACTGAGAACTGCTCATCTTGTTGCTTCAGTTATTCCAACCTCATACAGAATGTTCTTCTTATGCAAAATGCAGAACTCCTTTTTAAGATATCATCATCTCTACTATGCATTTAACTGCTTCACAGAGATATTTTATTAATGCAGCAAAGATCTTTAGCAATAACAGTTAAGATTTATGTGATGCTGTCGGACTTGTGGTCTTCTATAATGTTTGCTAATGCCAGCATGTAGCCTAGCATTTAAGATAAATTCTACTAAGACACAAGCAGAGATGGAAGGAAGCTTGATATTTACTTTAATGAACTCTAACATACAATGCTTAGCTGAGCTGAACTTAGCTGAAATCTTATGTGTCTGGCCACTAAGCAAGATGCCATCAGTAGCATCGCTGGGCTCTGGATCTCAGCGACATTAATTTTCCCTGTGTCAATGCTGATGTATGGGGCTACTGGATGAACATGGTAGGGAGGGCATGCTAACCTTGTGGGAAACTGTTGGGATCAAACCTTACCCATCTCAGATACTGTGCAGAGGAAGGCAGGCAAAATGCACATTTTTACAATAACCGTTAAAACTCTGCAGCCCGTATTATTTTTAAACAAATTCCATTTCATTTGTCACTTTTTGTGACAAAACAAATAAGTCATTGCAGCTGATACTTCAAATAACTATTATTTTAGCAGTTAATGATTCTTCAAGTTTATTACATTTTAAATTAAGTCATACTCTCATATTTTATATGGAAATTGAATGATATACAGTACCAACACAATTTTGGAGAATCTCCCCAGACGACAGAAAGAGTCAGAAGACTGAATTAATTTCCCTGTTTCAAACCTAGTGGTGAAATAAAAGGGTTTTGTGTCCTATCTCTTTATGCTATCTGCCTTGTCCCACTCTGCCCTGGGAATCAGGATACAATGCAGAAGAAAAGAAAAGAGGAACATTCTCAACTGCTCACTACAGATCCTTGGAATGAGGGCATGACACTGCACCCATGAATCTCTTTGTGCAGCATAATGTCTCTGAATCAGGATGGACTCCGCATCAACACACCTGAAATGGTGCTTTTGTGAAAGGGAAGGGTGTCGAGGGCGGGTGTGGGACAAGGTGGGCTCTGACCATTGCTGCTCAACCTTGTCAGACAGCAAAGGGAATACACCTCTGCCAAGCTTTTAAAGAACCATTACTGTCATAGGGAGTGGTCTAACACAAGCTATGAATGGGACTACAGTGGAAAATAACTTGACAACCTTGGCTGTATGGTGAACCAACACAGATATGTTCTAATGGTGCCAGAAAATACTTGGTGTTGTGTCAGTAATCGCCTAAAAAAACCAACCTTTTACAGAAAACAGATCAAAGATGTACATATTAGATTTCATAGCTTAATTAACTATTTAACATTTTGACAAAAGTATGACTCAACCCCTTTGTGACATCCTTTGTCCTGTTTATAGCCTCTACTGTACCTCTGCAGAATTTAGGATAGTCTCCGAGCATTATCAGGTATTTTGGCATGCAGACCCTTTTCATTGCATTTGTAACTGAAAGGTTTAAGTCTTTCGTAAGCAATTTATAGATTTTATAGCAATGCATAAAAAAAACATGAATTCAGGCGGACTATGGCTGCTGTCTGTCAAGAACAATTAAGTTTGGGAGGGAATGTCATTTAATAAACATCCATTATTTGACAACTAGCTTTTATTTGACAATGTACAGTATCTTATTACAGAATGCTTTTGTGCAACTGTCATAATGCAGACCATAAAAACTCAACAGCCTTCCAATGGCAACTTATCAATTGGCTCAGAACTGGCGGTTCTGAGCTTGGCTGAGAACTGCGGTTTTAATGCTACACATGCTTCATAATGTATGGGCCACCTAGATCCACTGTTAAATAAATAGAATCTCTGATCTGTTACCAATGAATATGTCTATATGCCCTCAGGGTTGCTTGGCTACTGAGTTCTTGGAATCTTTTAACCTTGACGTTACCTTCCCATTATTCACAATTCAACTCTCATGAACAATATATAAAACCTAGAAAAGCTATATACAAAATTCAGATATTGTCAACAATTTTATGGAAAGCAACTTGGCCCTCTTCAACAAAAAACAAAATAACCAAGGGTCAGAGGAAAATATTAATGGAGGTGGAAGAGCTCTGTGGCTTTTAAATCCCTGGCCTAATGGACTGTATTGACCACATTAATAAAACAGGATATGTGTTTCTAATGTCCTCTCCGTGGTGCATTAGGCTTTGCTTGGACTGTGGTTCCATTTGTTTGTCTGGATGGCAGCTGTGTGCAAGCAAAGATCAGAATCCAAAAAGTAATTTGATCTTTAGCAGAATGCAGTCGGAAAATCTCTCCCATCATGCAATGCATCATTGCAAGGTTTAAAAAAAGTTTCAACATCTATGAGATAATAATCTTAGTAAGAAATTTGATTCATGAATGTTATAGAAACAATAAGGTAATATATTATTTTTTTTCTATGTGATCCCTTCCGTGTTGTGGACATTCTTTACTTTATCGCCGATATGTGCTCTCTGTCCAGCGCCTAAAAAAAAAAACTGTGTGCACCCTCCTTTTTATTACAGAAACAAGAAGACCCATAAGCCTCGTGCTTTAAATCCACCCTGTAATTTAATAGTGGTACAGGGCTACAAATGCAGTAATAGGTGATCAAAATAAAGGTAAAAATATGTGAAATAAATCTTAAGAAGCAATCAGGTCAATTTATAATTTTTTTCCAATACACAAACTAATAGGGATGGTACGGTTCATGAAAAAACACCCGAACCACTCGGTTCGCTAGTCTCGGTTCGGAGCATGTGTGTACCGCACGGTTCGTCAGTACACTGTTAAGCTGCACTAACCTCTTACTGCCGTAGTGCCCACTTTATACACCTATGTTAAAACTGGAAATGATGAGCGGGATGGGCGTGACAAACGCAACCCATGGCAGCTGATTGGACGATCGCGTCACATGGGTCTGGCTGGTCCCTAATTTCAAAACAGACTGTCATAGCGGCTCGTTCAGAATACGATCTCATATTGTACTAAAATAGTTCACCGAAACGTGTTTCTGAAAACATTTTAAGCGAGAAATAGGCCATGCAGTTGCTGAATCTGTCTTCATTTCAGATCGACAAAGGTCAGTTTAAAAGATTTTTGTCAGCTTTTGAGAGACATCGAGCCGACCGCTCCTCAAGTGGAGTGGGGTGCCGCTGCAGGTCACGTCACGTGCAGAAATGTCAAGTGGGAGAGAGGCTGCCCAGAGCTGTAGGATGCGCCAGCGTCGTTTATAGTCTGGTGTGTGGGAACATTTTGGATTTCATGGTACCTATGATGAAATAAAACAATATATAGAACTGCCACTGTGTGCATGTTTTGTGCAACATGCATTCAATATGCTAATTTTAGCTATATATCATATGCTGAAGTATATTCTGGAGTGTTAAAGATTAAAAGAAAAAATAACAAGAACCGTACAGAACCGAAAACCATGACCCTAAAACCGTGATACGAACCGAACCGTGGGTTTTGTGAACCGTACCACCCCTACAAACTAAACTAAGATGGTTAACATGCTGAGCATTATGCCTTCTAAACATGATAGCATGTTGGCGTTAGTCATTGTTTCTTACTTTGAAAACACACACACGCACACACAACCTGGTGCACGCAAGTACAAGCTTCAATGCAAGTCCATCAAAACTAAACTGTATGATGTGTTTTAAGCTTGATGTCATTGTTAGCATGCTAGCATTCTGAAAAGTCTTCTTAAAGTAAACATTTCAGACAAAACGTTCATATAATAAAATATACAAAATGTTCACATTGTAAGAATCGGCAAATGTTTTTTCAGTATTTTATTTCCAGTCAGCATGGCTAGAATATGCTGCTTTTGATTAGGTTATTCTGATTCATTACAATACAAAATCACACTTTCTCCAAGTGTGTCATCAAACCGATGACAAACCTAGACACCTCACAGGTTCCAGCAATTTCTACTATGCTCTTTGAAAGTTGCTAATGAACATATGAGGACTAGGGATGGGCATGATTACTTGACGATTTATGATTGATTATTAAGAATTTCGTCGATCACGTTAATTTGTTATTGATTAAACTAATGCTGGTTGCGTTGCGTAGTGTCTTGAAGTCTTGAAGCAATGAAATAAATTTCACAGTGTGGCAGCAATTAAACATTTTACCACCTGGGGCCAATATTTGACTCCATACTCAGTTACCTGGCTGTGAGTTTCCGTTTCGATTTCAAAAGTAATCATTAATTGGACATGGCGAAGTGTGGCGTGGGACCATTTTGATTTAAAAAAAAAAAAAAAAAAAAAAAAAAAAAAAAACAGGGAGGAGGGAGGGGAAAAAAACCCCCACACAAAAAAAAAAACCAAAAAAAAAAAAAAAAAAAAAAAAAAAAAAAGGGGGGGGGGGGGGGGGGGGGGGGTTGTTCTTTTTTTTTTTTTCTTAAAAAAACGTGGAGGAGGGGGAGGACGCACGGACGAAAAAAAAAAAAAAAAAAAAAAAAAAAAAAAAATTTCTTCATCGAAAGAACCTGCAAGTTCATTGAGATGGATATTGGAACCAGCATATCACATTTCGTCACGACGTACCATCACCAGACTGGTAGAAACTCACTACGCAGAACGGAATAAGGTTACCCGGGCTGGCCAAGTTGGCGTGGAGGAACCTGTGCATCCCGGCAACGTGGGTGTTTTCGGCGGCTGGACTGACGGTCACCAGGTAGCGGACCCCAGATCATGTTAACATGCTTATCTTTCTCAACAAAAATCAGTAGACTGGTGCAGAAGTTGTATGTGATTTTTTTTTTTTATTAGGCTTTGTCCGTGCCTTGGATAGTTCCATTTTGACAAAAACTGTCAGATCTAAGTATTATTTTTTTTTTGGTTAAGTTATTATTTAACATGATTCTTTTTATTTATTATTTTGGAACAAACGAGGGTCTCGGTTTAAGAATGCTGGCTCGCAGTTGCAGATTCTGCTGCTTCAGAGCACCGCAGCGCATATATCTATAATCTATATCTGTATCTGTAACCTCCAGTTTAACTGCCACAAGTTGTTCTTCTTAATATAAAAATATTAATGATTAATCGATAGTCGATTGTTAATTCTCCCGACGATCGACTAAGAAAATTTAATCGAATGCCCATCCCTGAGGACACTCTCTCTATCGCTCTCCTCAGCCTCAGGCCCATGCATTTTTATTCCAAACGTGCAGTTTCCTCCCTGTCCAGCAGTTGTCCCCAGTGTGTTCTGGCCTTCTCTCATTACCTGAACTCTACCCCCACCTGCTCAACTGCTCATCATTTCCTCATTAGTCCCTCAGAATATGAAGCAGCCATCAGCCTAATCACTGCCAGACCGTTTTTAAGCCCCTCTAGCCATACAGCTTTCCAGCCTCTGTTATGTTTCCTGTTTGTTTGTTTTTCTTGCCGACTCCCTTTTTTGATTTGTTTGCCTTTGCTGATTGACTTACTGTTGTGACATTCAGTAAACAGGGTTTTTCCTGGCTCAAAATGGGCCTTCGGGGGGACCCACATTTGAAGCGGGGGTCTGGTGGTTCTTTCCCAGAAAATTTTTAATTTAATTTCCTGTATTCTGATACATTTTTAGGCCCAAATTTATGGTGAAAATGTCTTTTTATTTATGTCAAGAAAAAATAAAGATTCTGTAACTTTTTCCCAAGGAGCACATTTTGCTCCTAAGTTGAAAAATGTAGGAGTCACTTACAGTGCCTTGCGAAAGTATTCGCCCCCTTGAACTTTTCGACCTTTTGCCACATTTCAGGCCTCAAACATAAAGATATAAAACTGTAATTTTTTGTGAAGAATCAACAACAAGTGGGACACAATCATGAAGTGGAACGAAATTTATTGGATATTTCAAACCTTTTAAACAAATTAAAAACTGAAATATTGGGCTGCAAAATTATTCAGCCCCCTTAAGTTAATACTTTGTAGCGCCACCTTTTGCTGCGATTACAGCTGTAAGTGCTTGGGGTATGTCTCTATCAGTTTTGACATCGAGAGACTGACATTTTTGCCCATTCCTCCTTGCAAAACAGCTCGAGCTCAGTGAGGTTGGATGGAGAGCGTTTGTGAACAGCAGTTTTCAGTTCTTTCCACAGATTCTCGATTGGATTCAGGTCTGGATTTGACTTGGCCATTCTAACACCTGGATATGTTTATTTGTGAACCATTCCATTGTAGATTTTGCTTTATGTTTTGGATCATTGTCTTGTTGGAAGACAAATCTCCATCCCAGTCTCAGGTCTTTTGCAGACTCCATCAGGTTTTCTTCCAGAATGGTCCTGTATTTGGCTCCATCCATCTTCCCATCAATTTTAACCATCTTCCCTGTCCCTGCTGAAGAAAAGCAGGCCCAAACCATGATGCTGCCACCACCATGTTTGACAGTGGGGATGGTGTGTTCAGGGTAATGATCTGTGTTGCTTTTATGCCAAACATAACGTTTTGCATTGTTGCAAAAAGTTCGATTTTGGTTTCATCTGACCACAGCACCTTCTTCCACGTGTTTGGTGTGTCTCCCAGGTGGCTTTTGGCAAACTTTAAACGACACTTTTTATGGATATTTTTAAGAAATGGCTTTCTTCTTGCCACTCTTCCATAAAGGCCAGATTTGTGCAGTATACGACTGATTGTTGTCCTATGGACAGAGTCTCCCACCTCAGCTGTAGATCTCTGCAGTTCATCCAGAGTGATCATGGGCCTCTTGGCTGCATCTCTGATCAGTCTTCTCATTGTATGAGCTGAAAGTTTAGAGGGACGGCCGGGTCTTCGTAGATTTGTAGTGGTCTGATACTCCTTCCATTTCAATATTATCGCTTGCACAGTGCTCCTTGGGATGTTTAAAGCTTGGGAAATCTCTTTTGTATCCAATCCGGCTTTAAACTTCTCCACAACAGTATCTCGGACCTGCCTGGTGTGTTCCTTGTTCTTCATGATGCTCTCTGCGCTTTACACGGACCTCTGAGACTATCACAGAGCAGGTGCATTTATACGGAGACTTGATTACACACAGCTGGATTCTATTTATCATCATTAGTCATTTAGGTCAACATTGGATCATTCAGAGATCCTCACTGAACTTCTGAGAGAGTTTGCTGCACTGAAAGTAAAGGGGCTGAATAATTTTGCACGCCCACTTTTTCAGTTTTTATTTGTTAAAAAAGTTTGAAGAATATTGCGTTCCACTTCATAATTGGGACCCACTTGTTGTTGATTCTTCACAAAAAATTACAGTTTTATATCTTTATGTTTGAGGCCTGAAATGTGGCAAAAGGTCGAAACGTTCAAGGGGCGAATACTTTCGCAAGGCACTGTATATAAAGTAACTGCTGATACTGTTGTAGCTTATTTGTACAATAATACAGTCGGAGCTCCAGCGGAAGGAGAGCCCTGCCCCTGTCAGCAGCGGCTTCTCGATGCGCCGGTGGCCCCTGGTGCAGCATGGTCACTGGGACAGTCCGTTACAAATCAGCGCCAGCCGCACGTGTATATGGACCTTTTTCACAGCAGACATTTTGACTTGTCATAGTAGGAAAAGCACAGCTGAAATTGATAACCTTAACGATGGCTCAATTCCATCAAGTGTCCCAGTAAGCTGTTCCAGTGAGTCAGCATGCACAATACCAGGGCCTCTCCTAAGTGGAATGCAGCCATCATTAATGGTTTTGAATACACCATGAAAAATGTCTATAGCAGCTGTGGATAAGAGGGAGGCTGGCTGCTGAAAATCAGACGTTTTGACACTTAAACAAACGTAAATTTTCTTTGCCGCTGGCTAAAACCTCTTTGGGGTGCGCCAAAACTTTCTCTATGCAGGAAAACTCCTGGTAAAGCTAAGTTTAACCTTACCTGAGTTAGCTGCTTCTGAGTCCAAACACACAGTGCCAGAGCCACTACAGCTAAGCTAATTATCCAATAATGATGCACACATGGCAATTACATGTGGAGCTTAAGCGAAAATTCCTTCAGGACGACGACTTAAAACATAATCACTTCTCACTCCCCTGAATGGATCAGCTGTTGAGGTGTTCACTTTAGTCTTAAACAATCAGAAGCGGCCATGAAAATAATGAGCCAATCACTGCACGACATCCCTGTTTTAAACCTGTCTCTCTCTCTGCTGCTCAGTTGCCATTTCAGGATACGAGCACCAACTCACCTTTTCACGGCCCGTGTCTCGCGTTGATAGCGGCGATGTCTATCCTACAAGTTATTTTTTCTCTCGCTCTCATCCTACACGCTGTTTTTCCGCATCTCTGGTGCATGATCTGCGGGTGCAATGGTGGCAACCTGGCAGCGCCTTTCCCTCCTGAAGTTATTTTCACTCTGCTGCAGTCCTGGGGATTTTGCTCGTTCGCTGCACCTGACTCTGCACCGCTCTGACCTGCTCAGCTGGCCTCTGGCCGCCCACTCTCAGCCGCAACTTTGAACGTAATTCGGTTGGTTTCATCACGGCTGTGGAACCGGTGTGTCAACTCAGCAGGATTTTTCAACCCTTCGAAGTTAAGTATTTAATCGGGCCTGTTTTGTTCATTCATGTTTTCCGCCAACATGTAATGCGGATCAGGGTGCTGTGGCCTGGAGTTCCGGGCGCCGTCTAAACTCTGGCTTCAGCCGTAGATTCCTCTGCGTCTCTGGGGCCTAATTATCGTGCATTCTATGATAGCGACGGCCGGGGACATCGTTTTACTTCTATACATGCGTCAAGGTTAGTTGTGCACTTGAGCAGGCACGTTTTTCTCTATGTGCTCACTAGGTAAGCTGCTTTTTATCTTCTCCGTCATCCTTTTTAGCGTGCTCTATCATTTCAGTTGACGTTTTAAATCCACTTGCGCATTTACATGCGCATTTACGATGGTTTCGGCTTACAACTGATGTTGCTCTGCTCCATGGATGTGCGCTACTGCGCAGCGGCTACCTGAGCTTGCCTACGTTGTTGTGGTATGAGCGCCCGTCCGACGTGTTAGTCTTCTGGTGGCTGCATGGGTGCTCTCAATCATTAAATCTTGCTGAGACGGCGATTAAGTTATATGCTAGGTCATAATGTCAGCAAGGGGTAATTGTTGCTACCTAGAATGCTAGTTAATCATTAGTTATTTTTCTTACCAGCTAACGTTAGCCTTTTTACAATCATACGTCCGTTATGGAGCACATCGTGTGATACAAGGCATGGAGCATCTATACATTGTGTAGTTCTGCATATAAGATGTACTAATTAAGTCTTCAACGCTTCACATGGAAGTTACTTGTCTCGTGACGTCGGATATGGCAGTAACTGGAATGCTACCTCGGGTGTGCGTTAGCTTCAACTGGGCTAGGAGGTTCGGGTTTTTTGTCCTGTATTCGCGACGTTTCTGGGCTTACAGTACGGTCTAATACTCTGGCAGGGGTAAGATTCTTTTCTCGATAGGGAATGACACGTTAAAGGTTCGTCTTCGGAGCTGTCACGATATTGTCAGTAGTCATGCTGATGTCAGCAGGATGCATAAGGCACTATATTCTGCTTTTGTACATAAATATACTCATCGTGTTTGTTGCCTGCTTGCTATCGTTTTGTGCATTATGCTCACTCGTGGTCAGGTAGCGCACATTCAATATTTCATATATGGTCTTTCAAACCAAGTATCTCTGCACATTATTCATATTGTGCAATGGCGTCACATCGTCGTTGTTCGACAATTTTAAATATTGACGATCTATCTCACAAGCTGCATTGCTCGCATCGGCTATTACTTTTATTTTATCTTATATCTGCGGGGGCCTCATCAAGTTTTACGTTTTATTACTTCTATTTACTAAGATGAGAGTTGTTCATTTCCACTGACTTTCCTATGTTGGCAATATATTGGTGCGAGTCCTGCAAATCAGATTCTGACTGATTCCCGGTAGATGTGTCGGAACCAGTGGCAGCCCAGGTGTCTAATCACTACGCCATATTTCGGTCATGGCTGATCTCGGCGGTTGGTCTTGCATCATTAAAGTGCGTTTCTTACTCATGGGCGCGCCAACCTCAGCATGGTGCATATGGGTCGCGTGACCTCATGTCTGCGTTGTGGTCATCGCAGCCTCCTATTTCATTGATCCTTCTTGCAGTATCCTATGTCTGATTTCGTTTGCTTTTACCTAGATTCTGCGATGCCCGCTGAAGGTGAGTATTTTCTGTATCTACCCAGACACTTTCTATCTTATTAAAGATTACTTTAGGCATGTCGACACATTTAAATTGTTGTGGTTGGCATTCACTTGCTTCTCATAATCTTCATCGTGCGGATGGCTTCTCTGTCTTAACCACTCTAGCGTCAGTTGGTATCTGGGTACTACTAAGGCACTATGTTAACAATACCTGCGTGGCACTCGTTTTTGTTTTGCTAGTTAAGTTTTGGGGGAATCGCTATCCTAAGTTAGGTGGTGGTAGTCCATCTTACTGGGCAAACGGTGGTCATTATTGTCATACATCATTGATCAAATTTGGCAGCAAGTCGTACAGTTCATCTCTGCATTATGTTTAAACAGCATTCATCTTTCATTCTCCTATTTGCTACACCCTATGGATCTCATCATATCAATGTCTCATTATGCGCATGTTTTACACAATGTCTTTGCAGCATGGCCAGCTAGACTTCATATTCTGCATGTTCAACTGGTTTTTTCTGCAGCATGTTTAACCTGTCTTTTCTTGCAGCATGGGTAAAATACCACTTGTAACTCATCATCTATGCAGTGCATTAAGTGACATTTTCACTGACCTTGTACGCAGCTAACTCATGTCATTTGACCTCATCAGGTGTACTCCTTACAACACTAAACTTCAAAATGCGGAGACGCTGCTTCTTTTCATTTGCACGCAGACTCTCCTCTGCGCTTTAATCTATGATCAACTACTCATTGCCTGGCTCATACTAGAGGTCTTCCCGGCTAACTTTCGGTTTAGCATCTTCTCAGTATTAGAATAGGGGCGGCTTACATGGGGCTTATCAAGGCATTCATGTACGTCCCTGCAACATCTCGGCAGATGGTCTTCCTCTACTTAGTCTCTTACATTCGTCCCGATGTCAGCGACATCCTCGCAACCCAGAGATCTCTCAGGCATAATCCTAGTAAGCATGCATATAACTGGTGGTGGCGTGTTTTATGATCTCTGATTCATTCTCACATTCATTGAGTGATGTTGGCATCTCTTCTACTCATGCTTTATTGTTATTTACACACCTGTACATATATAAATCAAAATAAATGAATATAAAACCCAGACGCAGCAGCCGAGGATAAGACCAGGCTAAACCGGACGCAGCAGCCGAGGATAAGAATGGGCTAACCCGGACGCAGCAGCCGAGGTTCAAGTCGCCATGCCCGACATCAAGCGCAGTCAAACCCGGACAAAGCAGCCGAGGTTCAGGTCACCATGCCGACAACAAGCGCAGCCAAACCCGGTCGCAGCAACCGAGGTTTAAGTTACCCTGCTGACATCCAGGGTAGCCTAACCCGAACGCAGCAGCCGAGGTTTAAGTCGCGAAACATCTCCATGTAATCATCGTCATCTTCATCCTCCTTATCATCGTCTTCACTTGCATTAATATTATCGTTCTGTCTAATTATGCTTTTAATATCGTCATCGTCATCATCATCATCATCATCATCATCATCATCATCATCATCATCATCATCGTCGTCATCGTCAATATATTCATTTCCTATAGTATCGTTTTCTTGGTCGGCTACTCTTGATGGCCTCAATTGCGGCTTAATTACATTGCACGCGGTATCATTCTCAGTTTCATCATGACGTTATATAGGAACGTTCCGTTCACCCAGTTCTCGCCACGTTCTTTTGGGGGTTCATACTTCGGCTTCTACCCGTTTTTTAAAAGTTTCTCAGAATTTTTAAATGATGGTGGAGTCTAATCTCCAAAGATTGTACTGTACATTTCACGCACATATACAATAAATCATTACATATCTGCAATGAAGTCTCTCCTGATTGAGGTGGAGCTTAAGCGAAAATTCCTTCAGGACGACGACTTAAAACATAATCACTTCTCACTCCCCTGAATGGATCAGCTGTTGAGGTGTTCACTTTAGTCTTAACCAATCAGAAGCGGCCATGAAAATCACGAGCCAATCACTGCACGACATCCCTGTTTTAAACCTGTCTCTCTCTCTGCTGCTCAGTTGCCATTTCAGGATACGAGCACCACCCTCCTCCTCCCCTGCTCCTCCGGTCTTCGCCCCTCACAGCTCCTGGGTCCTCTTCCAGCAGGCCTCTCCCGGCCTTCGGCGTTGGTCTTCGGGCTACTCACGCCACCATCAGTGTCTAGACTCCATCGGGGGGGTTCATACTTCGGCTTCTACCCCTTTTTAAAAGTTTCTCAGAATTTTTAAATGATGGTGGAGTCCAATCTCCAAAGACTGTACGTACATTTCACGCACATGTACAATAAATCATTACATATCTGCAATGAAGTCTCTCCTGATTGAAATATATAGCAGATACATTCCTGGATATTCCCATCAGTCTGAAAGAAGACCTGTTAACTTTGTAAACCAGTCAACTTAAATCTTAATGTTGCGTTCAGTCCTTTCTCACCCTTGAGCAAGCATCGTAGAGTAGAGATTCATGGCTTTGCTAATTAAATTTTTGCAAACCTGGTGGAGCCCCTGGCAGCCATTATCTGCCAACAGGATTTTGATTAACTGGACATGAATACACTATTATCTAGAGTTACTGTTTGGGGCTTATAAACATCAGCCCCCTAATTAAAAAGAATAATGCAGCGCATATTATGTCCAAAGCAATCTGCATCTTGCTTTGCTATCAGGGGGAAAATGAGGAAAGTCAAACACCTGCATAAAACACAATAAAAGCAAAGTGATGATTAATGTTTTGTTGTTTATTACCGGTTGAGCAGAAACCCATTCAGTGTTTTGAATCTTTTACAAGACAAGGCAAGTCTTGTTTAGCCAGACAGTGAACATACTGTATTAGGATGAATATTTCTCCTTTTTTACTCATAGGCTTTAAATGACACCTCCCTTTTGATAGTCAGTGAGATGTAGGGCCTTTTTTATTTTTTTTTTTTATACAGTGAAGAGAACATCCGTTAGTGTGTAAAAAGGTAGTGGAGCATAAAATATAGCATGGATTGAGTATTCTCACTCTAAACATGCTATATCTTGTAGATTTTGTGCAATCCATTTTACAAGACATGGCCTATTTTTCTCTGGAACTTTTCTTGGAAACAAAACCTGTGCACCTGCTTCTTTGTTTGATTTGTCAAATTAAATAATAAAATCGCATGTCTGCAATCACCAGGTCCAACAGCTTTGAGGACTACTCAGCTGGTCAAAACCCCAAACTATGTAGTGGTACAGAGACAAGTCAACAGTGGCTTTTGTCAACTTCTTAGATAGTTTGCCTTAATATAACAGAGGACTCTTATGTTAATTTTAGTCCCTCCCAAATTTATAATTTTGTAGACTGTGCTACGGACAACTTTAGACTCTGTTTCTCCTCTCAAAAAGAAGAGGATGAAGCATAGGAAACTAGTGCCTTGGTATAATTCCCAAACTCGCAAATTAAAACAAACCTCACAAAAAAAGTAAATGGCGTTCCACCAATCTGAAAGAATCTCGTTTAGATTAGCAAAACAGTCTGAAAGTATGCAGGACAGCACTGTAGCTAGGCTGAGAGCCACAGCTCTATTGAGCCATCTATTCCTATAGCTCTGAGTAGTGATGACTTCATGAGCTTCTTTAAAGCTCCATTGTGGAATTTCTTGAGTTGATTCTTAGCAAAAAAACCTTTGTTCTTTCACAACTATGTGCTCATTCATGTGTAATTACTTCCACCAACTAATCAAAATATTCTCATAAGCATAGAATCTGCCATTCAGAATCATTCAGAATACATACGAGCGACTCGCTTGAATGACGGCCGCCATGTTGCGCCTCCATCTTTAAAATACATTAGCCAGAAAGGGACACCTCTCAAGCCTTTCACAATTTTCACTCATTGGCACAGACTTTGACGATGCCAGGGAGGGGGAGAAGATTATTTGCGACTGCCGGCAGATTTGAAAGCCTTTTGAAAATGGAGGATTGCACCTATTCTCGAGGACATGGAACGGCGACGCCAAGGAAGTTAAAAAGAGAATTAAAACGACAACGCGACAGGCAAAGCAACAAAACCAAAGTTAATATTGGAGTGGCTTTTCCATGATGGATGCCTGCTTTTTTCTCGACAGGTAATTCTGCCTATTTGTGTAAATTCGAAGTTTTATAGTTGCTTGGCTAACTATAGCATGGTTGTGCATAACGCTAGAACGACATCTATGATACTTTTCCTCGCGTCACTGATGAAAAAGGATTGTCTACCTTGTAACATAAACATAATCGTGTCGCAATTTCCCTGACTAGCTACAGCTAGAACAGCTGCGTGTAAACGATGGAGATACTAAAATACTACTAATTTTCATACTCTCAAAAAAAAAAAAAAAAAAAAAAAAAAAATTTCAGTATTTCTCCTACACTATAACATTGCGAATTTAAAAAAAAAAAATTTTTTTTTTACACTATTAATCTCGTACAATATACAGAATAACGATAGTACTGATACTTTACTAACATTAGCTTGGGGGGCTAGAAAGTAATTGATCAGTTGGTTGTCATATACAATTTCACTGCTAGATGGGAGAAATTCTTAAACAATGTAGCTTTAATGATAAAATTATAACAATTGGAGATAAAATTCATCACCTCTTGCCTTCAACTTCTAACAGTTCACCTTTAAACGCAGGACCGCTAGAAAGAACGACAAGACCTGACATATAGGTAAAAAGGAGAGTTCTCTGTGCTTCTGCAGACCACAGCAATCCGGTGCAACCAAGGCAGGACACAACAGTATAAAATAACAAAAAAATTGCCGGTGCAACACAGATGTCTTCTTACTTGATGGTTTTATTTCTTAAGGTGCATAACAGTGACTAACGTTTCGATGTAAGGTTACATCCTCATCAGAGTCCTTTTGTCCAGGACTCTGATGAAGATGTAACCTTACCTCTCCTGTGGAACCAGCACCCAGTCTGGGTTCGGGAGGCAGACACCATCACCACATTTAAGAGTAAACTTAAAACTCTCCTCTTTGATAAAGCTTATAGTTAGGTGAGTGAGGAGTTACAGCGTTCGCCTAGATGGCGGGGGAGGGTGGTATTGCTTCAGACACTGCACCCCTTCTCTGCTTCTCTTCTCTTGCTTATCTTCACCATGAACTACTACAACTACTATTTCTAGTCATAGTTCCATTATCTTTATTGTGACTATTATTGCCACCGTTCATCAATGTATCAATTTTGAGCAATGATGAGTTTAGTGAATGTAAAGATGCAGCTACACTTATAGTTTATTACTTACAAAAGTGAACACTTTAACACACTTTAGACATACTCCGACATTAAGTAACACACACAACCACTGAAGTATCTTTCCTCCCGCATACTACAGTATACATGATTCTGTCCATACCCTTAGGACTGGCTTACTACTGCTAATATCACAATTATTGAAAGGTAGTAAGATTCAACACAAATGCCTACACGTCACTGAGAGCAATCGGGCCAGTTTCTCATATAATTAGCTTCACCAAAGGCAGCTAATCTCATAACTCATAAGAGGAAGGAGCTGTTCCACAGAAAAGCTAACGCATAAGATGTCAGGTCAGAAGAAAGAAATGACAAAAGAATTAAAGAATGCTGGCTGTGCCAGAGATGATGCCCGTCATTTGACGTCTCGAGTACAGTCCTGCACAGCCTATTCATAAATCTATTGTGTGTTACTCACCTGCAGAGCCAATCTCTCAGCCATACCTCGCTAGCCAATGACATTTTTAGTATTGGCTTTGTAATGCTGGGCCATAAAGGTCTTGGTATTTTTCCTTCTCAAAGTTTTCCTTGTACATTGTGACAACAGTGAGACCGAAACGAATGTCACCTGACAAGAGAAGAAGCGAGAGTTCAGTAGGATATGCCAAACCAGGCAGTGAGTCGCAGAAAAAAGAATTGCTGCTTTTCTAGGACGTCAGCACTAAAATAGGGCAGGTACCTATTCTGTCCACCTGAACTGACACAGTTGCACTTTTATTTTGACAACTACATTGAAAAAATCAAAACCACTTTCAAGTGAGAAGTAAGTTTAAAGATCTTAAGAGTATCAGTTGGTTCTCAAGGTTGGGGTAAACACATGAATCTGACACTGTCTTTGAGTTGCAGCTACTCCTGTACTTCAGAGTACATAGCCAGCACAGCTTGATTTGTCAATTTGTTTCTATTTTCCAATTTCTTTTGCACTTATAAAAGAGTAGAGAAATCTAACTGGGTTCTGGCACTTGTGTTACACACCCTGGTAGAAGTTGGCAGGGATCCGATCTTCACAGGAATGTTAGTCTAAAAGGAAAGCATCTGTTCTAAGAGATGGATGACAAAGGATTAGAGCTCTATCAAACAATAATGGATCAAATGTCAATTGAGGCAAATTTACTGTTAAATAGTTTGGTAACACTTTATGATAACCATTACTAATAAATGGTACATTGATAGTTAAGTAAACTTAAACTAATATATATATATATTCCTTTTACTGGGAACAAACAATGTTTATTGTTACACAACATTTTATATATTTTAAGTATTGGTTAATGTATAATAAATCAATATCAAATTTTCTTCACTTTCTTTTGTGAAGTAAATAATATAAAGTACATACAGTAGTTTAGTTGTTTAAATTATTTAGGTCTGTGTGGTTTAATCTACATTTCTCTTTTGCAAAATACTTTTTGACAACCGTGTATAGTATCCAGTACTGCGTGATACTGGGAATGATTTAAAATGTGCTTCGAATGCAGATTTTGCCTCATGATTTATACAAGAAAACCAACTTTCATGAACATTTGTTGAACCTCTAATGGAAACATAATTCAACTTGGATGAATCTGTGCCATACGTTATATATAATTTAGCCTCAAATGATTCAAAATGCCAAGAAGCAGTGAAATGGGGTCCTACGATCTCTGACTGATACAAAACTAGATTTAAAAAAAAAAAGAATTATCAGTCCCACTCTGAGAAAGATGGGCAATTACATGTAAGGACTACCCTTTGAAGGTTACCCTTTGAGGATAATATCTTTTACTTTGGCATCAATCTCAGGAATCAGTACAGACCGTCCACAGGATGTTAGCGCAATAGACATAGCATAGCATAGATATCACACAGCTTCAAAGAGGCTTAAGATTTCTAGAGATTTTTTTTAATCTTCTTTTGTCAGCTGCTTAACTCAGGTACTCTGAAATTACTGTATGTGAATGCATTTTGCAGAAAGATAGTGCACTGCCTGTCATAACTGATAAGAGACAGTGTATAGCATTTACCACTTGGTGTTTTCCTGAAGAAATACACCTGCAGACCTGTTTTAGAGGAATAATTGTGGCCAATTGTGTTTTCCATTCAGTTATATTTGCTGTGGTTTTCATTCTTCTTGCTTTCCTGAGCAGACACTATCCTTTGCTCAGATTTAAAGCATAGACCCCTCCAGCAGCCAAAGCTTCAGCTGACTCCCGTCCTCAATGTAATTTTGTTTTGGCCAGCCACAGGCCACAACATAATTTGACATAACGGAGCCTTACCTCTTCCCCGGTCTGAGAATATTGTGACCTTTCATTATAAAGCCTCTATGAATCCAGTTCATCACCAGCTGAGGGATTTGGGAGGGGGTGGAGTAGATGGTTTGAGTAAAGACTACAGGAAGCACTCTTCTTAATGCTGGCACTGGAGCGATGTTTAGAAGTGCTCCAGGGCTCTAAAGCAAAGACCTTTTCCCTCAATTAGATTGATTCAGAAGCCCATGGCTTTAACCTCTGCTAGAACACAATTTGTCTCATTTCGCTCTGATTTTAGGATGTCCAAAGCAATCTCACAAGTGCCTGCAGATTCCTGGCTCTACATGCTGTTTGCCTTGCACATTGTTTCCACTTTCATCCAGCCTGCATGCACGTACATACCCATTTGTCTATTTATGGAAAGTGAGACATTTGACAATGGATATCCAAGACAAACTTAGCTTTATATACTGAGCATGAGACGTAGGTCTGATATGTTTGAGGCTGACCTATTCAATTAATCTCTTTGCTGTCTAAACATAAAAAGGACTTGTCTAGCTTTAATGTGAAAGGGTAAAGACATATCTAATCTTTCACTGTGACTGTGCTCATGATGTAGGTCTAACATGCTCTTGTTTGCTAAACATGGGCTATCAATTCCACTCTCAGTCTAAAAGAGGACAGGACTGCAGAGCATACATTATTACATTAAGTCACAGGAGATCACAGACAAAATGGCAGCCTTTACAGTACAGTCATCTACAGCAGTGGTATATAATGTATACAAAAGTCTGTATAAAAGCTATATATTTTTGTTCTCGCTTAAAATTGTAGGCAGGCTACTTAGTAGGCCAAACCTCCGGGACCTCTTAACCTGTGGCCCTTGCTGTCATCAGGTCAGCTGCTAGCTGCTATCATCCTCGTTTTTCCTGCCGCCACGGCATCACTATTTTATGAATGAAACATGGCGGAGAAACGTAAAAGTGCTGATAACTCCTTTGTATCAAAAAAGAAAGTAAGGATCTATCTCGAGAGTTACCTCAACTTTGTTCGGGGGGACATAGACATAAGTAGGGGGGGCCAAGGAAAAAAGGTTGGGAACCACTGCTCTACAGGATAAATGGGTGGGGAAAGAGCAGCACTTGATACTCCCTAATTACCACCACTGAGGTACTCTTGAGCAAGGCCTCTAACCCCCAATTGCTCCAGTGAAACTGCTCCGTGGCCACCAAAACAAACTGTAGTTTTGCTGGGCATCTTCCAGGTGTGTGTGTGAGCGTGAACAGTGCGGAAGTGAGTTCCAAGGTTATTATAGTTTTGCATTTTTCATTAGTTTTTATTTTTATATTTTTGTTTTCAAATTCAGTTTACTTTCAATTAGTTTTTAAAGTGGGTTTGCTAGTTTAGGTTTAGTTTAGTTTTTATTAGTTTTAGTGTTAGTTTTAGTCTTTTTTTGTAATATGGGTTATTTGTCGGGATTCAAAAAGGTCAGAAAAAGTATTGTGTAACTTAACAAATACATAATACAATTTTAGAAATATGTATTCACAATGTATTCAACAATAACACCAGTACATAAAATGTAGCCTATATATGGTCATAAATATGTAAACAGTCTACACAAGATGCCGCAGTAAGTGCAATATGTGTAAGTGAAGTGTTCCAGGAAAAAACCTAAATAGCCAACAGACTAAAGAAGACATACATGAACAGGTGTTTTGAACTTTGGTTCGAGTAAAGTGGCGAACTTTTTGAAGTCAATCGTCACATATTAACCCACGCTTCCTCCCGCTTGTGGTGTTCCTGCATACTTACTAACCAGCAACTATCGGGTCGCCGGTGAAAGCCCTCCTGTAGTGTTCTCTGTCCTGCGGTTGTCTCCGTCATGCTGCCTGGCCCTGGCCCCATACATCCATGCCCTGTACCCATACATCCATACCCTGTACCGGGGTTAGCTTCGGTTTTGGGGAAAGGGGGCTTTGCGTTCTCCTTTACCTTGTTAAGGTAAGCTAAGTTAGCCTCCTTGTGTGCGCTTCTCAAATGTACTTTCAAAGTTCCCTTTAATAAATTGTCCACATATTTTACCACCTTCCACTGCAAGGCACTTGCTTTCATCGGATACAGTCATAATCAAATAGGACTGTAAACTACATATGTTTTTTTTTTATGTTAAAATAATTTATTGGTGTTCACGAGTTTAATCACATAAAAGTACATTTTGATCATGCTTTTTGGTTCTGACCCACCAAAATATTTTGTGAACCAAATAAAAAAAAAAAAGTCTCTGTGACATTACCTATAAGTTTCTGAAGAGCCATGGTGACCTCTTGGCAGTGTCTGCCTCTACCTAAGTACTGGCTAATTCATAAATGGGCAAAGATTTGGCGCATGGATGCTATTAGTAGTGAAGTTCACATTTGTTCAAATTGCCTTTATAAACATAGTGGATGAAATATACACAGCATGTTATCCAGTCTCCTCCAGCCACACCAGAGCTGTATTAGGTTACTGCTAAAGGTAACTAAACATTTCATACTACTACTGCTTCACATTAAAAGCATTCATAATGGCTTTTATTGTGAATCAGCCACAGGAAGGCAATGTTTTTGTTGTTATGGTTAGTGCTAACTGCGATCGTTCAAATATCTGTCTACAAAGCCATTTTTTTTTGACAACAGATCAGTTACAATAGCAAGCTACTAAAGAATGGTTCTACATCTTGGAAGAAAAATGTCAAACATTAAAATCTAAATTAACTGCTAATGTTACAAATCAGGCCTAATGAGAAAAACAAAAACTGGAATGTGAATATTACTTCTTTTGCACCAAAAGAATTGCAGCAACATGAGCCACCATAAGCAACACTGACAGACATTTACCTACAATGTCAAGTACATCATCTCTGTTCTCGGCCTCGTCTCTAGCTCGATTTTTCTGCTTCTCTTTTAGTTTCTTTATTTCCCTTTCCTTTTCTCTTTCATGAGCTGCACATAGCTTATCCAACCTCTTTCCATCAGCCCCTTCTTCCTTCATTTTTTTCACTGAACTCTTCATCTAGTTTTTTCTCCAGTTCCTCCCTCTCTCTGCCCATTTGCTCTTCTTTCTCTTTGAGGATTTGTTGTTTACACTCTTCAATCGCCTTCTCTGCATTCTGGAACATGTCGTTGGTGTAATGGCTTCCTCCGTTCTTCTCTTTAATAGCTTTGATCTTGTTGAACAGCTCGCTGACCTGAGAACGGTCCTTCAAGTCATTATTAAAGACGTGGTACTGGCCGTTACATTTGGTCACAAGTTCCTGCAGCTCTTTGCTGTCCTTCAATAACTCCTCAATAGGTTTCCCTTTGAGCAGGTCACCATGGGTAAAGAGAACCATGCTGTATTTGTCTGCTTCCTCTCCAAAGATTTCCTGAATCTTCTGCACTGTCTGCTTTTCTTCCTCTGTGAATCTGCCCAGTCTGATAACGACCAGGAAGATGTGAGATATGGAAACTACATATGTCTGGTGGAAATCAATTATGGTCCCAAAACAGCTTAATTTAATTGCCTAAAAGCTTTACTTCAATGAAGAAGAGAAATGCAAACACATCTGAGGTCATATGAATCCCTGCCATTCAGCATTTGGTAAACTTCTCCCTCTCCAATAAACTCCAAAGATGCATTCCCTCAACCGCTCTTCAGCTTCAATGGTGTCTTTTGGGGAAAGATGCTTTGTGAATAGCTTTTATCTACACAAGGACTTAACTTGAATGTCCAGACCAAAATAAATGTCACCACTTTAAGAATGTTCAGACAGGACAAAACCTTTAGTAGTCTGAATGGTCAGACACAGGTTCAAAGTAGAGTCAGCCAAGTCAAACCTGGGGCTTGTGTGCTAGAGCTGTCAATCTTCCTCTATAATACCACTCAAATTTCATTCCTCTATTATTTTTAATATTTGAATTTGAATATTTAATGCTCAAATTTAGCCCTATTATTAATATTTACTACACTACTCAGGCTTATGCATTGCCAATGCCACTATCAAAATATGGTTGTAGTTATACATTCTGTCCACTATAGGGATTTCCAACATTAGCCTAGAAGTGGCAACTATGTCATGGCGCATTGTATTTTTGCCACACCCTTTGGTTACATTCATTTTCAATAGGGATAGACCGTAAACGGCCCGGCCGATTATTGGTCCATTTTTTGGCAGTTTGCAGATTATCTGTATTTTATTTTCCTGATAACCAATAAAGTTAATTAATTAGAAAGTGTGCTACTTTGGCTCTGCTACAGCTCTGTGTCTGTCCCTTGCTTCAGTTTCACTCCCCACTGAGTCTGACTTAATGTCCCGCCCACAACATATCTGACTATCTTTTACTGTGTATTATGTTGAAAGTTTCTAATTTATTAAATAATTACTTAAAGCATTTAAGCAAAGTTTTGTGTTGGAGTTTGTAACTTTCCAAAATCTTAATTTTGACTTAAAGATTTCCATTTTCACTGTAAATGCATATCGGTTCGAAATGTCGATTATCGTTTTCATTAACTACTAACTAACTACTACTACTTTCGATTTTAATTCAAAATCGAACGAAATTTACTCACAATCTTGAACATTGAATTAAAAAATGGAATCGTCGGGCCCCTGGTTAGCTCACCTGGTAGAGCGGGGGCCCATATATAGAGGTTTACTCCTCGACGCAGCGGCCGCAGGTTCGACTCCGATCTGCGGCCCTTTGCTGCGTGTAATTTGCCTTATCTCTCCCCTTTCAAGTCTAAGCTGTCCTATACAAATAAAGGCCTAAAATGCCCCAAAAATAATCTTAAAAAAAAAATGGAATTGTTGATGCTGCCATGTCCCCATGTCACGTCTGCCAAGCGAAAAAAAAAAAAAACACATGTTGAAGTGCTACGAGTCAACCAACTTAGCTACAGCCAGTCAAAAGATAGCATGGTAACTGCAGATGCAGGAGACCCATCGACAGAACTTGAACCCCCTCCACTTTCACCGAAGTCGCCGCTGTGGAAGTATTTTGGATTTCCAGTGAGTTATGTTGACAACGTTCGCGTTGTCGACAGAAAAGCCACAGTTCGTAAGCTCTGCTATGGGCGTGTACCATATAATTCCACTGGCAGCACAAAGTTTTATTGTTTTTGTTTGTTTTGTTGTGAACTTGAATGTCCTCTTCTGTGAGGAAGACTGCAGTTACAAAAGAGAAACTAGAAACTAGATGGCAGGTTAAGTTTCCAATTGATTGAAGATATAACTTATTATTACTTTATGTTGTTAACGTCCAGGAACCTAAGGCCATTTTTACAATTCCTTTTCCGTCTGGTTTTATTTTCTAAAAAAGCTTGTAAAACATCAACCCTGTTGTCTATAGTCAATCAATGTACATCATTTTTTTCAGGAAAAACTGGGCTATTAGAATATTTGAACTGTAGTGAGGTCAATTGAAAGTAAAAAAAGGTTGTATGACCTTAAAAACAAATAAATAAATCTCAGATATTTATTGATATCACACACCGAACAATAAAAGCTAAGCCAATCTCCTGTCTAAATCAGTTCCCATATGTCTTGGGTGTCAAACTGTGAAGAAATAAACATAACTTATATAGTTGACAAAATATATACAATTTTTCAAAAAAGTCCAGACGCTGCCAATAATCAAAATAATAATGTTCAAATGTATTGATATCACACACACAGCAAGCATTTGTGTTGTCTAAAACAGTTATCCTATATATTTGGAGTCATCCAGTGCAAAAATAAACATAATGAACATCATAACTCATATAAATGATAAACTATTTACATTTGTTCAAAAAAAGGCCCAAATGTATCCCAAATAGCTAAACAGTGACGCCATTCTTCTCTGTAGAACGATCATAGACCGTAGTTATCTCTCTTTTTCACTTTACTCTTTGTTCTCGCTCCTATTTCCTGGAGTGAACTCTCTTTTCGACTATATACTCTTTGTTTGATGGACCTGCCTTCCCATTGGTTGAAAAACGTCAAAACAGTCTTGCAAAGCATCATGGGAGATTTATACTACACCATAGCAGCCGGTAGCACAGAGGTAGTGGCAGAAATGACGGAAAATTGATAAATTACGGACATCGAGTGGATAAATCTTGGATGTAAGCGGATGTAAGTTTGGATTTATTGCTGAACAACTCCGAAAAGAGGCACAAGTTCCAGGCTCGATAGAAAACCTTCTGTAAAGGCTACGAAGACAACAAAGACACCCCTGTGATGGCTAGCTTGTTAGCTTCTAGCTGAAAATAAAAGTTTCATTAAATAATCTAAATATTAATCGGAGGTGCCGTGTGACGTCGTGGACGATGCCGTAGGGCTCTGAGGGTTTTAATAAATGTTTTAAATTTGACCATTTAATGTGGCACGTCCAGCTGGGAGGAGGCCTCGGGGAAGACCCAGGACTAGGTGGAGGGATTATATATCCAACCTGGCCTGGGAATGCCTCTGGATTCCCCAGTCAGAGCTGGTTAATGTGGCTCAGGAAAGGGAAGTTTGGGGTCCCTCCCTGCTGGAGCTGCTACCCCTGCGACCCGACCCCGGATAAGCGGACATGGATGGATGGAGGGATGGATGGATGGATGGATAGATGGATGAATGTAGTGTGGTACATTGCGAACAAAGGTCAGATATTATATTGCATAAAAGTCTAGTCTAAAGATGGCATAGCAACCTGTGCTTTAAAAAATATAAATGTAAAAATCGAGAATCAAATTGAACTGTGACCTTAGAATCGAAAATGTAATCGAATCGAAGATTTGGAGAATCGCGACCCCCCCTACTAATAATCTGTATCAGTCTTCAAAAACCAGTATCGGTCCTAATTTTCAACCTCGAGCATACAGCGACAAACCCAAATCAACAAGTGTAGTGAACAGGTAGGGAAGGGGCTCTGCTGTAAAGGCTAACGGTGCTCGTTGAGCACACAGATGAAAACAATGTCCTAAATGGAGTAAAATTATTGTGTTAACCACCATGCTAACAGCATTGATAACTATGCCAAATGGTGCTGTCACTACTTTTTTTAGCGGTTTATTATCAAACTGTATTTTACAGATTGTCAAATTAATGAGAATACAGCTATTAGAAATGAACTTATGAAGTCGAGCCTTGCCCTTAACATGAAGCTCCAAGCTCCTATAACTCGCGATGCATTTAGGAAACAAGAACGAGCTAATTAATATAAACGGAAGCATTTAGAGTCAGTGGATGTCAATTTTTATTTCATGTTTAAACAGTATTTACCATCTTTCAAATTGATTTCCACATGTCACTCACTCCCTCTCTACTACGGTATCTACCGTTGCTCCGTGCCCTAAGAGCTCACAATGCCTTATGTTGCTTACCCTGACGACTTATTGTTCATCAGATGTGACGTGACAAAGCATTTAGTTTTCACAGGGCGTTGGACAAGGCGAAAAGGGCGTGAATCGCTAACGTCATCCAACACATTTATCAGAAATACACATTCAAATAATGATTTCAGCATTCAATTAGTATTGATTTTCGTTTATACTATTCAAATTATATTTGATTACCAGAATTGGTTCCAACAGCCCTGATGTGTCAGTGTTTCCGCGGGGTCTTAAAAAGTCTAAGAAAGTGTAAAATTTCAATTCATTCGCTGAAGTGTTGTTTTCAAGGTCTTGAAAAATATTTAATAGTTCTTAATTTTCCTATGTTAATGTACTGCTACCTCTGATGGTCTTTGAAATGTTCCTGCAGCACTTTAGAATGTTTTTATTTATTTTTATTCTGTGGTGTTGTAGTTCTTTCTGTCGCTAGTCGATATATATATATATATATATATATATATATATATATATATATATATATATATATATATATATATATATATATATATATAATTCGCTGTATTACGACTACAAATTAGACCAGCATGCAACTTCTTTTGCAGCCAATGAGGAAATCGGGGAATTGTTTCAGACAATGTTTCCGGACTCCTTTTTTTTTATTTCGTAATATAGATCTTAAATGTCATTCATAATGGTCTTAAAAAGTCTTAAAGTTGACTTGGTGAAACCTGTAGAAACCCTAACTGTAGAAAGTATTCCAGTGCTGTATTGTTTCTGGTTTGATAAGGCCAATATTTATAAAAGGGATATAAGATTTCAGGTGTGAAATAAAGAGAGCCAAAAATGTTTGTAAAACTAAAAGGCAGAATTAGGTTCTAGTACCAATGGCAAAAAAGTACATTGATTGGACCTTACTGAAGCATTTTGTCCAGAACCACTGACACATGTACTTCCATCCACTCAATTTTTTGGAGTTTCTGTCAGTCAACACATATGTTGGACAGTAACATTTCAATATTTTAAATGTAACTATAGATTTTATTTTGGTGTCAAGGCTCTGGTTCATAAGTGAGAATGTTTTTTTTTTTTTTAACCTTTTATTTAACCAGGTTAGTCTCATTGAGATATAAAATCTCTTTTTCAAGAGAGACCTGGCCAAGATAGCAGAACAAGTTTGTTACATATAAAAACAATTTACAATCACAAAACAAACACAAAAAAGAGGCAAAGACATCTCAAGTGCATTTCAATTAAATAAAAGTACCATTAGTTAGAAAATTTGCACATGTGGATGGACTCATGTTCTATGATTTTAACATAACCTTTAAAATCGGAAAGCTGAGGTGATAAATGCTACTTTCCTATAGGGAACCATAAAGAAATGGAACCAGCAGGTGGATAATTAGGTAATGGCATGACATGCATAAGTTGCAGAAGCAGGAAATGAGCAGTGAGTTTGATGTCCTAAATTAACTGTCCTATTGCTGATGACACTGTGCACACTCAGCAGATCCTGGTCATTATGAGGTTGAGAAAGGATACATTTTTATTCCGATCCTCTAATGGTTTGAGGCTACCTGAGACCAGGTGTGAGGAGCTACATGGCTCATTTACCTTAGGAAATAGATAGAAATAATTACAGAGGTATACGGCAGATAGACTCGTTGGTGTTTAACTTAAATCTCTCCTTACTGAATGACCTTTTAGCATGGATTCCAAAATATGGATAATGGTTTCTTATCTTTCTGGTGTTGCTATAGTATCTCACTTTTTAAACTGACCTTACTAGATTTGACTTTGATGACACTGTGACTCTCCCCATTGTCTCAGCTACTGCAATCTATAAACAGATAGTGGCTTAAATAGGATTTTCTCCTTGGGTGCTGGAGCAATAATCCACTTTGTTACGTTACCTAACATGACAGGCAAATTTCTCAATTACCCCTAAGTGGTGAGGACTCAACACTTTGCTTAGGTTTGCGTTTCAAATCTGAGCAGACGCAAGTCCAAAAGCAACAGCTTTTGGGCATTGACTGCTATCTATGTCCGCTAGCTCAGTGGTGGCAGTTGAGTTTTATTGTCAAATGTTGTTTATTATGTCACACTTTGTCCCAAATTTGGTCAAAAAAAAAATCTCAACCACTGCCCAGCCATCTGTAATGTCCTGGATTGGTCCCTCAACTCAAACTTACAGTGGATGGTCAGACATGGCACACAAGAAAGGAAGAGAAAAACATGTCATCAATCATAAAAGCTTGAGGCCAGGAAGTCAATAGCACCATCACGCCATTCATCTCTTGCTCTTTCCTTCCTTCTGTCTTTTGTGCCTCTTTCTGTCCCTGATCCCACCCCTCCCTCCATCCATTTAACTCTCACACCGATCCTTTTTACCTTGCCGCTTCCCCTCCGTTTTATCCTTCCTCCCTCCATTCATCCATCACTCTCTCACTCCATCCTTTTACTCTAGCCTTAATCCCATTTTCCCCTTATCCACTTCGCCTTCCCTCCAGTTTTTCCTTCTGACTCCCAAGCTCTGTCCATTACAGTTTTGTCGAAATGCTTACTTTTGCTAGGAAAAAACTAAATACACAGGCACATATTGCTGGCTGTTCACACACAAAATGATGATTTAAAAAAAATGCAAAGACATTGATTTTTTTCTTGTTTGTGTGCATGTAGACTTAATGACTTGCAAGCAGATGTTTCTCTAATGTCATTTCCCAAGGCAATGGTTACAAGTCTGTGTACACTGTAAAAAAAAACTGTGAAAAAACAGTAATATTCCGGCAGCTGGGCGGCCAAAAATTACCGTAAAATAACGGCAAAAAACAATCTCGTAAAAATACAGTAATTTTCCATAATGAAATAACAGATTGTATCTTTAATCTTACATTAAATCTTATGTAATTATTGAGCTTTTTAATGTTTAAAAAGGACATATACACCTTTAAAAACAATTAAATTACCTATAAATACAGTCAAGCACGCGGCTATAATACACATAATCTGTCTTAAAATTGTGGAAAAAAAATCGTGTTTAATAAATATTTAATGTAATAAAGTGATAAATCACCCACAAAACATTTGATTTAACTTTTAAAAAATTTGCCAAAATACTTTTGTAAAACAGATAATAGAGCTTCATAATTTACAACAATCTACCCTTAATTTTTAGATCATATCAAGTTTATTATAAGTTTTTACATGGAAGTACATATAAATCGTGTACTTGATTGATTTTTAATGTGAAAAAAAAAAGCATACTCTTCCATAAATACAATGTATTTAAAAGTATAATTACAACAATCTACCATTCTTTTTAGGAATTTATTATGTATAATATGAGTCTTTATATGTAATTTTGCAAGCTCATGTATATTTAAATAATCTTCAATGTTAAATAAGCATACTTTGCCATAAAACAATGGATTGTAGCACAAAAGAAAAGCAAATGGTTATCAAACAAGTATGTGTGAAATTTTAATTAGAGGTAATCTACCATTAATTTAGACTATGTAAGTATAATGACTTTTTATATGCAATTTAACATATAAATCATGTATATTTAATTTATCTTCCAATGTTAAAAAAGCATTCTTTGCCATAAAAACAATGGATTTACCTTTGTTTTTAAATGTCCAAATACTGTCAAAAGAAATATACAATGACTGTAAGACAGGCAAACAAAACATACAGTTTTTTAACCGGTGTATATTGGTTTGCTTCCACTAATTATAATGATGAAAATATCACAGAACAAAGATAAAAGAGGTCAACCTTGACACCAAAATTGCGACTAAGTTCATTATTCAAACCTCTCAGACAAGTAGCAACCATGAGATACTTTATTTACACTTTAATGAGACACCATTTACCTATGAGGCAATGTTTCTATCCATTCCGCTCTTTTTTTTCCCCACCATTTCAGACACTGCAATAACACAATTTTTAGGAACATCACCATCAGATGTCATGGCTGTCCTCAGGAGAAAGTGTAACAGTGTGAGCTATTCAAAGACGGGTCAGGAAAATGGTCAAGATTCCCAGAAGGCAGTTGCATATGACAACAACCAGTTGACAGACGGAGAGGGACCAATAACTTTAACCAAGTCTGATGTGACAGGGGCCGCCATTAAGGCGCTGGCCAGCTGACCGACTGTGTCATACAGACAGACGGACACAGGCAGACAGAAGAGTGGCAGACACACAGAGAGGCACCAGACCGAAGGACAAGAGGTCTGATAGATAGATAGATAGATAGAATGACAGACAGCTGTATTTGCAATGTATGTGTAAAACTTTTAAATTAATATGGACTGTCTAAAAATTATGCACCAGACAATAAGAACAAAAATATTTTGAATGATGCTACCATAACAACGTGTGAAAATATTTCACTCAGTATATGCATCATAGCTGTTGGGACAAGCAGAATGTCATTTCTGTTGTCTTGCAATTTACGTTATGTTTTGACTTTAAGGTTTTTGACATGTCCCTAGTGTTTGTGCTTGTATTGTACAATATATACAGTATTACCACAATCACCCAAGTCACACCGAGTATGAACAGGGTGTTTGCCTCAGGAATATTTAATCAAAAAATGTAGGGATCGACCGATATGGATTTTTTTTAGTGCCGATACCAATTTTTTTTTTTTTTCATCAGCCTTAGCCGATGACGGATACGGGCTGCCGATTTTCTTGAGCCGATAGTTGGAGCCGATGCTGCTTTTCCTCAATTTACATCATAAAAAAAGTAAACCCTGCCACACTGGATTTGTTTTCGGAATCTGCTCTGCCATTTCTTAAAAAAAAGAAAACACAGATCAGTGTCACTTATGCAATCATCTTACATTCATATCACCCAAATGATGTGTGTGATGTGCATATATTGATGGGTGCGCTGCATATGGTTAACTGTGCAAGGGTAAAAGGCTTTCATCAACATCTACAACACAACCTTGATGATGCATTGCTTGCTGACATTTTATAAGGCAGATGTAATCAGGTCATCACAAAATGTCCTTTGTCAACACATTTAAATAATTTAAGAAAACAATAAACCTGAAAAGGTTTGTGTCGTAATATCCACTGGTCAAATCTTAACATAGGCTACACAGCAAATATAATCACAGATAAGAAGATGGCTAGATGTTACAATTATGTGTGGTTACTACTTATCATAGACACTCCGTGATTTACTGCATGGATTAACGTGTGATAGATAATTAATGACTGCACTTCCCAGAGTTGGGATGCATTCAGGCATCCATTAGAAAGTTGCATTGGCACACTCAGTGGACAATGGTATGTGAGTAGCCACGACCGACCATGTCCTCTTAAAAACATGGGCTACGTGTTATATAAACCTTTACTTAAGTAAAGAATAGATGGTAATACAAAATAAACCCTAGATTGATGTCTTACATTTGCCATTATGAGGTACCTCCCCTCGCCGCTAGCGTAGCATCACGTACCTGTAACCCAGCCAGCTACAAAGATCTGGTAAGCATCCAGACTTTTATATGGGGATACCCCGTTTACCACATAGTGGTACAGATCGTGTGGACTGAAGTCGGGCAGACTCAGTGATTTAACGAGGTCCGTGAAAACGGAGGGAGGAAGAATTAAGGGTCGGTATCCAATCCTGCTATCTCCACCTTCTCCAAATACTGCTCTTTGTGAGCACCTACCAGATGCCCTACCTCGACCGATAATGGCACGACAACTTGTTGTTCAATAGAAGAAGTCATAAAGCCATAAATACAGTTTATTTAGTACGCAGCAGCCATGTATCGGCATCGGCCAAAAAGACGTGAATATCGGCCCAATAAATCGGTCAATCCCTAAAAAAGTGTCTCTTCTTAGTGCTGCTTAACCCTCTAGAGCGTTACAACATTTTTTAAAGACTTTTTTTAAAAAGGTTTCTTGGAGCGTTTTTCTTGTGTTGGGAACTATTGCTATTTTTAATGTTTTTCTATGATATTGGCAAAAACATATAACCTTGATTTGATATTGTATTTTACTGTAATTTGTGCCTCATAAAACATACTTCAAGTACATTTCAGCATTACTTAAAGCAGCCATAATCAATACTTTTTTAAATATTCACATTGGATCACATGTATATAAAAGCGGTCGATTGTAGTGACGAACCCACAGAGAATTTTCACCCAACTCTGCAGTTCCAGAACTCTGTGGAGCATTTCAGCACCTTTCAGCTCAAGATTTCACAATGCCTTGTGTTGTGCACTCCTGCTAACTTATTGTTCATTAGAAGTGACGTGATAAAAGGATTATGTTTTCACATGTGGGAAGGTATGTAACATTAGCCAACAAACACATTTATAAAAAGTACACATTCGAATAATAATGTCAGCATTTGATTAGTATTGATTTTTTTGTTTTTACTATTCAAATTATATTCGACTTCCTGAATTTATTCTAACCCAGTATGCTACTTTCTTAACACCACAGGGCAGCTAGAGAGTGATATATTTCCCTCATGAGGTGGTGGAGTCCAAAAGCAGAGCTAAAAGGAGAGTGAATATAACATTACTAGATAGACTTACATTTATCATGTGGCAAAAAACTTGACTCCAAATTAATGCAAATGTTGTGGTGTATCTGTTGGACACGTAAATAGGGAACTGTTTGCTAACGCGTTAGCTGTATCAACTTAAAAAGCTGATATGTCACTTTTGTGTTTACAGCTTGTTTCCGCTGCTCCCAAGTGGCCCAAAAAAATGTGTAGGATTTAAAAATGTTGGTCAGTATGCTACACAGTGAAACGGCATCTTAGGTAAGAGTTGTGACACTATGAAGAAGTTAGTTTGTTCTCTTCCCATTGTTATGGAATCAAAATGGCAAGCTGTCACTTATGTGAATGGATAATGACAGTAAGTGTATGACATGGTGAGAAGGGTTGTTGCTTTGATGCCAGCAGTGAGAGGCAAACAAATATGGTTGGTGTAGACTAAAAGCTTCATCAAACGAATTTAGCAAAAATCAAGTAAACAGCCCTCAACTAATCTGTATTTTTTCCCACATTATTTATAGATGTACCTTGTGTGGTATTTGGCTTTCTCAAAATAACAGAATGTGAAATAACAATGAAACTGACAGCAGTGTTTTGCTGTGTGAATTTGACATGTGCTTATTGTGCTGTTTTGATTCCTCTGGTCTATCAAGCATCATAGCATTCTTGGCATCACTGAACATTGCGATAAAAAGTACACATTTAAGAGATGATTGCCAACTCTCAAAGAAGGCATTACTTCTTAACTTCAATTAGTCTGGACAAGTCCAGAGCAGAACAATAAATGGATGCATGGTGGTATATATCAAAAAGCTTCAGATTTAAAGAAGCTTTTTTTTTAACCTGCTGGAATTCTAATCACCAATTCCTTTGAGTGACCTTGAGTTTCACTTTCTGGTACCCTGAGTAGAGCATATCAAAGAAACTTCAAGCGCCACATCTGGCCCTCTAGAAAAAGATGAAAACGTAGTGAAACCTTGGGCATTACTCTTAGAAGTAGTAATCCCCTGTGGTTTAAGGTACCTCAAGTTTTGAGAGACTAAGTGAGAAGGAGATGAAATAATCTATTTCACAGCAATCAGTTATCAGCCACTATTTTCTCTACTTTCTCATCTACATACTTTTTCACTGCAGATTAGGATTTAGTTTTGTCTGCAGAATACCATGCCTGTATACTTGCATAAGAAACGAGCACTGGTTTGACTAGTTGCAATATTGTATGTGTTATGATGGAATGGGAGGCGTTGCTTTTACCTGAGCATATGGGAACACAACGCTTATTTATGGAACTAAAAATAGTCTCCTCTGAACACATGGAAATGGTTTTCTTTCTGAAATAAAACCGAATCATCTAAAAGCCTTACTCTGAAAATGTGAATAAATTATTCACCACACAAAGTCCTTTGGGTTGAACACCTTAATCGCAGGATTTGTCCCTTTCTCATTTTCCTCACTTCAGGAGATAGCTGTTCATGTCCAGGATCCAGAGTCCCCATAATTAAATGATCTTGATTTAAGGCAACACATTCCATGCTGGGAACTGGTTAATGTTTGCCAGTGTTATCATCATGTAAGGGTCATCCCCTCCTCCCTGGGGATTGTGTAAGAGTTAATGATTTCCCAGGGGATTATATAAATCCATGCTATATTCAAATGTCACTTCAATTTATCCATTCAATTAAAGAGCTTGTGATTGCAAGGTATGCTATTAGACATTTACATATTTCCCCATACTGATGATTACTATTTTGGATATTATTTTTTGAATTTCAGTGGTAAAATTGCATATCTGTCATTGCCTTAATTTGGAATTTTTTATAGGGTATTAATAATTCAGAGATTCCTGGTTTCTTAGTCAAATATACATTTCTATATAAACTGAACTACAAGTTGTTCTGAGTGAATAACTTTTTAAAGTGTCTTAAGTTTGAACCAATAAGAGCTAACATTAATTCAAACCCAATCCACGTAGTTTAATACTTAACTATGTTGTAGAATTGATGGGTTTTTGGTCGTGCCTCCACTGCATGTCTTGAGTGACAAGCTAACAGGTGACTTTAGGCAGTTGCATTAGGCAGCCTTACCTTTCTCCACAATTTGTCCATCTAGGCTGTTGATTCGCAAATGCTTCCACACATCACTTCTCAGACAGTTTGGTGTCCTGTATCCTTTAACCATGGCTTGTGTTGTCTCCATTAGCCTTGCCTGTTGTGATTATAGCGATCATTTAATATACATGACTGTTCAGATTGCCCTCAGAACAATTCTACACCAATATATTGTAGATATATTCAGTTATTTTATCTGATTGTATCTCTCTCTTCAGAATTGTGTGGGAGTTACCAGTTGAAACCTGCTTGACCTACTGTATCAGGGCTCCAGACTAACTGTTTGCCTTGGTTGCACTGGTGCGCCTAACTTTTTTCTTTTTTAGGTGCACCAGCACAAAATTTAGGTTCACCCAAATTTTTCCTTGCGTCGCCGTTAATGCTGAATGGCGATACACAATATATAGCTCTATATTTTTTTACAAAGTGGGCTAAATGTTCAGTTTTAAGTCAAAGCCACTTTTCACAAGCTCTTTTATTAAAACTGATTGTGATTAAAATAAAATGCAATTTCCTTTACCAGTTTGAAAATATACAGCTGCAACACATGTAAATGAAAGTTATCTGAAATAAATAGCCTAGGATATATATATATATATATATATATATATATATATATCTGAGAAAGCTCCTTCACTTGTTGTCAGCAACAATAACAGACTGATTAAAAGAGAAAGAGGACGCCCAGATAGCTCAGTTGGTGTGTATATATAGAGGTTTACTCCGACCTACGGCACTTTCCTGCATGTTATTCCCCCCTCTCTCTCCCCTTTCATGTCTTCAGCTTTCCTATCAAAGTAAAGGCCGAAATCTTTAAAAAAGACAGATATAGGGAGAGAGGGGGAGTGCGATGGACTGAAGCGTATGCTACTCGCAGAGTGACGGCTGACTCATTATGAATGGGTCCAGCACGGGTCGAATGTGCTTTGGCAGGTCAGTGGTGTTACACACGTCTTGTGTAGGCTATGAAATGTCTGTATCGTCACTGTGCTGCATTTTTATGAACTAGGATAATGTGGCCATGGGTCACATCTCTCGCCCAGGTCCAGCAGGCTCTGTCTTACACGCTATTACTCAACGAACTGAAGTTAGTTGCATTTAATAACTTCTAATGTGTTTTTCGCTGTGGCGGCCGCAATAACGGAGAGTTACCAGCGGAAACACTGGTACCAATACAGGTTTCCCTCTCATACTTAACAATATACAGCTGTGTTAATAACAATTAAAACTGTAGACAAATGTCAGCAGTGTGGACTGGCGGCGCTGTGTCTCTCCATGTTGCAGGGGAGCCCTGTGTGAGTGAATGGGGGCGGGGCTGCGCGGAGGAGAGATGCAAACACAGGCACGGCTTTACATAAGGAATGGGTCATGTAACGCAACATTAAACATATCGATATAAACGACATCGCTTCGTTCGTGGAGAGACAGCGGATGCAAGGACGTTAGGTGCACCGGTGCGACCTAGGAAAAATCTTAGTCGCACCCTTACAAATTTTTGTCGCATGTGCGACCAAATTGGTCGCACTCTAGAGCCCTGTGTATACCTGACAAATTTTTGTCACACCTCTTAAGACGTAACAACTTAACCCCTTTATTTTGAGGAAGTTTGTGATCCATTTGGCCTTTCCAGTATGCTTCCTTTTGTAACAGCAGTGGTGGACGCAGAATTTCAAATAGTCCCAGCAGCAGGTGTTACTTGGAAAGTTTATCAGCTAATGATATAACAGTGGCAGAGTGTCAGAACGCTCCTTAGAGGCAATATAAAGCTACGCTCTCATCAGTAGTTCTATGACTTTGATGAGTTCCCCGCCTATTTCCACACCCCTAACCCCACCCTCAACTTCTCCTATTACCTCCTCTTGTTCTCCTAAACATATGAATACACATAGAATTTAAATAAAGATGGGAGGCATTAAACAGAAAGCTGTTTGATTATTTAATCAGACAGCTAAGCATTTATCAAAATGACACTGAGACAAAGCCGATTACACAGAGGAGGGAGGGGGGATTGTGATCAACTACATGAAGGTCCAGAAGAGATAGGAGAATAACAAAGAGAGAATTGAATTGGTTTGAATGAAGAAATTGAATTGAGAGAACAAGCACATCAGATAGGCCATACAGAGGCATACAATTACAGAGAAAGACTGAAGTAAGATTAAATGAAAGAGAGAAAAATCGGCAGCAAGAAAGAAAAAACAGGGAGTACGAATGAGACAGTAGGAGAAGAGGAGGCGCATATAAGTGTGATAAGAAGAAGAAATGTGTTTTAATAATTGCAAAATTAGACAGTTCAGACATACTGATGATAATCAAAATTAAACATCCTTTTAACGTAATAGGACAGGAGGGTTTCAAAATATGATATATCAAATATGAAAGGAATTTTGTGAACACAGGATATATTGCAAGTTGAATTAAGGGGTAACGGTTTAATACACAGCATCTCTCTATAATGATGTGCTCAGCTTTTGGATCTTTTAGATCAGTCAGCGCCGTCTAATTTACTGATACTCTGTTTATTATTGATAGTACCACATTAAAACGATAAATGGCTGCACAGAAAAAAGTAATCTTATCTTGCCTCAACAACTGAACTGGCTACAAGAACCAATGTTGTATCGCTCATGGTGTTTCCACACGGATGATTATTACTGTCGCACACCGGGCTGACACTGCTGGCGACACATGCCATGAAAATGATGGCGCAGATTACAAAATGAAGAAAGAGAGCGTAAAAAGTGAGGGGCTAAGAGAAGAGACAGGCTGGAGAAAACCACAGAAAGTGTCCAAAGTTTGGAATCAGTGCAAACGTAATTAAAACGACAACTCTGTACAGTATGTCTACTGCAAAATCGAACTAGCTTACCACAATAACAGCACAACGTCAATGCTTCAGCAATTCAACAGAAAACATTGAGTCTAACTTAATCATCCATTCGAAGCAGACCTGACAAAAGTAAATCATAGAGTCGTATGGATGATGAAACTACACCAAACACAACTACCAAAAACAAAGACAAGAAAATACGTAGTGGTGACCACAATTTGATCTAAAGAGTCGACTTGTTGACTATCCCTTCGGAAAAACAGCTGATTGTTGCGAACCATTTTCTCTCTCTCTTCACGGAGAAACAGCTGATCAACGATCTACTAGCATAAGTGTAACAGAGCTGTGTGACATTGTAATCAAATATATAAATGAAAATAGGTTAAGTATAACTTATACTCAGGTTGTATTTCTTAAAAGATCTAAGAAATGTTTATGTATGTTCAATGTATGCCTTAGTTTGAGGTTGTTATTGCATTTCAGAAAATGTTTAAATGGCACTCTATGTTTTAGTTTTTTGAGAGATGATATTGTAAGCAATGTAGGCAATACAAATTTGCTCTTCAATAAAACAAAAGTATTTCCTATCCGATTAATCGATGGAATAATCGGTAGAATACTCGATTACTAAAATAATCGATAGCTGCAGCCCTAGTATAAGTTATGTTAATTCTTTCACTGTTTGACTCCTAATACATATGAGAACCGTTTTAGACAAGAGACTGGCTTAGCTTTTATTGCTGTGTGTGTGTGTGTGTGATATCAATACATATCTGTTTTACTTATTTATTTGTCTTTATGGTCCTACAACCTTTTTTAACATTCAAGTGATCTCACTGCAGCATAATATTCTAATAGCCCAGTTTTTCCTGAAAAAAAAATGGTGTTCATAGATTGACTGTGGACAACAGGGTTGATGTTATACAAGCGTTAAATAGACTTGTTATTTATAGCTCTTTTCAAAAATGTGGTTTACAGCAGGAAGAAAATAAAGAGTATAGATAGAAGAGACGTCTTTTAAAAATGTGCAATGATTTAGCTTCTCTGAGGCATTGAGGGAGGCTGTCAAGAAAAGACAGCAAAAGCTTAGTCACCTTAAGTTTTCAGCCTTGACTGTGGAACAGCCAGAAGTCCCTGGTGTAAGGACATGCAGAGAATGAGAAAATAGATAACCGGAAAGATGGCAAGTAGGCAGGTCATTTTTGCCAGAGGCAGGGTGATATTTATGGCAAGCAGGGCGATTCTGTCTGACCTGGTAGATATAGGTCAAAGCAGTATTGCAATTCTTTGCTGCTAAGCTGCGACATTAGGCCCAATGACACATTGCGACATGAGGCAACATGTCTCTTGTTATGGGAACATGTAAAGGTCACAGTGCCATGATGAGGTGATTATCATTATTTGAATGGGGATTCGGATAACCCCAAGATACTGTATGAGTTTAAAACTGTAGTATGTAATTTCTGTCCCATGAGGAATTTTAATTAATGACGACAACACTGTCTGTGCATCCACATGACGCAAGCCTTCGGTGATCACGCACCACCCCTCCTCCACACAGTTGCTAGTAGCTCAAGGAGGACACGGAGGATTAAAAAAACATGGACTATTCAGAAGAGGTAATTATCTTGTAATTTTTATGTACTCTTCGTCTCCAAAGCTGACCGTTGCTGTTGTTCTTTCTCAGTGTTGATGTAAAACGCATCGCTCGAGCTTCTGCGCACTATTGTCGCCAGACTACACCATTTTGTAAACATAGCCATACTGAGAAATACAGTAAGAGTTTTGTGGAGCTGATAGGCGTAATTAGCTTTGTATCAACTCATTTGGCAATGGCTTGAATGTAACAGACGTTTATTAATATAAAATAGTTGCGCCCTATAGGTTTAACTTTGGTCTTTAGTTTGTGAAAAAGCTAATTAAGACAAATTGTTTAGTATCACAGAGCAATATTGATCCCATAATGCTTCATCCAAGCTTGAATATCCTGAGATAGGGCAACTTGTGACAGTTCAATATAATGTAATAGAAAGTGCCTCAGCCAATGTGTTTTGGCCACATAGTGGTCCTTTTTTATTCACTCAGAATGTTCTTCTGAGCCAGTGTTCTTTCTTCTTTGATCCATGTCTTTACCTGGCCATTGCATTCCAGATTAACGACAGTCCACGAGGCACAGAGGTTGGTCCCATTTTATGACTCGAAAGTCACCAGTGAAGCAGAAAGCAGTGCACCCAATGTGCCTCGTCAGTGCCCAATTACTGACCCAAAAACAGAAAGATCTTAATTTAAAATGGAGAAGGTATTTCCCTTGCTGTTATGCTCAGGGAGAACTAGACGAGATACAGAAATCACGGGCAGCGATAGATGAGGAGATAATAGGGAAATTGTCAGGCTTACAAGTGCTTGAGTCTGTAGTCCAAGTCGCTGTTGAATCCTTCCGCTAGAGGTCAGGTCCTGGGGACATCCTCTTAATCAGTAATCAAGATACAAAGCAAAGGTTGGGGCACATCGAGTTGAAAGCACTTGTCAAATTATCCAGAGAGTATTGATCCAATATTGATCCTCCCACACCCACCCAAGATGGACGCTGTCCCTTGTGCTGAATGCCATTAGAACATCATGTTCAGGCTGGAGCTCACAGCACACCGTCTCATCCTATCCCAAGCAGAGTAAGACTGCCTGAGAAGGGAAGACACAGATGACAGGTGATGATGAGGCAGATAGTTCAAAAGAGGAGCGAAGGAGAGAATATGTCAAACATGAACAGCCATCCCTGAACAGAGGAGTGGGTCAGCTGCAACACTTATCAGCTACTTACAATCCCATCCTGATTTCCCTACCTAGGCAGTTTCGCCCCAATTCTCACTTAAGTTTATGTGACTAGGGTGACTTTCATGACTGTCATCTTACCTTGATGAGTCACATGTGATCACAGCAGCCCTCTCAGTGATACACAAAGTTGTGGAGTGGAAAATGCTCCTACAAAAGTAGCATTTATATCCTTGTGAACGGAAGAGCCTGGCTTACTATCCCATATCCTTTTTTTTCAAAGCTGACATTCTTCTGTAGCCCTTTCACATCCCGTCGCCATGTGAAAGAACAATATAATGGATTAACTTGCAGTGCAATTAGTCTCGGACAACTGAAAGGGAAGAAACATTTCCCCTATATACTCCAAATGGTAAAATCAAACATACAATAAAATACTTATTTAACAAGGTTAACAGGACAGTAGCCAAATCTGACTTTACAGCAAGAACAGCATTGTACTGGATCAAGGATTACGCTAACATTAGCAATATACTGATCTCTGGAAGTATTGCAGGAGTCTTGAGCTGGAGAATGTTGCCGGTATGTTTATTTTTCATTTTGCCTCAATTTGACAGCAGAGAGCAACAGAAAACACTGGGAGAGAGAGGGGGAGAGAAGGGGACAAAGGTCATTGGCTGGACCTGAACCACAGACATTGCAGGATAATAACATGCCTCTCCGATGCTGGGACACAAGGACACCACTATTTTTACCCATATGGTAGAAGACACTTTTTTCAGTTAAGTTCAGTTTTTAGTTTAGTCCGTTAATCCAAATGCAAAAGGGTAAGGAACACGTGACCGACAGATTGCTGTGTGTGTTGATTCTTTTGTGTCACACACTTTTTGCTGGCACATTTGAAAGTGTGTCAAAGAATAAAGAAAGTGTTTTGAAAATCAAATGTTCACAGTGCCATGTCAATAAATATATATATATATATATATATATATATATAAGGAATCGTATTTGTCATAAGTCATTATCACTCTGTCAGAGTCAAGTCTTAGGTTTACAAGAGACAAATTGCAAATCAAGTCTGACATGGAAAGTTGCCATCTCTGGCATTAGACAGTACAGCAGAATTAGGTTGGATATAAATGCATTGATCAAGGTCTTACTCTTAAGTAACATTGACATGCCGTAGTTCCTGTTGCTACTACAGCGTATTGAATAAAGACTTATGCGTACATCCTAAGACATGCAGTATTGTGCAGACAGCATTAATAGTAGATTGGGTGTACCAGGCAGTAGCAGTTGTGGGAGGACACTCTATAGATTTCCAGAGCATAGCAAACACTACCAGATGGCGAGGATGTGATGGGCTATCAAGTCACAGGCAGCAGTTCTTTATGCCCTCTTGTTCACCTTGCTATCGTGCAGCTTTTCCATAGAAGGCAGCTGACAAGAACAAGCATTCACCCACTCAGCAGTGCAGAGCTGTATTAGTGAAAGGAAAATCGGGCAGTGATGTCATTTGTAAATGCCTGATCACAACAGCTGCATTTTTAAGAAGCAGAGGGCAATTTCATCTACATCAGTCCGAGACGTTTGTGTAAAGGAATTAACCTTTTATAGCAAGTACTACAGGGCTCAATGTTAACTTTTGGTTTAAAGTGGTTGTTGGTTGCCGAAATTGACAGTACGGTTGCCATGTTTTAAACTGCCTATGTTTGGAGCAATTAATTTCTTATGTAACTATACCACACGTTTTAATAATGAAACAATGAGAGAATGGCTTGCAATTTTATTTCCCATCCCTCTCAAAAAGGGATGCAACGGATCACAAAACTCACAGTTGGGATAACGGTTTTGAGTCATGGATCAGTTTAATTTCTGGATCAGCACAAAAAAAAGGGTAATGTAAATGATTATTAAAAATGTAATAATAACTTTTAACAATAATTACTTCTTTCACGAGTAAATTGCTGTTAAATGACAAAACAGATGAGAAAAGGGTATTTTACAATAACTTTGAATGCACCATGAGGTTTACCAGTATTAAGTAAACGCAACCTTTATTCACGTCTGTGTTGTTTTTCCGACAACAGCAGTGACCAAGTGCTAATTTGTGTCTTTCAGCTCATAGCTTTAGCGGCATCATGGTTGTACGTCCCGGTGGTGGAATCCTCTACAGTGAAATACAGTCACATTTTACACCGTTTAACTGTCAGCATTTTAATCATGTTTAATCCAGTTACTACTACAGCTAACGTTAAGCTAACGTTACTTGCTGCCAAGTGTAACAAGTGTTTTACTAGCGTGACATGCAGTGATGCTTCTGTTGCCTCCAACGTCTGTTTTGGAGCATCAGAGAGCAGCGCAGACAGGCACCGAAATTCGTGTTGCTATTCTGTCCGGTAGATACTGGGCACCGGTGCCATATTAGCAACGGATTTTAACAGGCCACGGAACGGTTGCCAATTGACTCAATCTGGTTGCCAAGGGCAACTGGGCAACCATTACTGTCGAACCCTGGGTTATACAGTTAGATTTGATGGAATAGGCTCTGCTGTTTGAGGAACTCTCAAACAAACCGAGCAGCAAAGACGATTCTAAGGCCGGTTACACACTGCCTGTGTGGCATGAGCGTGGCGTTTCTGTTGGGTGTCAACTGCGTGGCATGTCTTTACACACCAGAAACGTGTCTGATGCGGTGCTGCTGCTGCTAGCCTTGTCTGGACACATTGATGACACATTGATAAAATGAAATACCATGTTAAACATAAATATATACTGATTTGATTACAGCAAAGACAACGTCGGCAGTATTGACGGCAAAATAGGCTACACAATATTTCGTTCTGTATTGACAGGTGCAATATTAGAAAATCTTTTTTTTTTTTTTTTAAATGACATTTATATCTGCATTTATATCAAAACCTCGAGACTTTCAAACATCAACATGTCATTTATTAATATGTATTAGTGTCTAAACGACATATAAACATCTTTTCGTATTCTATTTTGCCTGGAAACGCTTCCAACACGCTTGCGTGTCGCGTGAAAAATAGGCGTCTGTTCTATTTCTAGCAGGCACGCATTTTCGGCGCGGCTCGAGCCACGCATGAGACGTGCGTGTCACGCAGGCAGTGTGTAATCGGCCTAATAAATGCATATATGCACATGGAATCTTTATCTACACCAACAATACCAGCTTTAGCACATATGTTCAAGGTTGGGTCAGGTCAACATGTCTGTACTGTACACCTGCATAAATATGATCGAACATTTGTAGTTAGTTGATTGTCAAGCAGCTAAAGAATGAGCCAGTGATTTTGAAGCATGAATGACACAGCTGATGCCAATCAGCTAATGCAAGTGCGACTTCAGTGCTCCGCCTAAACTAATGCTATGCTCCATTTATTTTCACTGTAAAAGAATTGCTATGCATGTTGCTTTAATATATAAATGCTACATCTAATGTCTCACTTAGGAAAGTGGCTGTTAGGTCACTGTTCCTAAGTTTGATTATGTTGATTAATGGGAACATTTACAATGTGCCTTGAAAATAGCACATTAGCTTCACAGAAAATGCAGGCTAAATTAGTATCAGTAAAACGTTTCACTTTTAGAGCTCTATGTCCATAAACCAGCACACGTTTATTTGATGGTGAGAGTGATTGTGGGTTGTCTTGTTCTGAAGACACGTATGCTTTCTTGAGTCTGCCATCACTGCCTCTTCTCTTCACCAAATTGTTCTCTGAGCCATGATCAGTCCAAATCACATATGTTCAACAAACAGGTATTATGTGTATTTGTTGTGTTTCCTGCAACAAGAAGACACATTTTATCAATGTTCTTAGACAATATGGCCCTGCATAGCTCAGAATAGTTCAAGTAATATGGAAGCAAATGGATAAATTACGAAACACAAATACGTATATTGTTAATAAAGCACCAGAGTTATACATTTTGTATTGTATATTACATAGAGATGAATTCATGGGTTATTATTCACTTTTATTTTGAATATAAACCAAAAATAAGTACTTCTACTTTCTGGTTAGCATCTGGCCTGGTAAAAACCAATAAAATGATATGTCCATAAAAGTAATTTACTGGCCTTTTGGATAGTTGCCTTGGCAATCGGTAGTGACATGGTCTGTGCTAAAAGTCCCCATTGGGGCAGTATGAAGGGTGTGTCTAAAATGTGCACAGAAGACTATCACCACGCCATCTGTAGTCACTCCACAGGAACATAACCAGCACCATTTATTGCACATATTTACTGGTTGGCATACTTTTTTTTTTCTTCTTTTACAAGCCATCTGCTCAGGAGAGGTGAGAAGGGATTTGTGAAATGGAATACTGTAGCATATTGATTGTCTGCTTTAACACATAAATATCCATTCTTAGCACTTGGCTGTTGTTTAATTGTGTGAGGTGAATCTTTTAATTCTATGGCTAGTATCGGTCTTTACAGGCAGGGGGGTATATACATCTAAGCTTGCCAGTCTACCAGTGGATGTACACCTGAGGCTGATTGTGTGGACACAAGACACAAAAAATTAAATAGGTTAAAATCTTGTTGAAATAAAGATGTACATATTGAGTTAAATGGTACAATGGATGCATCTTACATATTTATGTACAAACTGCTTTGATGAAATTGTTCTTATTGTCCGATCTGTTGACTGATGGGAATAGAATCAAACAGAAATCCTTTGCGACAAGCTGACACCCTGTGCAACACAACACTCACCCTCACACAATAGATCACACATCACTCATGGTAGTTCACAAACAAGCTGGCTCTTATAGGTGTATGATGGGATCTGGCTCATGTATCTGAGGGGCCTTTTTTTGTTTTGTTTTTTTGCTTGTTTATTTTTGAGCCCGTTCACCCGTAATGTCTGACTCATTTGGTAACAAAGCTTTGGAATTAATTCTAACAAGACTGGAACAGTGTCTGTCTCCCTCTGGTGTGTCAGTGTGTGTGTTTATGTATATGAAGCTGAGGATGAGTATCTGACTAACTGCTACTGTCACTTTTAGAGATGAGGTCAATGTGGCTTTAATAAAGTGTTGTTATACTAACATATGTCATGTGTTTATTTATTGTCAGAATTCTTATCTTAAAATTAAACAAATAACACTGGAAGAAAAGAGATGTATGACAGAAATAGTAGAAGTTCTGACTATACTTTTTGTGAATATTTTACTATTATACTGCAAATACAGCAAATATATTCAACATATATGGCATAATTAAACTATTTTATTTAACCTAATTAACTGTTTCTTATACCTGAGAGTTCCTATTGTCCAAGCACTGTTTCAATGTATTGTGTAGTTTTAATGCATATTGTGGTCTATCTTTATGATAATAACTCGATTTGAACAGTTCAGTGGTTGGTACACAGACATTACCTTTGAGTTTGCTCTACTAATGACAATACAATGTACTAATAATGATGTCAGTATAAAAAAAAATCTATAATGGCCTATTTCAGTTATCAACTTGTTAATTATCTCTTAGTGTAGGTTTAAACTTAGTAAGTCTGAATGAGCCTGTAAAATAGTCAATCAGGTAGCTTTGTTATGGATAAATTGTATCCATAGGAACTCAGGAGCTCAGACATGTAAGAGTTACAGTAATCCAATCACAAGATGACTCAACGTTGCAGTACAAAAAGCAGGATTAAGTCACGGCTGCAATGTGAGCCTGGCAGAACTGTTTGTTCTCACTTTGACGGCTGCCACGAAAACTGTCCTTTGCGCTTGTGGTTAAAAGTCGTCTCGGACTGCAGAAATGCAGACAAAATGTCTTGCCAAAATATGCACCAAAACTCACACTGTGCCACTGATCTGCAAAGGGCTTCAGGCTAACTTTGTTTTCTACCACAGTAGAGCACTGTAGCCCCTAATGGAAAATTGTAGGGGGAGAGGCAGAAAGTTTTGGAGCGAACATCTTAAATCGACCTGCAACGCAATTTTCCCAATTTTAACTGTATTACTGATAAATGATTTGGTAATAAATACAGTAACTACGATGTGCTGTTTTATCTTATTTCACCGCCACATTTGAATTGAATGGTGCTTAGCAAATGCACATTCAGAAATGTAAACAAAATATTATTACTGTTATTACTGTTTTTAAAACCAAACCAAAACAAATACATTAAATGTAAATTGTGCCTCTCCTTACTTTCCTGCAAGCTGCCTACAGATGATCTGCGGTAAAAATCGATCTGCGCTGGCTGTAACATTGTTTTCCTATTGGGGGAGAGTGGTGGAGACAACTTGGACGAAGCACTACCCTTGGCATCCCGCACCATTCGGAATTGCCGCAGAGCGCTGCACTCAAAGTTCAAATGATTTCAACCTTGACCTCGTTGCCGCTGACCTTTCAAGGCGCAACCAGAGCCAGCAGCAATGATGACGTATACTTGTGCTGCACTTTGCGTCTATGCTCTGCACCTTACCCATGGGGTTTTACCTTATGGTGTTTAGGCAGCTAGAGCACATCACCCTTTAAGACACTGAAAGGCTTTGACGGCCAACCCTTGTAGTTAAACTGTGTAATGCCAGTAGCCTCCGCAAACTTGGGTTTCCCCGCATGTTGTGGACCACATCTAGTGCTGTACATACAGTTCATGGTGTTGCCGTTTTTGCTAAATCTAAGCCATGTAAACACCCTCCGCCATTCCCGTTGAAAAACAGTGTGATCTTGCCTTTTTAGCCTCCTTTGACTTACTCGTCGACCTTTGCAACTTGCTACGTTGAAGGGCCTTGTTATAGGAGAGCCATACGTGGAAGAAGTGTGTCAATGGTTTGTTTCGCCATGGCTGAGTTTTACGGACAATGAGTGTGACGCCACGAAAGCAAGACACACGAGTGTGGATGACTAATCACTCACGGACCCTCCCCCTCTCACACACATTGGCCAACCCTGGGAGACTCGCTCCCTCCTCGCTTTTTCAACGTGAAATAATTTTGCAGGTCGCACAAGTGCGAGTAGTCGTAAAAAATACTCACACTTTCTCAAAAAATGGTTGCAAAATGCCATTTGGTCGTAGTCTTTAGCCCTGTCTGCATAAACACAAAATAATAATAATGATGATTTATTTGATATAGCACCTTTTACAGACAGTCACACAGTCACACATTTGTTAAAACACAGTAAGATCCAAAACAGAAAATAAACAAGCAAAAACAAATACAATACCAATGAAGGTAAAAGATTAAAAGACTAAAAACCCAAAATTACAAACATGAGACAAAAGCGAGTTGAAACAAGTGTGTCTTCAGCTGCTTTTTAAAAGCGTCAACCGAGACTGCAGAATGTAGGTTAATAGGAAGGGTGTTCCACAGTCGGAGCTACCACTTCAAAGGAACGCAAACGAGTGTGTGGGACCACAAGTAATCCCTGTTTAGAAGACATGAGTGACCTGTTAGTAGTGTACGGATGGAGCAGGTCAGTGGTACAAACAAAAATGAGCTGTCAACCTGAAACTGAGCTGTGTCACTCGGCTCAACTCTCAAACTCATTTTGGCAGTAGCAGAGCACTTTGGGCCAAAAATCAATGACTGACTTTGTAGCTGTCTCATTAGGCTTGAGGTGTTAAGTCCTGGGTGAAGAGAGGGGCTCAGCTATCAACTGATCACCACCTGGTAGTTATTTGGATCAGGTGGTGAAGAACGTAAGCTGTAATGTACTGTGGTGTGTGTTACTGTATGTGCAGAATGGATTCACTTAGAACATGTCTGTCCAGAATTATTTCCATTTTCACCTCAGAGCACACTCACCATTTGTAGGCAGAGGTTGGGGACACTTGAACAAACCTTACATCTTGGACACCAGCAGTGAGGGAGGCTGTCAAGCTGAAGTAGGCCATCCAAACCTGGTTGGCACAGAGTAGCTCCAGACTCCAGAGTTTCCACAGGCCAAACGGCTACTGTGGTTGCATATGTGAATGGGTGTGTTTGGAGAGTTTATGGTGGATGACTTTAAATTATTTCAGTCTGAATAGCAATTAGCAACTTAAGAGGGCAGAGGGAGGAGTGCACCACTTCAGCTGGGCAGAATGTTGCTGATTCAAATGGGGGATTCATATTGTATTTTAACTTTGATGTTTATTAGAACTAATATACATATGGATGTATATGTGTTTTATGTGGTTGGGGACTGTCATCTTGAACAATGCAGTTTCGGCAACCTGTTAGCAACTAACTTACTTTGACTATCTGAATGACTTGGCCAAACTTTTGCAAATGCCACCCCCATCCTCAACCTTTATGTTTTCTCTCTGCAGAGATTGAGTTTAATGATGTTATTGTCCTGTGGGAATCATACAATTTGTCCAGTGGTGGGAAAGACAATCACTGTATATTTTGCTGAAATGCAACATGCATGTTGCTTGTATAGCCTTGTATCAAAAGTACAGTGTCATGCCACAGAAATGCATCATCATTGTATTAATAGGATAATAGATGTATTTGTTGTTTTTGGGGAGTTTTATCTGCTAACGTGCAGCTTTAAAGGGGATCAATATTTTATAAGTTTCATTCGGCAAGTACACAGAACCACAAAGCTCCAAATGCCAAGTGTAATTGCATGTGGTTTGGTACAATAAATGCTTCTAAATCCTTTGACGTGTCTGACTAAAATTGTGTGAGTTCAGGCGGTGCACTGAAGTCATGCACACCATTAGCTGTACTAGATGTCTCTTACGATCACCAGTCACATTCAAACAAGTCAATAAGACAGCCTTAATAATCTAACAAGCTTACACTCTTACTCTCACTCTTTTGATCATTCATGCTGCCTCTCTGTCTACTGATTTTGCTGCTTACTGTACTCCTGCTGTAGTGTATGTACCGATTTCTCCCTCCTCCACCGTCTGTCTTATTACCATACTTAGATGGCATCTACCGCCTTGTGCATTATGTATATCCCCCATCTCAGTAATATGTACCCTCTGGGTTCTCTTCTGTATATTCCTTGTCGTTTTAATGTGCTCCCTGAGAATTTCATATGCTGCTTGGATTCATTTAAGGAGCACCATCATGCACAGAGCTTTTTATATTTGAATATGGACGCCGCAGTGGCTCTGTGTTTAGAACTCTAGCCTCACAACATGAGGGTCCTGAGCAGGTATCTGACTGCTGTCTTGGACCTCTCTATGTGAAGTTGGTGTGTTTTCCCCATGTCTGTGGGTCTTTTCTGGATGCTCTGGTTTTCCACAGTACAAATGAGAGAAATGAAAATGTGCAATTGAAAGTGAATTTAAAACACCAAATAGACTGTACAGTAGGTGTTAGTCTATTAAATTGTCTCAGCCATGTGGCAAACAAGCAACCGTCAATGCTGTGCCCTGTCTCTCATCTAAAGTGTGCTGGGACATGTTTCAGTCCTATTTGACCCTGAACAGGATCTATTTAATGCAACAACAAAAAATCCCTAAAACATTTGTATTGTGACAAAAAAAAATTATTTCAAAGGGAAAGTAATGAAGCTCAGCGTAAATTCTTAAAGGAAGACTTCATTCACTTTTCCATCACTCATAATGATAAGCTGTTTCCGCGATACGTCACTTGTCAGTAGTAATCAGAACAGCTGTGTTGTTGTTGTTAGTTAAACCAATCAGGGATTCGACCATTTGTCGACAGCCTATCACAGCTTGATACCCTGCTTTAAATCTGCTCTTTCTTCCACGGTTGGCAGTTGTCGTTTCAGGAAATAGGTGCGTCCCGCCTCCTCCCCTTCTGCCACCGGTGGTCACGCCCTCGGACCTGGGTTGCATCTCGGCTTGGCTGTTGATGGTCCCTCTATTTATTCTCCACCACCAGTGTCTGGACTCCATCCAGGGGATTTGTTTGGGGTCCTTAAACCCTTTAGGATATTTGGGTTCGATGGAGTCCAATCTCCAGAGACTTCGTACATTTACATGTTGTATGTACAATAAATATGTTCATAATTGCAAAGAAGTCTCTCCTGATTGAAATGTTATTATGTACATTGTAGGTTCAAAAAGACTTCCCATAAATACCTTAACACATTTGTTCAATTAAGCAAAGTATCTTTTCAGCCCATGGTTTAACTCCTGGCTTAATGAATTCAAAAATAATGACAGACTGTATGAAAAAAAACATGAGCTACAGAGGTAATATCTACCTGTGTTACCCTATCTTTCAATCTGCCACATCTGCTTCACCAACTGATGGGTTAATGAGGGGCACACATGTCCTGTCCTATTTCCTGCAATCAGCTCACTCAGACATTTTGACAGGAGGCAATTATGGACAAAAAATACTGAGGAGGCTGCAAAATTGCTTAGACACACACACGTACACAGATATAGCTATACGGAGGGTCAAAACTGCATTAGGGATACAGCTCGATGTACCTGATTGGCATACACTTTGGAATTAGACTTGAATTGTAGAAACAGTAGGTACTATAGTTTGCAGACAATTTGGGGTCATTAACAGATACATGTAGGCAATGTTTCTTTCATACAATTTTGTGGTGAGCATTCAGTAAAGTAAAAGCAGATTGATATCAACTATCAAAAAAACACCTTTAGATACAGTAGACCTTGCAAATGCTTATTGATTTTAAGTCATATGGTTCATTATTTATAGTTTTTCCATCTTGAAAACTACCTGATGTACAGAAAATGCATTAAAATAGAAGCAGGCTCACATAGTGTAGCTTTAATGCTATGTGGACTATAGGAGAGAGCAAACAGAAGTGGCTGAGATTACCTGCCTCTGACTTGGGTGGAGGTTGGGGTCATTAAAACAGTCTCCCTGTGCATCTCCATCTTGCTGAGTGATTGAGCGATAAGGCAGTCACAAATGATGCAGGCCAGTCATACATCAACCAAATACTTCATATAGCCTAACCCACCTCCACACCCCTGCCTCCCCAAGGTGATATTGAATAGAGCTTGATAGAGGAAGGCAAGAGAAAAATGTATACGCACTGCATACTAACATCATACTTTAATCAATCTAGTATGTCAGAAGCTATAACTCTATATACTGCTTTTGCGTTGTTTTGTTTTTAAAAAAAAAAAAAAAAGATTTTTTTTTAACTTTTTTTTTTCTACAATTTTTTTTTCCCCTAAGAGAGGGTGCCCATTATACTTCAACTGTGACATTTTCCTCCCCCACGCTTTTTTACCCCCCCCCCCCCCATGCACAAGAGAATTATTTGGGTATTTTTAGTAACAATCAGATACTGCTTATAATTACACACATCCTCCCTCTGGAAAGTTTGCTAATCATGGCATAAGACACTTTTAAATAAAGGGCTTAAGAAACGCATTAAAAAGCCCCAGACTAATTCAGAGATGCCTGGTTTCTGACAAGAAGCTGATTCAAACCCGTAACGTGTCTCCTAATCTGCCCTTCCACCTTGGGCAATCTGTCATGATTGACAGTGTGTGTGTTCAGTGGTAACAACACAAACATTCAATCTGACTGTTGAGGCCCCGCAAGGCATTTAATTTCCCTCCAATGAGATAGCTAGGGAGTAAACCCTGTGATTACAGGTATAGCACTGGTTAAAGTTCAGCTTGGCAGGAAACTGCTCTCTGGTGATTCAGGCGCATTAACATCCCGGACACTCAGACGATTTGCATGCACTGTCAGCCCTTTTTAAAACATCGCACAAAGCACTTGAACAGCTTGCTGCTGCTGGGGCCAAGAGGCCTCGCACCTCCCTGCTGTCAAAGATTTGTACGCTCACAACCCTAACCGTGGTGTTGGTGGTGAGGAGGTTACATCTTATCTGAGGAGAATAACTATAGAGGTAATTTGTTTTGTTTTATCTCATTAAATTGCTTTAGTGGGCATTAGTTAAGAGCTTGTGAAGTAAGGGCAGCACTGGTATCCTCTGCCAGGCTGAACCCCTGTGTTGGTAATGGGATTCCGATTTGCTAAAGCTGTTCCATCCAGATCAACAGCTCTGGTGGTACAACTGTGTTAGGCCAGTGTCACAGAGTGGGGAAAGATAAGCCTTAAAGTGGAGATTCCTACTGACACAAACCCACGACTGAGACAGTCATGCAGTTTAGATAGCAGACAGAGATGTCACAGATGTTGCATGAACATGCCAGCATTCAATGCGCCAGATGTAATGTTGTTTGTCTGTATATTTTAACATGCATTATTCAAATCTATTTATCTACATTTGTGTCTGACAAACGTGCATTTAAGATTATTTTCCCGCATTTGAATTTTTCCAATGTTTAGTAAAAGTCTGCATTAAAGCACAGTAACTAAAAATATACAAAAACAAAATTAGTGCCTTTGTTACAGTTGTCGTTCTCAGATATTAGCATGAATAAATAGACTATTGAATGAAAAAATATGTAATATTACTCGTAGTAGTGAATGATAAATGACATTTAAATGGCGCCTTTCTATCTTACCGGAAAAATTGCTTTACAATTTGCCTCTCATTCACTTATTCACACACATTTATACACCAATGGTGGTGGAGCTGCCATGCAAGGCACTGGCCTGTCCATTGGGAGCAACTTGGGCTTCAGTGACTTGCTCAAGGACACTTTGATATGCAGGCAGGAAGGGGCCGGGGATCAAACTGCCAACCTTGTAATAAAAGGACGACGAGCTCTAAACCTCCTGAGCCACAGTTGCTCCTGGGAGTACAATTTTACAGTCAAAATGTAGATGAGACAAGAAGATTGTTCCATAACTGTCTACCTTGGTTGAATACAGATATACTGAACGTGATGAAGCGAGATCATTCACTAAAAAAGTATCTAAAGTCTAAATTGCAAATTGACAGACAAAAGTTTACAATGCTACGCAATAGGGTTACCAGAGAACTAAACAAAGCAAAACCAACTTTTTTATCAGTATTATTCATGAGGCTAGAGGTTACACCAAACAAATCTGGGAACATATTAAGAAGCTATTTGGTGTAAATAATAGTGGGTCATCAAAGCAACTACTGTTAAGATGAATGGGAAAATATCTGAGGATCCACTTGAAATGGCTGAAGCCTTTAACAGATACTTTACAGACGCTGTAGACGAGATCAATCAAAGTTTCACTGAGTTAGATGAAAGTTATAGTGTACTGTAAACTTCAAACTTCCAAACCCCAATTCTTTCTAAGAAACATCTCTGAGCATGTAGTAAGGATAATTAACAGACTCAAGATTTCCAAAGCCAAATACAACTATGGCATGGATTCTAAAATGGTCAAGTCTCTAAAGGATTCCTGAGCCCTACCCATTACAAATATCATCAACCTCCCAATCTCTCAAGGGATTTTTCCGAAAGCATGGAAAACTGCTATTGTGTCACCAATTTTTAAAGCAGGATATCCCCAGCTTGTCTAACTATAGACATATGTATTCTGCCTTTTGTATCCAAGGTAATAGAGAAGTGGGTTTCTGAGCTGACAGTCTTTTATTTGAACAGCAGTGACTTCACCTTCCATCCAATGCAATTTGGTTTTAGAGCTCAACACTCCACAGAAACTGCTTCCCTATACCTTCTGGAAAACATTAAATCCATGATGGATAAAGGTGGTACTGTTGGGGCTATTTTTTTGGATCTTAGAAAAGCTTTTGATACTGTGAATCATAGAATACTTATTAGCAAATTATTTTCTTTCAACTTCTCAAATGATACTATTATGTGGATGGAATCACATTTAAAGGAAATAATACAGTTTTTTTTATAATTCAAGTTTTTATTGTTTTTCCATGTGAGAAACACACCATATTTAACAACATGTAACAGCACTAAACAAACACTATACAGCAATCTGGGCAACACAATTTCACAATTAAAACACATACACCTAAATAATCAATAAAATAGGAATAAATAAAAATAAGATGGGGGTGTTGACTGAGATCGAATTAGGCTTGATAATAAATAACACAATATGTTGAGGTTCATACTCACAAATCTAGTGCCTATAAAACTTATACTGGTGTTCCACAAGGTTCTATACTTGGGCCACTGTTGTTCAGCCTTTATATTAATTATCTGCCTTTGGTTTGTCCTGACGTAGAAATCCAGTTATATGCTGATGTTGCAGTGATTTTTGTACACAGCTGCACAAAGCAGCAGGCTGCTTCTAAATTTACCAGTGCAATGAACCATATTATAAGATGGCTTGACAAATCATTTCTTAAATGTAATTTTAGTAAAAGTGTGGGTATGTTCTTTTCAAAGTGACCATGAAGAACTTCTGACCCAGCTATATTGATATCGGGGCAAAACCTTGTGTCTAAATACAAGTATCTGAGTGATTGATTCAAACCTGTCCTTCAAATCTCATGTTAAAAGTGTATGCAAAAGCATTAGATTTAATTTGAGTAACTTTAGGTTTGTCAATCACTCAGCTTTAAAACTGCTATTACAGTATGTATATGAATGCCATGATTATCTCACATTTTACTTATTGTTTGACTAGCTTTGCTCAGGCTAAAAAACCCACAAGGAAACCACTTGAAACTACATATAAACGCTACTCTAAAAGTTCTTGATCAGAAACCCAACAGTTATCCCCGCTGTCACATTTTAAATAGACATAAACTTGGTTGGGAAAACCTAAGTAAATATATTAACCTTTGTGTAGTTTATGAGATCTTACACAACACTGCTCTGCCACCACTGAAAACATTTGTTGTTCAGAGAGCAGGCACCACAAGAGGGGACTGTATCAATCCCACAAGAAGTGCTTTTGGTCAGTCAGCGTTCTCTATAACAGCATCTAAAGACTGGAATATGTTGCCAATAGGGCTGGGCGATATGGCCTAAAAATAAAATCCCAGATTTAAAAAAAAAAAATCCGATTTAAGATTTAAATCGATTTTTTTCTCCCTCTACTTAAAATCAATATGCAGATGACAAAGAAATTGTTCAAAACAAGTTTTATTTTGTTTTGACTCATACACACAGACATGGTGCATGTATACCATTATGTTTATTCATGCCAATTTTGTGGAAATATAAATTGGTTTGAGTGTTTTCCCTACCAGTTTCTTTTTTTTTGGGGGGGGGGGCTATATATTCAACAACAATAAAACGGATGCGTGAGATAAAGTGGTTTTCACACATAGGCCTACAGGTAATTCACTTCTCGTTCCTCGCTAAAAGTTCAAATAATTTGAACGTTATTGTGCAACCTTGCCCCTATTTTCACCTGTTGCTGAGTAACGTACGTTAACATCCCGTGGTCTCTTGAATGTAGCATACCTGTAGCAAGCTCCTTCGTAGCGATAAAAACAAACGTTGAAGCGGAGCTCCGTGCTACAGAGCGGCGATTGCAAGTTGTTTAAGCCGCTACAGACCTCCGTCACAGCTCTGTTGTATCAGCAGCATTTAGTAGATGTTTTGAGCCGCAATAGAGTTCCTCAACACCGGCTCTGGTGCCCCGCATGATGCTCCTTCAGGTCAACTGTAGCTGGTTGTTCAGTTATCCCAGAATAGGTGACTGTCAGCCGGGGAGAGTGCACCGCGAGCTGCCGGTCATTTCGGCGGCGATTAGGAGAGTAAGTAGTAAGTAAGTAATGAAACAACTGGTTAAGAAAATAATTAATGTTAGTCCCTGTCGCTGCCATGTTGTTTGTGTCTCACAACAGATGATTTTATTCCTTTCTTGGGAACAAACTTCCCACTCTCACCGGTAGCCATGTTGTCACTTGCTGTTGCTGTTTCGTGTGTGCTGTCGGTACACGATCCGTTCTTCCTGCACGATCCGTTCTGCACATGCACAAGATAATACTGTTTTACCGAGGATACAACCTGCACGATCTGTTCCACGCTAGCCTATGGCTAGCCTCCACCGGGAAGCTAACGTTAGTTTAGCTAACAGCTAATTCGGCTAACCGCTAGCTGACAGCTAGATTCAGTCTAAAATAACGTTAAGTCAACCTTAATGGGAGACTTTACAGTAATAACAATAAAGACAAATATTGAGTGATTGTATTTTAAATGAGCACAAGTAAAGTAGAACTGACGTAACAGCTGTTATATATGTTAACGTTTATTTTCAAGTTTTATTTTGAGGGTTTTTAAAGTTATTACATGCTGTCTCAGCAATAATAGGCTAATCAGTGTCATAGGTAGCTTGGTAGCTCATCGGTAGATACATATCATGTCAACATTATAGTTATGTCAGATTTAGTAGAAGCAGATGTTAACACTGTGAAACACTTGGCCCTCAGTTTCAGAAACTGTCACAGCAGGGAGTGGAGTAACAACATACCCCTCATCCTCCTCTTTGGATTTGAGACAAGGTGAGCTTATATCAAAATTAAAGCAAAACATGTTTAGCCATTTTGACTGAAAGGTGTTAAGTAACACCAACATCTTAGTGTGTTTTATTATATTAGGTTACAATTAGGATAAGAGGTTAATATCAGATGTATCCTTCATAGAGAAAGATGATAGAGAACATCTGATTGAGGAGGATGGGAGTGAAGACAGCAGGGAGCTCTGAGCACAGTGTGGAAATGAGTGCTGAGGAACTGGAAAGTAGTGTAGACCAGTTTTTGCCAGAGGATCCAGGACTATGGCCAGATAAATTAACAGATGATCAGAGAGACACCATAGTACACAGGTTGGCAAGTGAAGGTACAGAGAAAACAAACAAAATGAAGTAGTAACCACAGTAAAGTAGGCTAGAGAATGTTGAGAAAGGAGGTTTGAAATGTGTGTTATCAGGCTACTCCAAGCATTACAGTTAATAGTTATTAGCCTATAAACATCTAGGCCTACAGATTCATGTGTACAGAGGCCTGATTATTATTTATTTTATTTATTTATTTTTTGGGGGGAGGGGGTTTGAGGAACATGGGGGCCCATCAGGACTGCCTATGCATAGGGCCCAGGGTCTTGTGCTACGCCCCTGACAGACACGGAGCTGCTGCAGCGCACCTTCCGTGGGCGCGCTCTGCTGTGGGCATGCTGCGGCAGATGTGTCCCTATTTCTGCGTAGTTCTGTGTTTCCACCTCCGATGTAGAGCAGCATACAGCCACTTCCCTAAACTGTCTCATTCAGAGACCAGCGTCCCAAGCGGGGCTCTGTGTCTGTCAGAAGGTCTGAGATCTACCGTATCAACAGAGCGATCACGTAATGCACAGCAGACTATGGTGCAAGTGGATTATTTTCTGAAATAGAGTGACTTTATTCTTGTAATAGCTTATTGTATTATCACTTTATTTTTCTCAAAATATCACGACTCCTCCAAACCTCAGAGAACACACAGATGAGATATACTGTATTTTGATTGTGCACAACGTTTTGAACAATCTTGCTCAAACACATATTACAGTTAATATTACAGTCCAGGGGTTTATTAATTCATTAAAATGAATTCATGTATCATTCAGGTGAATCATTTTAATATGCACATTTAAGGAGGTTACGTCCTCAACAATAGAAGTAAAAGTGGGAAGAGTAAATAATGCCTAGGCTACATGTGTTGTGACTCAGATATAATTAGAAAAGTCGATCTACAGGAGAATAAATAGTTGAAAGCAATACAGAATGTCTGAGTGCCTTACTGCAATATATTCCATTATGTTTTTATATTTGGATTGTAATGTATGTGTCCCTTTAGATAAAGATATTTCCAGTATAAATTGTTTCAGAAAAAGGTAAACAAAATAAGTGCATAAAAATTCACCAGAATGCAGGAAATTAAGTATTTAATGCTAAAAATTTTCAGGGGGTGGACCACCAGACCCCCCCCCATCATAAGTCACCATGCACATAAATCTGGAAACAAAACACTGGCCTCTGGGTTGCCAGACCAGTTATGAATAGACCAAATGTTGGTGCCATCTAACTTACATGGAAGCTAGAAACTAAAATGAACATACATTGCTACTCTATCGCTGACACAGCACTGTGGAGATCTGGCAATGCAAGACTAGGGGGTGGGGGGGGGCGCAAAACTCAATCTTGCCTAGGGCAACCAAAGGGCTAGAACCGGCCCTGGTTAGTTGTCGTGCATTTTTTTGTTTTTTTAATGTTGACTGTAGTGTCATTTTATTGTATTTCTTTTTTTACGTTGCCATTTTCAAACTGTCCAGTAGTAGATAGATGAAAATTAGCCTGCTGAGTTAAATCTGGCTCATTTACAGTTGCTTTGCTGTTGATCAATGAGCATTGTCCCGTTAAATAAATAAAATGCATGGAAAAAATAATAATTCGTTACAGTTGCCTTTTAGCCTTTTCACCTTGTCTTGATGTCTGCCAAAGAGGTTATGTTTTTGGTCCCAATTGTTTGTCTGTAAATATCTCAACAACATGTTAACAGATTTCAATGAGCTTTATTAGGGAGTTAAGCTGTGGGCCAAGGAACAAGTGTTGTGTTTTAATAACACCAAATTTTGAAGACATTTTAACATGCCACTTGATATGTATCTGCATTACAATGCACATGCTGAAAGACTGATTAGCTGATGACCACCATGAATTTTAGACAATACTTGAATTCTTTGCAGTAATATAAGGGTTTGAACTAGGATGGTTTACCCATTTGAATTAATTATGTTGTTGATGTGCCAAAGCTCAGGGGTTGCATGTGAAAAAAAATTTAAAAAGTTGTTAAACTAAAAAAGTTTAACAATGTGTTCAAGAGGGTTTGAAGTTTTATATAAAATATATCATGCTTACAACAATTTAGCAACAATTAAGTTGAAAAATGTGAAAATGAATAACTTTTTCATTCTCATACCCAATATAACTTGGGGAAGATTGTATATAATTTGAAAGATAAGTTGTGTAAACTGTTTGGCAATATAATTAAAATGGAAGAAATTTTGTTTTGGGTGTGAGGAACCGAAAAATTCAGAAAAAAACATGTTCTCACACTTTATGGTTCTGCAGTTATGATGAGCCAAAACATAGTCTTAGGTCACATGTTGGCGCTATGTGATTCAAATCCCTATGCAAAATGAATAATTTGTTTGTTTGCCTCACTTCCTGTAACAACACATTATATTGGACTCTGCTGACAAGGTTTAGAGATACAGTATCCTGCTAACACACAAACTAAATTGACTAAAAACAAAACCTACTTCGCAGAGGTACTCCCATCTGTTGTTCCCTGCCACATATGTTACATCTGAATAGACAAGTCTGGACTCTTGTTATCAAGATACTTTTTTTCACAGTTTTATACAGTTTTTATCAGTATTTTTTTGCTTCCTGCAGGATGTCCCTAATCCCCAAAGAAGTGGTAAATCTACTGTGTTGTACCTTTGCTAGGAGCATGCGCCCAACAGTATTGTTGGTGGGGGTACTGGCTCTTGCTGAGCTTTTGAATATGTATCTGTATGTGATATTTTGCTTTTCTCAGTGTGGCATATCCTTTCCAGTTTGATGTAAATCCTCTCACTGGAAAGGAAAGTCTTCTCTCTAAACATTCTGGCTATTTTCCTTTTCTGAAGGGGTTAGGTTATCTGTAACTAATTCAATTCAATTCAATTCAATTTTATTTATAGTATCAAATCATAACATAAGTTATCTCGAGACACTTTACAGATAGAGTAGGTCTAGACCACACTCTATAATTTACAAAGCCCCAACAATTCCAACAATTCCAGTAATTCCCTCAAGAGCAAGCAGTGCGACAGAGCGAGGAAAAACTCCCTCTTGGGAAGAAACCTCCGGACAGACCCAGGCTCTTGGTAGGCCGGTGTCTGACGAGCCGGTTGGGGGGTGTGATGAACAGTGGCGATAGTAGTCACATTAATAATGGAACAGTGACTGGATGTAGCGGGAAGCTGCAGGGTTCAGCAGGACGCGGCATGACATTGTAGGGCACGCCGCTGAGCTCAGCAGGGAGTGCAGCAGGACCACGGCGACAGCTGCAACCAGGGTCTTGGTGCCAACGTTCTCCAAGGAAATACGCGTGGGGGAAAAAGCATAAGGACTGGGGGAGTAAACTCCCCAGAAGCTAGGATTAGTAACAAGCATTTCTGGGATGGGCTGCACACAAATAGTAATAGTAATAGTAACAGTAATAGAAACAGTAATAGAAAGGGAGAGGAGAGAGCAGCTCAGTTGTGTCAAAGGAAGTCCCTCCCCGGAAGTCTAGGACTATAACAACAACTAAAAAAAGAGTATAATCAGGTAAAAGAAGACAAAGGAAGGAGGTAGCTTTTTCGGGCTTAGAACTCTCCCCTGCCGGATCTGGCTTGGCTGGCCTGCCTCCCTCTACTTTGTTATGTATTATTAATCTAACAATTATGAAGAGAAGCAGTTGGGCCAGTTAGGTGAACACTGCAACTCCTCACTCCCTAACTATAAGCTTTATCAAATAGGAGAGTTTTAAGTTCATTCTTGAATGAGGTGACAGTTTCTGCCCCCAAACCCAGATCGGGAGCTGGTTCCATAGGAGAGGAGCCTGATAACTGAAGGCTCTGGCTCCCATTCTACTACTTTAGAGACTCTAGGTACCACCAGTAACTCTGCATTCTGGGAGCGCAGTGCTCTAGTGGGACAATAGGGTATTAGGAGCTCTTCCAGATATGATGGTGCTAGACCATTTAGAGCTTTGTAGGTCAAGAGAAGGACTTTAAACTCAATCCTGGATTCAACAGGAAGCCAATGCAGAGAAGCTAATACAGGAGAAATATGATCTCTTTTCTTAGTTCTTGTGAGAACACGCTGCAGCATTCTGGATCAGCTGGAGAGTCTTAAGAGACTTATTTGAGCAACCTGACAGTAGGGGAATTACAATAGTCCAGCCTGGAAGTAACAAATGCATGGACTAGTTTTTCCGCGTCGTTTTGAGACAGGATATTCCTAATTTTGGCAATGTTACGAAGATGAAAAAAGGCTGTTCTTGAGGTTTGTTTTAGATTGGCATTAAAGGATATATCCTGATCAAAGATAACTCCTAAATTTCTAACAGTGGTGCTGGAGGCCAGGGCAACACCATCCAGAGTAGCTATATCTCTAGATAATGAAGTTCGAGGTGTTTAGGCCGCCCAGCACAATAACTTCAGTTTTGTTAGGGTTTAACATCAGAAAATTATAGGTCATCCAGGATTTTATATCCTTAATGCACTCTTGAAATTTTGCTAGCTGACTGGTTTCGTCTGGTTTGATTGACAAGTATAATTGGGTGTCATCCGCATAACAGTGAAAGTTAATTGAGTGTTTTCTAATAATATTGCCTAGAGGAAGCATATATAAGGAGAATAGAATTGGTCCAAGCACTGAGCCTTGAGGAACCCCATGGCTAACTTTAGCGTACTTGGAGGATTTATCATTAACATTCACAAATTGAGATCGATCAGAGAAATAGGACCTAAACCAACTCAGAGCAATTCCTTTAATGCCAACCAAGTGTTCCAATCTCTGTAACAGGATTGAATGGTCAATTGTGTCAAATGCAGCACTAAGATCTAGTAAAACAAGAATGGAGACAAGACCTTTGTCTGCAGCAGTTAAAAGGTCGTTAGTAATTTTCACCAGTGCCGTCTCTGTGCTATGATTCTTTCTAAATCCTGATTGAAAGTCATCAAATAAACTGTTGCTATGTAGAAAATCACATAACTGATTAGCAACCACCTTCTCAAGGATCTTGGATAGAAAAGGAAGGTTAGATATAGGTCTATAGTTTGCTAAGACCTCAGGATCCGAGGGTGGGTTTTTTTTCAGAAGAGGTTTTATCACAGCTACTTTAAATGACTGTGGTACATAACCTGTTAATAGAGACATATTGATCATATCTAGTAATGAGGTGTTAACCACAGGTAATGCTTCTTTGAGTAGTCTCGTTGGGATGGGGTCCAAGAGACAGGTAGATGGCTTAGCTGAGGATATCTTTAACAATAATTGTTGAAGATCTATAGGATAAAAGCAGTCTAAGTATATGTCGAGACTAGTCTTTATTTCTAACGACTCTGCGTTTAAAGGTGAACCGTTAGAAGTTGAGTGTAAAAGGTGATGAATTTTATCTCTAATTGTTGTAATTTTATCATTGAAGAAGCTCGTGAAGTCATCACTACTCAGAGCTAGAGGAATAGATGGCTCAGTAGAGCTGTGGCTATCTGTCAGCCTGGCGACAGTGCTGAAAAGGAAACCTTGGGTTGTTCTTGTTTTCTTCTATTAGTGATGAGTAATAGTCTGATCTGGCCTTTCTTAGGGCCTTCCTATAGGTTTTGAGACTTTCTTGCCAATCCAAACGAGATTCTTCCACCTTGGTGGAACGCCACTTACATTCGCGGGTTGTCCGAGATTTGTTTTAATTGCGAGTTTGGGAGTTATACCAAGGTGCTAGTTTCCTTTGCTTCATCATCTTCTTTTTCAGGGGAGCGACGGAGTCTAAGGTCGTCCGTAGGCATGTCGTAACACCGTCTACAAATGCATCAATTTGAGAGGGACTGAGGTTAACATACAGGTCCTCTGTTATGTTAAGGCATGACATAGAGTCGAATGCTGTTGGAATATCTTCTTTAAATTTAGCTATAGCACTGTCAGATAAGCATCTGGTGTAGGAGCTTTTATCTAATTTAATATAATCAGGTAGTAAGAATTCGAAAGTGATTAAAGAATGATCTGATAATACCGAATTCTGCGCGAAAATATTATTAAATCCTCAATTTCAATACCATATGCCAGCACAAGGGCGGGGTGTGGTTAAAACAGTGCGTCGCCTTGTGCACACTCTGACTGAAACCGATTGAATCCAGTAATGAGTTGAAAGCAGTACTCAGGCTGTCATTGTCAACGTCCACATGGATATTAAAATCACCTACAAGAAGTACTTGGTCTGATTTAAGGACTAAACATGATAAAAACTCTGAGAATTCAGATAAAAATTCAGAATACGGACCTGGAGCCCTGTAAATAACAACGAATATAATTGGCTGTAATGTTTTCCATTTTGGATGTTGAAGATTAAGAACAAGACTTTCAAATGAGTTATAATGTAATTTAGGTTTAGGAGTAATTAGCAGGCTTGCATCAAAGATGGCTGCAACTCCCCCTCCTCGGCCTGAGCCTCTAGGAATTTGAGTATTAATATGGCTGGGAGGAGTGGCTTCATTTAGACTAACATAGTCTTCATGGCCCAGCCAGGTTTCAGTAAGACAAAATAAATCAATTTTATTGTCTGATATCAACTCGTTTACCAGTACTGCTTTAGAAGACAGAGATCTAATATTTAATAGTCCACATCTAATTTTCCTATTTTGTTCTATTGCAGTAGTTTTAATTCCAATTAGGTTGTTAAGTATCGCATCTTTCGTTTACCTTTGATTTAACCGATCTGAGCCGGGGACAGACACCGTGCTTATTAGACTATGAGTGGGCGACTGCTCCAGCGGAAGTACAGAGGGCGCGTAGCACTGCACCTCTGATTACTAATATCAAACTTGGGTTGTCATGGTTTATGTCTGATAAACTCGTTCAGATTTTTTGATATGAGAGCGGCACCGTCCCAGGTGGGATGAATGCCGTCTCTCTCAATCGAACCAGGCTTTCCCCAACTAATCAACTATGTAGTTTTAGACCTAATATACATAGACAGAGACATAATATTTGAATGGAAACAAATTCACACATTTTAAATTGTTGCTTGATCATCTCCTATCAATTATTAGAAGTGAAAAACATAAAGGATCGTGTATATATATATATAAACTTGACCTGACTTTTCTCAGTTATTTTAGATGAGGCAAACGTTTAATTCATGATGGGTAATGCTGTGTGTGTATATGTGTTTGTGTGTGTGTGTGTGTGTGTGTGTCCATCGTGCATTACTCTACACATCTTGTTTGCTTCACTGAATATGTCTGCAAGATAGCCAAATTAAGCAAGCCATTTCTAATCCATCAAGACATCTGCTTGATCAGGCCGCTTGTCACACAGAATGAAAGCTCCTTCCTCAGACAAAGTGATCATGTCAGCATTAGATCAAGGGACTTCACCTCTGTGTGCAGGGGCAGTGTGCAATGGTCAGTACCCAATTGACGAAGACAGAAGACGGCATAGATCTTGAGAATCTGGTTTTGATAATTGCATCAGAGTGATAAAACTTGACAGTTCACATGAAATGTTGCTCGATGGTGTTTTAAGCCCCCAACGTCTCCTTCCAGGCAGCGCTGCAACTGTTGACTTCAAAGCACCTAACCCTCACCCTAACCATAACCATAACCGTTGCTTAATCGACTTAAAGGCTGCGACCGTTGACTTCAAGGCACCTAACCCTAACTTTAACCATAACCATAACCATTACCTAATCCTAGTGCCTTCCAGGCAGCGCAGCCTGGAAGGAGACGTTGGGGGCTTAAAACACTGATAAACTTAAATGTTAGACATTATGTGAAAACATCATTTTACATGTGGAAATTTCCCTAGTTATCATTACAACAAGACAACATATTTGTTGTTACTTAGCAAGATTATAGACCTATATTAATTTTGGTAATTTTTATATCACCTTCCTATCAGATTTATTTGATGGGCTGGTGTTTTATCTTACATGCTTACCTGCCAGTTGCATCAGTTTCAGCCAGTCCCAGGACCCTTATCTTTCAGCGCATGAGTCACAGAATTCTGGCTTTTGAAAATGCTGTGGAGATTGCTTTCCCATAATGATGTGTACTCTCCTACCCAACTTATTACTTTTAGCATTGTATGGTTCAGTGTCAAGCATTGGCTATTATTCATTACAATGTTTTTGCCATAAAGCAAATCAGATGTTTGAACAAAGCTCTACTAAAGTGCATAATGTAATCAGAAACGGTTATGATGTAATCCTGCAGATGCATGATATTGCAATGTATCTGTGCTCTATCATTGTTTCATGATACCTAATGATGCAGTATTCCACAGTCTACAGATTTATTTAATTTAAAGGTGATGCTGTTTTAATCACATGTCTCAGTAGATTTTAATTTTGGCCCAATATTTTGTAGTAATATCAGTTAAGTGCAGACGTGTCCACAAGTCACTAAATATAAGTCTTTAGTAATGAGTCCAAGTTAATTGCAAGTCTTCATTATGATTACATTTGGATCATGTTTATTATAGGTGTACAAATCATAAATACAATCAACCTTAGTGTTCTAAACTTAAATTTACATTTGAACTCATATTTAATTGATCTTGACAAGAATTAAAATTCCAAATGACTAAGCTGAGCTGTTCCTGGCTATATAACATTTAGTTGAATTTGTTTAAATTTGTAGAAACTTTTTCAATATGTTCAAGACGTCAGGTATTACATGTTTTACAGCATATTTAGTCATGCATAGAAATCACATTCATTTTGGAGAGGTGCTTCATTTAAAGTTTAAATTCATCCTGAGCTTCTTACATCGTCACATTTATCTTACAGTATGAAAGTGTGAAATCAGATTAAGTTGCCATACCATCAGTAAGATAAACAGAGAACAGTTGGCTAGTTGGCCAATAAATGGTGGCAGCACCACATTTTTTTTACTCATAATGCAGGCATGCCTTTTTACCTCTCACAACTTAAAGTATTAGAGTCTGTCAGAGGAAGAATCTTATCATATCTACTTTGTTTTCAACATGTGCATAGCATTAAAGACTAACCTGTCTGGATGTATTTGCAGGCACCTTTATTAAATTGGATATATATTTATAGCTGAACTTTGATGAGGAAATATACCACCAATTGGAACAACAGTTAACTGTGAAAGTGGAGCAGCAGGATAAAGGGGCGGGACAGTCAAACTTGGTCTGGGCACAAATAAACAAACCAGGTATAAATTGACCTGTACTTTGGATAGTCTGGATGAGTTTAAAGTGCTTTGTGGCTAGCTGTTTTCAGCATCTGATGGCTCCCAGAGCCATCAGACCCTTCTCCAAAAGCAGTGCTCTCCCACTGTGACGTACTGACAGTTTGGTAATGGAACGCAGAGCTCAGAGCAGCTTCTCTTGAGAGGAATCTAATATTCTCGTTTTTGACGAGCAGGGATGCAAGTTTACAGATACAGCAGTCCAAATATGATACCAGATGACATCCTTTTTTTTTTTAATTCACATTTCAGAACTTATCAAACTTATAGTTTAGAGATCAAAATGTTTTCAGTGCATGATGTTGTGATTTTTCACTTGGAATTACAATGATCTATACAATCAATAACCATATTTGTGGTTCACAGTATAATAATGGCAATCTATTACAATAAGACACAGCAGATCTACCAAGAGAAGTTGTGCTTGACAACATATGCCACTAAAATTAGAGAGCGCAGATGGAACACATACCTACTGACTTCAGATGGTTCAGTTAATTAACTCAAAAGGAAGGCCATCATTAAACATTTAAGACATTATGCGTGATTGATGTACAAACTGAGAATCATATATTTATCTTTACTCTGCCCTTGCCAGGGAAAATATCGCGATACTATGCTACTGATTTTTTTCCCCCACCCCTACTGTCTGGTCAGCCAATGTCTATGCTGAATGCCTTTAGACACTGACAATACTGCTGTGCACTAGAAGCGTATTAGCAGCTCTGACAGCTCAAAACAAATCAAATGTAGTTACTAATGTTAGCTGGAATTAAAGCTTCATGTGCAAAGCGCAAGCCATTAGATTGAGGTGTAGAGAGCTGTATTGATCACACATCTATTGAACAAATCAATCTGTTCTGTCAGGAAAAAATAAGTGAGATGGATAATATAGTGATGCAGAAGTTGTTACACATAACAATGTCCCCTCTGCTTCTAAGAGAAGACGGGTCATTATTTATTTATCAGGAACATATAAACATAGCTTGTTTTATGCATTCAAAGAAAAGACCAATGCTGTCTTTTTTCCAGTGACTACAAATTTAAGAGCAGAATAAAAGCTTCGAACTGGAAAATGCCATCCCGCCCGACAGACAGAGCCTTTGACGTGTGCTTTCATTTCAAAAATGTTTTATTTTTTTCAAACATTATGCACACTGTGTTACTGGTGGATAAGGTGTAATGCGATGATTTTACTACAAAAGTGACAGCATGGCAATTTGCAATTCAGTGTATCATAATAGCACACATTAAGCATGCTATTTTTACTTGGTTGTTTCATAATTTTAAGGATATATAAGCTAAAATCCGTATGTTGGAGCGTATGGAACATTCAGCTTTCAGCTACACTGTAAAACTCTTGACACAAGTGGAGATCACTGGTCATGATGGCAGGGGAAAAAAGTACCACTTACCTCTCCAACCACATTTTGTACATAAAGAACATATTACATTCTTAGAAATGATAGGAGACCAGCCTCTTGTCAAATAAAAATAGATGTGGGAGCTCTGAAAATGCCACAAATCATCTAGGCTTAAAGGAAAAGAGTAATCAATTCAGTTGTACTGGTTGCTTGGTAACTGAGGTCACGCTTGGACATTTTCATAGGTTATATATCTGTTCACAATGATGTCCCTGAGCAGTACACTAGCTAAGCTACTTCACCGGATAAATCTGTCTCTCCTCGTGTACACATCAACACAAAGCATTTCAGTATTCCTATTTCCCTACAGAGACTCAGGAGCTGCAAGTGGAACAGCTACGTGAGCCGCATGGCAGGCTCGTATTTTACCTTTAGGAACTGGCTGTCAACATCTCGACCACAGAATTACAAATTGCAGCGCAGTGTCTAGAATCATGACCATCAGTTTCTGCACACTAGGAGATGGTGGCCATACTATGCAGTGTTTCCCACAGGTTGAGAATTTACTTGTGATGTTGGGTGCCGCAGAATGTGACGGCACGGCGCGTAATGGCTGGGCTCAGTAATAACGGGTTCAGTTAAAAACTAGTCAAACGAAGGTGAAAACAATGACTACATAACATTATCAGATACTTTAGAAAGAAATAACTATTTACATATTAAACAAATTAGACTAAAAGATAATACAGATGAAAATATTGCGACGCTATGCTGCATCTGACACAATTTCAGGGTAGTTATTAGGGCTACACGATATAAGGAAAATATGCGATATGCCCTAACGTTGTTGAATATTGCAATAATAATATAATTTGTGATAAATAAACAGATTTTAAAATGTAGCCTACTCAGTTCTGCACCGCTGCTGCTTTCACTATTTTGCTAAAAAAAAAATTTCTTGTTAAATTTTAAACAAATGACAAAAAAGTGTAGCCATGATGTGCTTTGTCAATTAAATCAGTAATTTTTTTGCCAGATGTTAACGTTTCAGCAGATAAAATACCCGCAATACTGTACTATGATCCATACAGAAAGTTACATGTTATTATTAATCTCTGTTCCCTCCTAACTCCTGTTAAATCATATAAGACTAGGGCTATCTAAAGTTAATTCTTGTTCATTTTGTTGATTGGATCGTTGTTCGTTTTGATATGTTAGTAAATACTGAAATCAATTTCGGATGTAATGTTTGATATTTCTATTTACTTCTACTGTATTTCTTTCTTTCTTTCCAAATACCAAAGAAAAAACTTCTTCTATGGTAGCTATTAGTGATGTCCTGATCCTTATCGCTTGTATCGCAGCCAATATGGGCATTTTTGATCATGGATCGGCATTCACACCTATTACCTTACTCCAATCATTTACATCAGCTTGTAGTGATTGCCGCCTTTAATCACACACGGCCTGCGCCACAGACGCACCGCCAGACTGCCTGGATGCCGGCACTTTGAAACCAAGGTGGCACGCTCACCACTGTCCGTCCGGATTACTCCAATTTTCCACATTTCTTCCGTGATTCCACCAGGAAACCATGCTATTCCCTGGAGCCGACATCAGAGTTAAAGTTGTTTATTTTTTTGGTGGGGGTTTGCTGGGATTCAAAAGAGAAGTGTTTTGGTGTTGAGAGAAAAGACTAATTTGCTGCACTAAGTTAAATGTATTAAGCTTAAGACATATTTTAACTACTTTGTTTATTTTGTAAACAAGAAAACGGTGTTCATCTCTATTATCTGAGCAAGTATCAGATCGGGACTCTGTATCGGCAGATATTCAATATTTAAAAATCGGATCGGGGGCCAAAAAAGCTTTTCAGAACATCCCTAGTAGCTATCATGAATGACATATTTAAACGGGGTTACCACGTTATTTCGTTCACCTGTACAAACAGATGCATCTATCTTGTGCTGAGAAATGGGACATTGATATGTGATGACAGTACGTAAGTAAGTATGTCACTAGCTACCTATCGGGAGGCAGAATGAACCCCAAACACTTATACTAGTCTTTGTTGTCTGTGTGTCTTAACATGCACTGTATGCATGAGTATTGTGTATTTAAATAGTGTTAATATTAATTTCCTTTGGGAATGGTGGTATAAATGTGTCCTCGTGTCTGACGTAAAACAGGTGATAGCTTCTTACTGTGTATAGCCCCGCATAAAACTCTAAAACTGTTCTCCAGTTAGGAATGTAATCAGTTTGGTGAGGAAGAAAATGGTGAGTCCAGTTATGTTTTTTAGGTGTAATAAAGGGATAATAGGGGGTTAAGCTATCGGAGATGGCTTCCAGCATACTGTAGGAGTTCTAACTCAAATCTCAGAAAATCGTGTATTCTCAATTCTCATTCCCAGACACAGACTCTGGAGCTAAACCTGCAGCAAACTGTTGCAGTAGTTGTGCAATTATAACCAGTGAGATGGGAAATAAAAGGTGAAATGTCAAATTAATGAAAAAAATGGTGGACAGGCATAGGCAGCTGAGACGTGCGGTTCTGCAGAAAGAGGTGGAGGTGAAAAGGCTGCCTTAGGATATCTGCATACTGAAAAAAGCCTCAAATGATAATCCATATTTATGATTGGAAAAGAGTGTGGCACAGGACCTATAAGACAATCACCACAATGAGTTCAAGGTTATGTGGGTAAAGTCGCAAACCTTTGGGACATGCCACTATATTAAATAAGGAGAACAATGTTCCTTGTCCTTCTGGGCTGTCACCTCATCTGATAAGATCCACTAATCAAATGCTTTAGATTACAGATGATTGAGGTCAGGGTTGTGGTTGGGGTTAAGGTCGGGGTATGCGTGGAAGAACCTTGTAAGTACAATGTGTTGTCTGACCAAGGTAAAAGTGTTTACACTTACAAAATGCGGGTTAAAAAAACCTGCCATAATGCCTACCTTCTCATCTCCTCACACGTGGCCAATGGCTGCATTAAGTGCTTGTTGGATTGATGGTTTCTGAAAGGTGTAGGGGTGGCAGAATTTCTAGCGTGTGAAAAACCTGAGTCCTATGCCAGGCTCTTCCCATATTAAATATTTAGTATACTTTCTATTAGGGCGATATACACATCGCAAAAGACTGTGACATATCGCCGAAGACACTCTGAGATTTAGTTAGTTGAAAGAGTATATCAGCTGAAAACTGCACTTTAAAATGTAACTATCATTATTTTTGTGTTCAGTTCAATTTCATCAAAAGAATGTTGAAAATAATTTAGTTTTTTTTAATTCAACAAGCATTTTGTTGTATTTTAGCAGAATACTGAAAGCAGCAGAAAGGCAGAACTGAGTACACTTTAATATATAGTACACTTATATATAGTTTATATATCACACAAAATATCGTTATCACAATATTCAACAATGTTATTGCATATCACATATTTTCCTCATATCGTGCAACCCTACTTTCTATGACGTCCAAGTCTATAACGAATTACAAACATACTTATAATGCGTTATAATCAGCTTATAGCACTGTATAATTATAGTTATAAGCGGTCATTATTTGCTTTAAGTAAAGTGAATATACAGTGCTATAAGGAGATTATAATGCATTATATGTTTATAATGCATTATAAACATGGGTGTCACAGAAAGTGTTACCAATTATTTCTTCTCAAATGTATATCTATTCCCGGGCGAATATATTTTTTACCTTTTTTGCTTTTTGTGGTTTATCAATATTGTTTGCATTTAATATTCAGGTTTTAAAACACTACTTGAAATACAGAGAACAAAAACATGGTGTACTACAACATTCGGTGTATTACCAGCTGTAACGTGTTCCAAAGCTCCAGCATGATGTTACCATATGTTGAGAAAAATGGCAGTGGAGTTCAAAAATGCATGTGTATCATCATCTGTTCACAGTATCACCATATTATTAAAACATGAACAGGAAAATTGCCATATGTGCACAGATACAGTACAGTATGCACAACATTTGAACATAATGATGTTCAAATAGTGTTTTTATGTAAAAAAAAAATGTTTTCAAGAAGTAGACTTGAGAATGTATTAAAAAGGGGGAACTTTTTTACAGCTTTTATGGATACTTATAGTCAAATTCTCTATAATTCCTTTATTTGACTTTCTTGATAAGCAGTGATTATTCTTTGCAAACTGCAGAATGCAAACAGGCATTTTACTCTTGTTACTTTAATGTTCATAAATAGGCAGCAAGAAGGACATAAAGTACTGAGAACACCCCTCCAAGCCAATTACATGCATTGTTCTTTCCTTTCCTTCTGTGATATCATTATCATTTCCAATAGGGTAATGTTACACAGGTAAATGCCTTTGGAACACAGTGGTTGTAATGTACTATAATACATTTTTTGTCAGTTTACAAGGTGAATCACAGGGTGAGTTTTTGTGCTGCTATAACGTAACAGCTTTAATGCTGATTATCTTTTGCATAGGATTTTACCACAAGATGGCATTGTGAAGACAGATGAGAGATGTCACAGTGACCTACAGGGGTGAAGTTAAACATAACTTTGTAATTGGATGTTTGTCACTTTGGACTTCGATGTCATTCAGAGTTGTGGCCCTGGGGATCAAAATATCTTTACTAGATTAATAATGTCTCGTAGCAAAATGTCACTAAAAGTCATTCATCATTCATTCATCATTTAAAACTCTAGAATATATTTAAAACAAAAATGCCACAATATAAATTATTGCACCTTATCAGTGACATTCCATATCAGCAGAAATATCCCAGTACTATTAGCATGCATGGAAGATAGGAACCTCACACTCAACCCAAATGAATAACACAAAACACCACTGGCAATGGAGTCAGAGAATACATTTGTTCTGAGAGAAGAAGACAAATGCACACTAAATAACTGCAAAAGTTGAGTTCACTTAGATAAACTTTCAGTTTCTAGGCAATGGCATTTACCATAGGAAGATATGGATATGTTTTAAAGCCTGCATTTGGAGTTAGTTTGCTGATTATCTTTGTCAGTTTCTGAAGCTATTTGAGCACATCTGAGGAGGCATGGGTACAGCTGAGGTGGGACAAGTAAGTCTATAGGCTTAGAAACCCGGCATCACTCAGGATAATGCTGGTTAATAAAAATAGTAAAAAAAAAAATAGATCAAATTTAGCCATGTATAGCATATATCACATTACTTGGGACCCACTTCAACAAATCAGTCTAAGCATCAGCAGCAGGTAGGCCTGCAAAGTAGTTATTCTCTGAGCTCCCCCCCCCCAAGGAGCAAATCAACCTATAACCGTGTGCAGCCAGTTGTTGCAACGTGAGATGGTGCCCCCTGCTCCTAGTCATTTTTCTTGTAATTGTTGTGTTTTTGTCAGAAACAATCGTGATGGCACAATGGACATTTGATAACAACATGAAAGGAAGCTCCCAGAATGCTGCAGATGGACGGTCAATATGGATGCCTTGTGCAGCTGCAGACGCACAAGTGTTTTACATAAATGTGCCAAAGCAGGACACCAAGAGGATTTCTACTCATCCATTAAAAGGCATGCTCCAATCTATAGACAAAAGAGCAGAACTGGGAAAGTCATTTTATGTCAAAGTGCTCATTTTATGCAAATATTCAGGTTAATAATTGAATTTAGAGGTTATATCAGAATAGGTTTACATGGTTTAATTTAAAAAAAACACCATATTTTTGTTGTACTACACATTGCTCTAGCTCCTCTTTTCATCCTGTGTGTTGAGCTCTCTGTTTTAGCTACAGAGTGAGGCATCTCACTTCTGTTCCATCTTTGTTGGGAGTCGCACATGCGCAGTAAGTACTGCTAGCTAGTCAGAAGCAGCGTATGAGGGCGTGCCACGCTAGCAGCTAGGCGAGCATTATAACGTGTGTTACAAAGTGACGCACGTTCGTCACGGAAGTAAAGGCTGGATTACAACAGAGCTGTTTGGAGCAGTTTGTGAACAGTGTTTTCTGTTGGATATGGTAAGTCCCTTTGGGGTGGACTTTGGGCTTTTTTACTTTATAAACCTATTACATGCACAAAAAAGATATATAACACAATAAAGGAAAGGGAAAAAGCCAAAAAGCATAATATTAGCACTTTAAGCTCATTAATACAAGTCTACCTCTGACTACAGGGCTCCAGACTAACTTTTTTCACTAGGAGCACAGTGGCCCCTAACTGAATATTTTAGGGGCGCAACCACAAAATTTAGGGGCACACACCGTAAATCAACATGCTAACCAAATATTCACATTTCTACTAATTTCCACTGTATAACTAATAAACACTTTGATAATAGAAATTACAATGTGTTTATTTTGCACTTTTGAAGATGCAACATAGAAGGTAAACCGACAGCACCATGGCTGTCATGACAGTACAAATATTAAAAAAATATACCAGCTGTAGTCTCCAGTCTACAATTACAATGAATTCAACTTAAAATTAAACATGCATTGTTTAGGCTACTAAACTAAAATAAAAATAAACCCCTCCCTCTCTCCTCCCAAACCTACGGAGCCCCGGAGGTGACATGGAGGAAAAAAAAAAGAAGAAAAAAAAAAAAAAAAAAAATACATGTACTGGTGGCAACACTACTTCCGAGATCTCGGACTTTCAAAGTCGAGATCTCGAGTTTGCGACAAAAACGGAAGGAGAAAAAATAAAATAAACACGTACTGGGGACAAACACTAACTCGAGATCTCGAGTTTCAAAGTCGATATCTCGACCTCCCGATCCTCCCGATCACCACTGTATCTTTGTCCGGTCCCATCTGGATCAGCAGGGACGCGGCGCAGCAGCGGAGAAGCTGCCGGGCGGCAGCGTCTCTTCCTCGGGGGAACACAGCTGCCCCGCGGGCAGCAGAGTCCGCTTGGCGGTTGCAGGATCTGGAGCTCACTGCCCGCTTCCTCGAGCCAAAACCGACACCACGCGAGCTGGAGCCCCAGGCCGTAGGCTACTGCTGGGACGGGGACATGACCGGGACCACGGGTACGCAGGCAACGCTGTGTTCCTCCCGCGGGAGGATACGCTGCCCCGGGCCGGAAATCTCCGCCTCCCGCTGACTTCTGGACTGGATCACTTTGTTCACTTTGAAAGTCGAGATCTCGACTTTGAAAGTCGAGATCTCGACTTTGAAACTCGAGATCTCGACTTTGAAACTCGAGATCTCGAAGTAGTGTTTGTCCCCAGTACGTGTTTATTTTATTTTTTCTCCTTCTTTTTTCATAATTTTTTTTTTTTCATAATTTTTTTCTCCGTCAACTCGAGATCTCGACTTTCAAAGTCGAGATCTCAATTTCTCAAAGTCGAGAATAATTATTAATTTCTTACTCACTGTAACTTTTATTCTTGTATGTATATTATTCTTTTTAGCCTGTTTTATTTTCATCATGACCGTTTTTAATTGCTCTTTAATATTTCATGTAAAGCATTTTGAATTGCCTTGTTGCTGCAAGGTGCTGTAGAGATAAAGTTGCCTTGCTTTACAACCTCAGCCTGTCAGTCAGTCCCCAGGGCAGATAAACCAACGTTGGTGCCTGCTTGATCGCGCAGGAAGTGTAACGTCAACAGCCCCGCAACCGCTTACCGATATTAATATAATATTGCAGCAAACGCTGTCTGCGTAAGTTTAGAAAAATTTTAACCAAATTTGCAACCACTTTATCGGCATTTCCGTGACTGACTGTAACTTCAACAAAACTGCAGAGCCGACGAAGTTCGCTACCCGCTCCGCACTTTTGCGCGTGTGTGTGTCTGCGCGGATTCGCGCCTTCGTCATTATGCAGAGAGGACCATGGATGTATTAGGAGCCGACAGATAAGGTTTGTGCTTACAGGTGCCGAAATTTCCACGTTTAACGTGTAAAAAAGGGGGCAAATTTATTGGTCGCACATGTGCGACTGGATGTAAAATTTAGTCGCACACTCTAAAATTTTGGTCGCAAAATGCAACCATTTGGTCGCAGTCTGGAGCCCTGGACTACTTCTGTTAGTAGTTCTCTCATGCATCTCACTGGTACACACCACCTACAGTTTGTTTCTGTCATTTCCTCCTTCGCTCTCTTCTTCCTCGACGGGACATATTGTGTCTAATGTCTGTATCGCATTGCAAGGAGCTAATTGCAGCATGTTGTCACAGGTATGAATCTACCTAATATTGTGATTTAAAACAAACAAACAAATGTTCATTTAATTTGCCAATGCGAGCCCTGTTACTACACCGGTTTGAGAACAAATTAAGCAACAATTATTTATTGTAGCTCATGTGAAAATAGACCTGTGACGTAACTTTAGCGGAGCGGGGGGAGAGACACTTCACACACGTTTCTGGGACGCGCCATGACGCGGCTGGTGGAATATCAAGCGACTTGAACGGCAGTGATTGCTCGCGGGGGTCGCAGCGCCTCTGGAACGCAACACAGACGCGCCTGGTGGAAAATAGGGGTTAGAAATACTCAATGAAACACTTGTCAACTTCCTTGTTCCTGCCTGCGGGGCCAAGCCACCCTTCTCTACCTTCTGCACCACAGCAAGAGTTCTTCAAACTCTTCCACAGTGCTGGTTAGCTGAGGAAACTCGTTAGAATCAAGGGGAGTTCTTCTCAATCAGAGGGACATCCACTTCACCTTTTTGCTGTATTTTCCAGTCACTTGCTGTGCTCTGCGCAATCTGTGAGACAAAAGCCTCTAAACCCTGACCTAAAACAAAATAGCAGGAACCTTAGAGAGATTACAGTATGTGTGTATACACACTTGAGTACATTGCAAAAAATCCTATGTCAAACTATGGCAAATATGTGATGCATGTCTAGAAAATGTACCTTCTTAAAAAAAACATATAGTTTTAGAGGCTTTTCACACGAGAGCCTGAAAATGTCTTCATATTGAAAGAAAAAGAAGTATAATAAACTGGTCTTTGTAACATGTTTTTAAATGTTTATCCACTCTATCCCTGCTTAGAAAGTGTGTGTTTGGTTGCTAATGGTTACCAATAGCCTGTTTCATACAAAGCCTTTCTAGTTTGAGATGTTTACCCTGAAGAACAAGGTGCAGTTAGGCTAAACATGCTATTTCATGAAAAAGTTGTGGCCTTTATAGGGGTGTGACGAGACACTCGCTCACGAGACAAGACGAGACACGAGATTGGGGTCACGAGAGCGAGACGCGATTTTAACACTAATTTAAAGAAAACTTCAGTTAAGAAATATGACTGGGAAAAATAGTCTTTACTCAGAGAACCAAGGTTACAAGCTAGGGGTGTGACAAGACGCTTACTCCACTAGACGAGACACATCACGAGATTGGGTTCACGAGAACGAGACGAGAACGAGACGAGATTTCTCGTCGAGGTGAAAAGTTGTCTCGTGAGGCGATGTGATGTCAGCGTGATGGAGCGTGGAATTACTATTGAAAATCCCCCTGCCACTTTTAAATCATTTGTGTGGCAACATTTTGGTTTTCCTGCGGAAATAATAAACAGCGAAAGAGTGACAGACAAGACGAACACAATATGTAAACATTGTAAGAAAAAAATGCAGTATACCGCGGCTAACACGAGCACTATGCAAAAACACTTACAGCACCACCACAGCTCTCTACTAACTACTGCACCCGCGAGTCGCGGGTGCAGTAGTTAGTAGTACGGCATTTCTTTCTTACAATGTTTACATATTGTGTTCGTCTTGTCTGTCACTCTTTCACTCTTTTCACCTCGACGAGAAATCTCGTCACGCGAGATCTCGCGAGATCTCGTAAAACAAGATCTCGTCACACCCTTAGGCCTTTATGAAGGCAGCTGATTATATTGATTATATTTAGAGCCCGACCGATGAAGGATTTCTAACCCTTGTGTCATTTTTTATTTTATTTTTTAAATATTCATTTATCAGAATAATGTATTTGTCATTATAAATGATTCTGATAAATGAATATTTAAAAAAAATTATAATAATTTATCGGCCATTATAAATGCCGATACAGATAGTTGGGAAAAATACGGAGCCCCGGAGGTGACATGGAGGAACATTTTTTTAATAAATACAAAATTGAAATCCAGCAAACAATGAGGATAGCCTGCAGTAATTGACATCAACAGTCAACAACAATGTTCATAATAACACTTCACGTTTGCATGTATTTATTAGTAATGCTTATCAAAATGAAAGATGAATGTATTTAGACAACCAAGGAGATGTAATCATTATGTTATGCTACTAGCTAGCACTCCTCTACTGGAGCTCCTGATGGATGTGCATGGAGTGACTACACTACATTAGGCTGCGCTGCGAGTCCACTTACCTTTGCTAGGTAGCTACTAAGGCTATCCTTATTGTTTGTTGGATTTTCAAACTCAAGATGAAACTTGAGATCTTGAGTTTGAAAGTCGAGATATCGAGTTTAGTGTTTGCCCGCAGTACATGTTTGTTTTTTTCTTTTCCTTTGTTTTTTTTGTTTTTTTCCTCCGGGGGCTCTGTAGAAAAAGCCTAATATCGGACCGCCGATATATCGGTCGGGCTCTAATTATATTAGCTGCCTTCATGCCTTTAACGATAGCAGTACCAGGTATCGGTATGGTTTCTGGGTTACATGTAGCCCTCTTCCAAAAAAAAAAAAACAGGGCGATAACAGAATTCCTTGAATGAAATTATAGCCTTATTAATTTATCCATGAATGATCTCACGCAATGAGACACCTTTTTTTTATTAGTCTTCATGTAAACATGTCATTGTGCAAGAAAGACAGTGGAGATGGTAACAGTCCGTCAGTCTAACAACAGCCTTTTGTTGCGTGCGTGTGTATTGTCTGCCCTAGGGATGGGCAATATAAACGATATGCAATATAAACAATACAAAATTGGCCTACGATAGAGATTTTAATTATATTGCACTATCACGATAATGCATATTGATGACGCAATCTACCCGCGAAATTTAGAGCCACGAGCTGCAACCGGCTGCAGCGCATCATCGTCATCTTAGTAAATGTGGCTGAAAGCGAAACGGACGAGCTGGTGAAAAAGACCGGTGCAACATCCATTATTTGGACTTCGGATGGACACCGGACCTGTGGTCGAGCTGTACATGTTCATCAGCCTGACAATTCGCTATATAACGGACGACTGGAATCTTGGCAGCAGGTGTTTGCAGACGTCGTATTTCCCTGCTGAACATACGGCCGTATGTATGTGTGTGTGTGTGTGAGAGCGCAGTGGTGTAGTCTAATATATTTTAGCGGGTATACTGTACTATATAAATATATGGACCAGAATGGACATATTAAAGTGGGGTGTCTTCTCACTGGACATTTTGAGCATCAAGACTTAATTTCCTTTCCTTAGTGGGTATACTGTGTGTCTGTGCGCAGTCACTGTTTTGCATGGCACTACTGTAAAGAAACTTTTATACTTGAAACATTTTCTTTAGTTTTTTTTATACTGTTTAATGATTCCCTGTTTTTGAAATCACTACACACAGGCCTGAAATACACACACATGCTCAAATGGAGCCAGTGCCTTGCTCAAGAACTGAACTGCTACTGCCACCCAAAGTAGTTGACTTTTAGTTGACATATATGCAACATTATGTTGTATAATTACAGTTTTGCACAATACATGTTCTCAATACTACATACTGTGTTTCTTTCTCTTTAAAAAAAACTACATTTAGTAGTTTGGCTTTCCTTTCGGTCTATGTAACCTGTTCTGAAATGGTTCTATTATAATTTATATATCGTGATATATATCGTTATCGCAAGAGGCTGCAATGTATATCGCAATATGGATTTTAGGCCATATCACCCATCCCTAGTCTGCCCTCTTTATAATGTCTGCTGCTTTTAAAAATCTCTGCGCACCCCAATTCATATCCTTTTTATCTAATATGGCAAATAGATTTGAACTTGATAATAAAGGCTGCTGTCACAGTTGTTCTGCCAAACCATTTCTTTCAGGCATATTATGAAAAATATTTACTGTAGGTGCTTGGCCCTGGTGCTTACATGTTGAAATAAATCCCGGAGTGCTCTAAATGCTATCAATGCTGCTGATCTGTTGAGGTATATCACCAAACTAACTATGTGGGCCACAAAGCCTATAGTCACCAATGAGGGAATGTTGGGTGTCTGTGCTGTTATGTATCCATAAAACTGTATGCTGGAAGGGGGTGTTTGTGTGTTTTGCAGCAGGGCACAGTATGACCATAATCTGTTAATGGCAGGGACTGTTACTGTGGGAGTCTGCAGCAGTGTTAAAATTACCAGAGCTGTTGACGGTGGTGGAGTAGAAAAACCCACTGGAATTTATAGTTTTCTCTAGAGATACTAACGTTTTTTTTATCCCCAGGGATCATAAAGTAGGCTCATAGAGCTGTGGCTCCCAAAACAAATACTGTACTTTGGAGTACCTTCACCCCATATTAAACAAACTGCATTATTTCACACAGAAGTCGTGGATTCCAGACCTTGCCAAAGAATGGAATTGCTCTCCTGTACGGACACACCTGTTTTTTTTTTTTTTTCTGAAGAATTTATTAAATTATGGGCTGCCTTCCAGTCAATGTGAGACCAAGATTGAGCACAGCTTACACTTTCCTGCTTTCCTCCCTGTCAATCTTAATGGTTATTGCTACAAATTTGACACACCGAAGGCCGCAGCCAGGTTCTAACACTTTAGAACATTTCCCCACAGCTAGACAAGACTGCCAAACAAACCTCATCAGGTATCATCAGAGGCATATAAAAACCTCTCCCAGAGGTTCAAAAGAAAGACAACATGGCACTTTTATCACATATATTTTGGGCTTTATATATAGAGGAGAGGAAACTCAGGAGGGAATAATCTGGAGGGAATAATAATGTATTTTTTATGATTCAAGAACATTGTTTCATGGCAGGGTGCAGAAAGAAGGGAAAAGAATGGAAAGCCTTAGAAAACAGACTGTGACCTCCCTGTATATACAGTCTCTAGGTAGTTCAGACAATATATTAGATACCCTATTTGTGCACATCCTCCTTAAGAGGTGCCTTTTTTCCTTTTCATACAAGATGCATTATCCACAGGTGTCTTGTTGCTGATCTTTTTCTGAGACATTGTAATACTCCCACACAGCTGACATTTTCTTTTACTTTTATTTGTTAACAAACTCATGCCAGTCACATCCAGCGGTGGCTTCTTCAACAGCTTCAAAGCATTGTAATGAAGGCCACTGGAATGAGAACAAATGGACTAAATAAACCTGAGCTAGAGTAGGACCAATTGTACGTTTACAGAATTATTGTTGATCATATGATTTAAGGACACAATGATACCTATTTACCTCAGATACTTCCTCCCTACATAGTCACAACACACATCCATGGCAGATATTAGTTAGCATCCAGCCTTGCTATGTGGGAAAGGTGGTGTATCTAAGCAGTCCTCTGTATTTCTCATAATCATCTCTGTCCTTATTTATGCACTCATTACATTTTGATGCAGTGGCCCCAGCTGTTACTTGTGCATACCATTTAGTTCAATAAAAACCTCACACTTTAACTTATTGATAGAGCATGAGCCCTGTCAGCAGCATGGGCATTTGTTCGTCTGATTTTTTTTGTAATGGGGCTCTTGTTGGTTAGAGAAGTTAGTCACCGATACCGGGGTGTCTATCAGGACAGGGGAGGCAAGGATATCCTTTGAAGGGTTTAATATAAACTTCAATATACACTACTGGTCAAAAGTTTTAGAACACCCCAATTTTTCTAGTTTTTTATTGAAATTTTAGCAGTTCAAGTCCAATGAATAGCTTGAAATGGTACAAAGGTAAGTGGTGAACTGCCTGAGGTTAAAAAAAAAAGTAAGGTTACCCAAAACTAAAAAATAATGTACATTTCAGAATTTTACAAAAAGGACTTTTTCAGAGAACAAGAAATGGGTTAACAACGTAAAGCTGTTCTGCAGCAATGGAGGTTGATCAAGCTTTGAAAGTTGGTGCTACCAATTCCCACAGGTGTTCCAACTTGTCTGGATTACTTACAACCCCCTCTGTTTGTATAAAAGTATTGTTGGAACACACTGTGGTACCATACCCTCATGAGCATTATTTGAACAGTATTATACTGCAGAAAGTAGTGTGTTGCCATAAAAAATTGCGAAGAAAGTCAAGGTGTCAGTGAGTACAGTATTCTTCACCATCAAAAGGCACTTAGAAACTGGGGGAAACTCTGACAGGAAGAGGTCTGGCAGACCCAAAGCCACAACAGAATCAGAAGACAAGTTTCTGAGAGTCAACAGCTTGCGTGATAGGCGGCTCACAGAACAACAGCTTCAAGCACATTTTAATAGTGGTCGTAATAAGCAAGTCTCAGTTTCAACTGTAAAGAGAAGACTTCAAGCTGCAGGTTTGATAGGTCGAGTTGCAGCAAGAAAGCCATTGCTAAGACGTCAGAATAAGAAAAAGAGGCTTGCCTGGGCCAAGAAACATCGCCAATGGACTACCGAAGACTAGAGAAGGTGTTATGGACTGATGAATCAAAATTTGAAATCTTCGGTTCATCTCGAGTAGGCGAAAGGATGGGTCCTCAGTGTGTGACATCAACTGTCAAACATGGAGGAGGAAGCGTGATGGTCTGGGGCTGTTTTGCTGGATCCAGGGTTGGTGATTTGTACAGAGTGAAAGGCACCCTGAACCAAAACGACTACCACAGCATTTTGCAGCGCCATGCAGTACCCTCTGGTATGCGCCTAGTTGGTCAGGGGTTCATCCTACAGCAAGATAATGACCCAAAACATAAGTCCAAGCTAAGCCAGAACTACCTTAGCAAAAAAGAACAAGATGGCAAGCTTAAAAACATGGAGTGGCCAGCACAGTCACCAGACTTAAAGCCCATTGAGCTGGTTTGGGATGAACTGGACAGAAAAGTGAAAGCAAAGCAACCTACAAGTGCCACACATTTATGGGAACTTCTGCAACAGAGTTGGGAAGAACTTTCTGAAGAATATTTGATTTCCATTGTAGAAAGAATGCCATGAGTGTGTTCAGCTGTTATATCTGCCAAAGGGGACTATTTTGATGAGTCAAACATTTAGAATACATTTTGGTTTATAAATTGATTCCATGATTTATTTTTTAACTTCAATTATTTATTTGTTCTATTCTTTCATTTCAGAGTACAATAAGACATTGAACTGCATGAATTTCAATAAAAACCTGGAAAAATTGGGGTGTTCTAAAACTTTTGACCAGTAGTGTAGATGCACAGACAATTTTGCTAATACACTACTTGAAGCAATGTACTAGTGGTTATAAAGGAGAGGGAAGTGGGACCAACAACTCTCCATAATTACAGAAATAAACAGTGCTAAACATGTACCAATACTTAAACTACAATGATGAGGATGTCGTTCTACAGACTACACATACAACTCCGATAAAGGCTGCCACTCAATAAAAACTTGCTAATAAATTGCTACATAAACAGTTGGTAAACTAAAGCTTGATTCATGGTTTTGCGGAGGCTCCACACAGAGCTTTCGCCGTAGCCTACATAAGTGGCCTGAAGTTTATACTTGTGCGTTGGTGTGTGCGTCCATCTCTTTAAGAGAATAGCATGTGCGTGGGGAGCAGTGTTGGTCATCTTACTTTAAAAAAGTAATTAGTTACAGTTGCAAATTACTTCTCCCAAAAAGTAATTGAGTTAGTAACTCAGTTACCACATTGTAAAAGTAATTAGTTACTCAGCAAAGTAACTGTGACATTATTTTTTATGTTCTATAACGCTATTACGTTCTATAACATCTTTAACGTCAAAGATGTTTATATTAACTGATTGAAGAATAAAAACACTATATACAGTATCACCTGTTGCTGAGCCGAAAAATCGAGCGTTGCTTGTTTTAACAGAGTGGCTCCGTCTCCTTCGCTGGAGCTCACACTAGCTGCATTTCGGCTTGGGGTTGGGTTAGCAGCAGCAACAAGTGTCGTGTTTGCATGTGTTGATGTGAGGCGCTTTATAAGATTCGAGTTGCTTGAGGCAGACGTTGCTAAAGTCTTTTTTTCCTGGGCATAGCGTGCATGTTACATAAACATTCTTGCCTTTACTTTCAATGAGGGAGAAGTAGTGCCGGTACTCCAGTTCGAGAAAGCTATACCTTTTGAATTTCCCTGGCTCGTTGCGGGCGGTCTTGTGTTTACTGGTAGTCGGAGCGCGCAGTGAGACAGCGTGAGCAGGGCATCTGCCCGCCCAGCCAATCATCATCACACTTGCAACGGTGTCATCGTGCCCACCCCTGTTCTCTCCAGGCAGCTGATGTGTAGCCAAAGCCTGACATTGAACCAAAATTGTAGTAATGCACCACTTTACATTCTCAGTAACGATAACGGCGTTGCAACGATGGGAAAAGTAATTAATTAGATTACTCCGTTACTGAAAAAATAACACTGTTAGTAACGCCGTTATACTTAAACGCTGTTACTCCCAACACTGGTGGGGAGTGTGTGGTAGAGCGAGTGAGAGAGTGATGGTGATTAGCTTTGGAATGAGTACCGACTCTAGAGTCATAGAGAAAGAAACAAAGCATCTCCCCTGTGCTTTGTGACCATGGTGGGAAATCTGTAGCAGGAAAAGTTAACCATCTCCTAACGTTTTATGTTAAGCACTTCGGAATTGCCTTTGTGCTGAAATGTGCTATAAAAAATAATGCTGCCTTGCCTATATCTTCCCATGTACTAAATATGTTAAGTACATATGCTGAGATGCTGAATGACTGCAACTGTCATTGTTGTTAGGTTATGAAAACAGAATAAACTGGACATGCAAATATCCACGTTCTACAACTGTAGTGGCTGTATTACAACTAGTTTTGGTGATCCCCAGCTCCTCTTGTACACATATCGAAGTGTCCTCAGGCAAGACATTGAGGCCCTATCCGGACCCTACACCCTCCCAATCCTTGAACAGTGGAGTCACACTCACACCTGCATGAAGCACACTTCATTAAGGTGTAGGGTATAAATACAGCAGCAAGCTTCGTAACAAACTTCCCTCTCTCCTGTGGAAACAGGAACTAATGTAACTATTGATAAAAGCACCATTTACAGGAGAAGCAACACAACACTGCAAAATATGACAAAGCATCACAAATTGCCAGTTTGGCCTTAATGTTTATTGTACAAATGTTCTAGGGGTTGTGGTTCCGAGGTGCTTTGCTGCTTAGAAATTGTATGTCTGAACCACTACCTAAATGTAAATAAAAATAAAATTATTTCCACGTGAATGTCTCTAAATTGAGGACAGGTGCACAGTCTGGCAAAGTAATGATGCCGTGTAGATACTTGCTGGGAGCTGGTTAGCTAATGTAAATGATAAAAATAAATTCCTACTGTAACTGCATTAAGAGGCTTGCTGTTTACACGTGTTGACCTATCAACATAACGTTTTCAACGTTAGTGAATGCTAACACACTGACTGCAGGAAAATTATTTTAAAGTTCACACACTTTTGGGGCTACGATCTTAATATCTCGCTGCAAATGTTTTTCAAAAACTAGTACTGCTGTGTAAATTTGCATAGCAGATGATGTAGCAATACTTTTTTTTCTTCAGAATGTTGAATACTTTAATACTTCCACTTAAGTGTGGTGCTTAAAGAGCACTTCTACTTCTACTCAAGTCACTTTTTTGATAGAGCACTTGTACTTTTACTCAAGTATGGGTCTCTAGTACTTTATACACCTCTGAGTTTAAGTCACAAATTGTTGTGTGCTATGGTGTTTTATCCTGTTAAAGAGAGTTAGTTGTGGGTTATTAATTGTTGTGTTATGAAGTTACTACCATGAGTGAGAAGGGTATGCAGTTAACAGGGGTCCCGCTTCTGCGACGGAGGAAAAAAATAAACCTGGATCGGCCTGTGGATCTGTTAATTTTTCCGATCCCCCGTTCCAGCTATTTTGTCAATATCGGGGCTGATATCTGATCTTAATATCGGATCAGTGCACCCCTAGGGAGAATGAATGCGTGTGCATGAGCAGTGATTGACACTCAGTTACTTACAAAGTTAGTTTGCTTGCTTGCTTACTTAGAAAATAGATTCCATGTATTTCCTCTGGAAAAGTAAGCCATGCAGCACAAGTATCCTAGGCAAAACAGGTCAGCTCTGCAAGGGGCAAGAGCACAAAGGCATCTATGTGCCAATGCTAGCAAGGAGCACAGGAAATGTAGATGAGGAAGCACATACATTTTTTATGACTGGGGTTTTGGTCTGATGTGACACTGGCAAATTAACCTATTATCCGAATTTGATGCTACACCCCAACAGAAGACTTTGCAATTCTTTGGCATAGATGAAGCAATTCATTTAAGTCTTGGATAATTAAAGTGTTTTATCTTCGTGACATTTATAATGTCCATCTTCTTCTTGGTAAAGGGCAGGAGGACTGATTAGTTTCCCATTAAATCTATAGTGTGTAATGCTGTTAAAATTCTCAAAGACAGAGAAGATGTGAAAGATTGAAGACTGCATTAAAACTTTTATTAAAAAAATGTTCTTCCTGTATTTTCTGACTACATTTTTATTTGGTAAATCATTTGTCCATTGCAAAGATGGAAAATATGATGTATCAGCTGACATCCTCAGGCTTGAGGAAGAAAATGTAAGCAGTGGTACCGGCTAGTTTAGGGCAGTGGTAGTGCGTTGGTGCAGCAACCAAATCATGTGAAAAAAAACGTCAATGCAGTAGTGTTGGACACTTGGACAGCTGGAGCCTCAAGCACTTAAAGACACACACAAAGCCACTCAGAACAGCCTTTTCCCCCGGTTTGAACAAGTTAACAAGTACAGGGGGAATTCAGATCTAGGGTTTTGTATGACATACTCTGCTGAGAGCTAATGTTAACACAATCAAAAGCAATGTAACCCTCACTCACAACTACAGTCACCCATGGGTCTCAGCTGACATGCCTCTTGCACATATTTGAACATTGGGGAGTCAGGAACTAAGGTCCAGCGACCTTTTCTTTTTTGGAAGAAATCTCGCATTGCACACTGATAATTACCTGTCATGAATGTTTGTTGGGATTTTACATGTTCTCTTTGTGTCGCGTGGGTGCTCCAGGTGCTCTGGTTTCTTCCCATACGGAAATGACTTATGTTAGGTGATTTGGAAACTCTAAACTGCACATGGGAGTTGAGGTCAGTGTTTGTCTATGCCCTGTAATGCTGTGATAGGCCCAGTCAGTGAAACAAAAATTAATGTGAAAGCGGTATAGAAAATTTTATGAATGTTGATGCTATATGATCAAATACACAAGAGTTTCTCTAACAAACCATGGATAAAAAAACAAAAAAACAGACTAATTATTCTGCAAAGCCTGCAACAAAACCTTTGTTTTAATTACTGTAGGATTAGTTTTTCTACATCTACTGCAGAAAAGGATGATCTTGGTGTAATAGCTAATTGAGCCGCATAAAAAGTCAGAGGCGTCACTCCACATATATCCTCTTAAGAATCAGCCACAGTCTGCTAAATATTCTTGCCAATATGAGAACATGAATATCCACCTCCCTGGTCTGTGGTCACATCTGCCACTGAACACAGTGACTGGCCTTGTTGGACGAAGCCCCAGATTTGTCAAAGACCAGCCTATGTGCACGATTGCTTCTTCTGTTGCCCAGCAACTGACCTTGTCTCATTGTGTATCTCTCGCCAGACGCGGCAGCTTGAGAAGCCCCAGCACTTCCAACAGCGATGGTGGCTTACGGTGGCTTTCCATGTCTTACTGCTAAACTCAGAATTTAGAATGAACATCAAAACATTGCATCTCAGTATCTTCACTTACTGCAGCTTATATTTGTTGATAATTCCACACAGTAATCCTAAATTAGATGAACAAAGAACCTGTATGAGACAGTTCTTATCTACATGTATTTGATCCTCAGAAGTTGGCACTGATGGAACAGTCATTTATTAGAACTGTATTCACAACTCAAAAGCAACATATTAGTTCTAATGAGATAAACATCAGAAATAGAACAATCTGATTGTGCTTAATTCAGCACACAGAACCCTGAAAAATTTGGTTTCTTAGCAAACAAGATATATAATAAAATATATATATATATATATATATATTAGCGCTGTCAAACGAAAATATTTAATCGTGATTAATCTTATTAATGTCATAACTTGCAATTAATCGCATTTAATTGCACATTTTTATCTATTCTAAATGTCCCTTGATTTCTTTTTGTCCCATTATTTTTTTCTCATTTTAATGCTCTTATCAACATGGAAAAATGGATCGGTTTGCTTTGGGCTTTTGTCGCCTGGCTTTGACGAGAGGGTCGGAGAATTCGCATCAGCTGTGTGCTTGGCCATCAAGTGGTATTTCAGACTGGACGTGCTGCGATGATAGCTCAGTTCACAACGACAAAACACACAGATCACTTTGGTCTTGTCAATGGAACCATTTGGCAACTTTTTAAAAGTAAATGTTCCATTCAGAATCTTATTGGCATCCATTTTGGCGTCTCGCGCTCGCCATCCACTCAAAACGTAACGTTAGCCTACTACTCTTTTGCTGGCTCGCAAGCCCAAACAAGTGTGTGCAGCATGCCTGTTGTTTCGTTTCCGATCTAGCTAGATCCGGTGTGGTGTTGTAGTTTTTCTAATGTTACTAGTTGTTGCAACAGCATGTGAATAAAAACTACAAAGTTTGCTAGGCCGAAAAGAACGTTAATCTCGCGATAAATAAATTGACGCCGTTAAAATGGGTTTGCGTTAATGCCATTAATAACGCGTTTAACAGCACTAATATATATATATGCACCTCCAGTCACCATACAGAGATGGTTTGGCAGCTGGTGAGATATATATATATATATATATATATATATATATATATATATATACACTCACCTAAAGGATTATTAGGAACACCCTACTAATGCCATGTTTGACCCCCTTTTGCCTTCAGAACTGCCTTAATTCTTCGTGGCATTGATTCAACAAGGTGCTGGAAGCATTCTTTATAAATGTTGGCCCATATTGATAGGATAGCATCTTGCACTTGATGGAGATTTGTGGGATGCACATCCAGGGCACGAAGCTCCCGTTCCACCACATCCCAAAGATGTTCTATTGGGTTGAAATCTGGTGACTGTGGTGGCCATTTAAGTACAGTCAACACATTGTCATGTTCAAGAAACCAATTTGAAATGATTCGAGCTTTGTGACATGGTGCATTATCTTGCTGGAAGTAGCCATCAGAGGATGGGTACATGATGGTCATAAAAGGATGGACATGATCAGAAACAATGCTCAGGTAGGCTGTGGCATTTAAACGATGCCCAATTGGTACTAAGGGGCCTAAAGTGTGCCAAGAAAACATTCCCCACACCATTACACCACCATCAGCAGCCTGCCCAGTTGTAACAAGGCATGACAGATCCATGTTCTCATTCTGTTTGCGCCAAATTCTGACTCTACCATCTGAATGTCTCAACAGAAATCGAGACTCATCAGACCAGACAACATTTTTACAGTCTTCAACTGTCCAATATGGGTGAGCTCGTGCAAATTGGCACCAACAACCACGCCACGCTCAAAGTTCGCTTACATCACCTTTCGTTCCCATTCTGACAATCAGTTTGGAGTTCATGAGATTGTCTAGACCTGGACCACACCCCTAAATGCATTGAAGCAGCTGCAATGTGATTGGTTGATTAGATAATCGCATTAACGAGAAATCTTACAGGTGTTCCTAATAATCTTTAAGGTGAGTGTATATCTCACCAGCTGCCAAACCATCTCTGTATGGTGACTGGAGGTGCATTTTCTTAGCTGTATTTTTGTAACATCTGTATTATATAGAATGCTAGCTGTTGCAGATCTCTAATGGCTCTATGCAAATCTGTTTTCTGCATTTTTCTGATTTGTGTAATGGCTATGGAATCTTTTCTGTTTTGTCACAACACATTACTTGTGAGTCCAGACAGTTTACTTTATGGAGAGAAGTAAACAGACAAACTAGAGGAGATGCAAAAAAGTCGAAAGTTTTGAGTCCACAATTCTGTGATAGATAGTGAAAGCACTTCGAAGACATGTTTGGTCCACTTTTGCCGAGATTAAGGGTCTGAATTAAACATAAAGGCATTCCAGCTGAGAAAAGCACCTGGTAAGCTTCGAGGAAAACATCTCATAAGCCTGTGTGCTGCTGGGATAAACAGGTAAAAGCCATTCAGAGACACGCTGCAAACACAGCATCAGAGGCACATCGGAAATAGACAAGTCCAGCTGAGCAGGAGAGGATTCTGCCACCAAGCCAAGTACTCTGTAGAGAATAGGGGTGGTATGAATAGCTTGGAAACTTCCCTAATCTCCTTGTCAGAATTCCAATCCAAGCTTGTGGGAAGGAGACATAGTGCTCATTCCTAGTGAGGGGGATGCACACTGGGATCTCACAGCTATTGTTAGGTACCTTTTATAGATAACTGACGAGAATAAAAGTTGATAAAGGATCATATTGAAATTTTGGAAGTTCATTTTAGCATGAATTGTCCTGTCATATTGTGTTGGAAACAAAAAGGGTTTAATTTGAAATCATATATACAGTCTAAGTCGCCACACTAATACAAGTATCATTAACAGTGTCCCCAGTTAACCTTCTACAGGATTACATTTTTCACAGCTACAAAGAAATGCTGGCACTGATACTTTTTTTGTGCTGGAAATTAATGTTTTATAACGATATTAGCAACAATATAGCAACAATATTCTTAAGTTACTTTGTAATTGGTATACATTTATATTATGGAAGTCTATATTTTAGGTCACCTCTGTAATATCAAGAAAAGGCATTTTCCACAACTGTGCTGCTCTTTAGCCATCTCACTGGGATACCTGAATATAATTCTGCTTTATTTTCTAACTGGTGTATCTGATGGGTCTTTCAAAGGAAACAAGATACACCGATTGTCTGAATCAATACGATAATTCGATTCTGAGCATGAAATGAGTTCCTCTCTGATTTAAGGTTCAGTGGGTTAAGTCAATGCTATTGTTATCATGAGTACTGACATTCAATGCTTGGCTTGTACCTTTTTTTATGACAAAGGTCGCTCCTATATATAACTATCAAAATGAAACACCAATTCTGTTCACTTGAGGGCTTTTTCACTGAGACATTTACATGTGTGCAAAGAGCATTTGCAAATTCCATTTACTTTAAAGGATAATGTGAAAGTCAAATTTCTCACCTAAAATGTAATTTCGTCCAAATGCAATTCTTGGCCACTACTATTTTAAATTCTGTAATACAAAATATAGGTCTGAGTGTCACAAATTGACTCCCCTCATTGCATATACAGCGCCTCTTTATCATGTTGTAAACTTATTGTGTTTTGATTAATTTCAAATTGCTTGGTTTGCTTCAGTAGAGTGTGAAATGCACTTTCCCTTTTGTAGTTTTTCAATTTCTATCATTGTGAGCAGGGAAAGGAATATGGGGCGGGCAAAAAGAATGAACACATGGATGTCTGGTGTAATTAAGAAACTGAAGTATTAGAACAGGCAGTGCCTTCACCAGCTATAATTCATCAAACATGGTCTTAATTAAATTGTTTACACAGATGTCTGCAAGCTGGTTCCTGCAACAGTCATTCCATTATAACTACGCAATATTATTACCTGACTCATAAGAAAAGTTTTCTGTGGCTGTTCGCTACACTCTGTAGGGCACCATAAAATAGAGAAATTAATTCCTACTTGAGATTAGCTAATCCAACAAGTGCTATATGTCTTTGGGAGTTGATATGAAAAGGGCTTTGTTCTTTGGAGTGACAGCTGTATGGGGTGGGGAGCACTAATGTTTATGCATTAAATAACTCCCTGTCAACACATAATTGAATCTTCATGGGCAACTGCTTGGTGTTTATAGTTCTTTTCAACATATTGATTCCATAAAAATCATAGTATTTTTAGCAAGTCTTAAATGTTGAAATACTGTATGCAGCTCTTCATATGGAGCCGCAGACTTGATTGATTTGCTTTGGGATTTTCCAAGGACGGATAAAATTTAGTTAACTTTTTTTTTTTGTGTGTGTCTCAGACAGAGGAGAATCTATAATATTAGTATTCTGTTCAATACACGAGGTGAGCAAAATGATTCCTCACACAACACAGTCAATGGGGCTCCAGGTGGAAGAAAGGGCTCAGGGCTGCTTCCCTTTTTTAGCCAGTTAACACAGAATCTTCAAAGTCTGAGTCACACCCTGTCAGGGCCATAGGAGGAATGTAACCGCTGTCTCAATCACTCTCTTTTATTAGCCCAGACCACACCAGTGGTCTGCCTGCTCTCATTCCTACTGTTATCTCAGGGATTAAGGGCTTGCTGTTTTTGACCATCCTCTTTTTGCCTGGTCACACAGATATAAACAAAGACCCTAAAGACCTCCATAAAAACACAGGCATGGGCATGGAAGCACACACTCGCCCCCGCGTGACTTACCCAGTGGAGTTAGAAGAGAATGACTGACTTTGGGTAGGGATTTGGTGGATATAGTTTAGATTTATTTTTTCTCGTGCTCAAACATATCTCACAATAGCTACTGTGAGTTACAGTACAGACAATATTGTTTAAGAGAAAACGAAGAGTCCCTTCCTCTTCAAAGCTGCATTATTTATTTCACCAGTTGGGGGCAGAATAATTCAACCACAAGCTGACTTAATCACCCTTTTTTATTTTACTATTTTGGTTTAGCAGCTGTAAACTAGGAAGATGAAAGTGAAATTTGTAGTCTTTAAAACCAAAACAATGGGCTAATTGAGGCTAAAAAGCTCCATAGCGCCTGTAGGTTTATAATTATAATATATATATATATAAAATATTGATTAGTGCAGCTTTAAAAAAAAGAAAAGAAAGGATAGCCCACAATATATTAAAATGACACCAGGATCAGCAATATCTTGCATCTAGATTAAGAAGAACTGTTATTGGTTACATTGCAGTCCTGAAAGTACAATGGTAACACTGTACAGCCATATATTTGGCATCAAGCATCAATGAGTGACAGTGAGGAATGTCAGACTGGACTAGACATTTTTCCACATCTAACAGAGACGGAGCAGTGAATATGTTTACTTGTACTCGAATAATGTGCATATGAGTCATATCCTGGTTTTAATCCTATCCCTCTATGAATGATTATACTGTCATCCAGACTTCGATCAATGTCTGCTTTCTGCGCAAGTGTGTTGTCAACTCCTTGACATACTCATGAGTCACCGTTTTATCTGTGCTGACTACATCCTCAAAATAAATCAAAAGAATGCGATTTGGTTTATGCATGCCTGGACACTTGCATTATAACACTGTAATATCGCAATGCACTGTCTCTCCTGGATTCTGGCTTCTTCATCTTATTACTAGTGCTGTCAAACGATTAAAATATTTAATCGTGATTAATCGCATTAATGTCATAGTTAACTCGCAATTAATCGCACATTTTTATCTATTCTAAATTTCCCTTGATTTATTTTTGTCCCATTATTTTTTTCTCATTTTAATGCTCTTATCAACATGGAAAAATGGATCGGTTTGCTTTGTGATTTTGTCGCCTGGTTTTGACGAGGGGGTCGGAGAATTCGCATCAGCTGTGCGCTTGGCCATCAAGTGGTATTTCAGACTGGACGTGCTGCGATGATAGCTCAGTTCACAACGACAAAACACACAGATCACTTTGGTCTTGTCAATGGAACCATTTGGCAACTTTTTAAAAGTAAACTTTCCATTCAGAATCTTATTGGCATCCATTTTGGCGTCTCGCGCTCGCCATCCACTCAAAACGTAACGTTAGCCTACTACTCTTTTGCCGGCTCACAAGTCCAAACAAGTGTGTGCGGCGTGCCTGTTGTTTTGTTGCCGGTCTAGCTAGATCCGGTGTGGTGTTTTCCTTTTTCTAATGTTACTAGTTGTTGCAACAGCATGTGAATAAAAACTACAAAGTTTGCTAGGCCGAAAAGAACGTTAATCTCGCCATAAAAAAATTGACGCCGTTAAAATGGGTTTGTGTTAATGCCGTTTATAACACAGCACTACTTATTACCAGTTACGGAAACACAGGCGTGACAAGCAATATTCAACATCTTCAGTTTTGACAGCTATCAGCTTTTCAGTTTCACCATTTAAAAAAATAATTACAGTAAAGGCCAAAACTTTGGACACACCTTCTCATTCAATGCGTTTCCTTTTTATTTTCATCACTATTTACATTGTAGATTCTCCCGGAAGGCATCAAAACTATGAATGAACACATATGGAATTATGTACTTAACAAAAAAGTGTGAAATAACTGAAAACATGTCTTATATTTTAGATTATTCAAAGTAGCCACCCTTTGCTTTTTTATTAATAAGGGAAAAAATTCCACTAATTAACCCTGACAAAGCACACCTGTGAAGTGAAAACCATTTCAGGTGACTACCTCATGAAGCTCATTGAGAGAACACCAAGGGTTTGAAGAGTTATCAAAAAAAGCAAAGGGTGGCTACTTTGAAGAATCTAAAATATAAGACATGTTTTTCAGTTATTTCTCACCTTCAGTGAGAATCTACGATGCAAATAGTCATGAAAATAAAGGAAACGCATTGAATGAGAAGGTGTGTCCAAACTTTTGGCCTGTACTGTATGTTATTGATTGTTTTTCTTATTAACTTTACGTCACTCAAGTTAAACATGTGCATGTGTTTCTTCTTTTTTTAAAGATTATTTTTTGGGCTTTTTTGGCCTTTATTGATAGGCCAGATGAAGACAGGAAAGGGGGTAGAGAGACAGGGTACGACATGCAGCAAAGGGCAGCGGGTCGGACTCGAACCCGGGTCGCTGCGGTAAGGACTAGGGCTGGGTAAAGAATACTTTTTAGGAACCGATTGAATTGCCTCTAAAGTATCGAGTATTGAATAATGCCTCGTCAGTCAATACCCAATTTCAATACCTAAGGAGTAAATCTCATCAGCGTCAGTGAGCCAATAAGCACGCAGCATGTTTCTACCAAGATCTGATAATGCTTGTGATTGGCTGTCAAGAGGTGTTACATGTCGCAGAGGCAGGCAGGAACAACTCTACGTTACACACAGAGACGGGGCTCACGTAGGAGCTGAAAAATATATAAAAAGATGTGTAATTTTGTAATTTCTTTTTGTTTTGTAAAATTGGTATCAAAATATTTTTGAACGATACCCAGCCCTAGTAAGGACTGAGCCTTTGTACATGCATGGGGCACACACGCTCAACCAGGTGAGCTACAAGGGCGCCCCGAAACTCGAGTTTCTGTCTGAATATGCCAAATCATACAAACCTGATCATAGCAAGAGTACATAGTCAGTTATTAGTAATGCAACAAAGTTCAAGTAAATCTTTTGAAAATGAGAGAAAATCAAGTTATATGTTTTTTTGAAGATCTGAGATAAAACAGCTGTGTTCAACATGTACAGACAGATGATCATAGGGACCAATGAAATTACCTCTTTGACTTGAGATGCTGAAAGCAGCAATTGGCTGGTTCAATCATTGCAATGGCAGTGTACTGATTGAAGCCTTTTTTGAAGAAAGTTATAAAGGAAAACAGGAACAATAACAAGTCTGTCCCTCAATGACCCATCCAATCAGCAGCACCATATTTTTATGCATCCAACGGCTTGACAAAGCTTCTGCCCCCAGAGTTTCGGTCAGTTGTGCAAGCCATGAAACTGAATTTGAAATGGTTTTTTTTCTCTGATACCTTGATGACATGTAACTCACATGGGGCCATTTAACATGGGGTTTACCTTTGCTGAAATTTAAAGATGTCAACTAGCAGCCACCATGACCGTGCCGTCATTGTGGATGTTAGAGGTTTAAATTGCTCTTAGCACAAGGCACTAATGTAATATTACATAATTATACCTATCTCAAGTAAACAAACGATTCCATAATTTATTTGCATTCAGCAATGGCCATGAGGGAAATACCTGGAATCTTACATATATGGCATTTGAGTGTAGACATTCCATTCGGCCTCTCTTGGAGGTGTCACTCTTTGTTTCCGTCTAACACAAGCGTGCACATACCCGCATGCACATACACACCAAAAGACGACAAATTAGTTGTCAGTTTTACTAGCCATGTGACCTCAAAAGCAAAGAGAAGGGAGATAATGATCTTAGGCTAAGGACAACTACACACACACACACACACACACACACACACACACACACACACACATCTACACTCCACACTGCCCAAGGACTTCAAGCTGATTGACGGATCAAGGGGGACTTGCATGAAGATAGAGAAGGGTAAATGTGATTATCGCATGACAGGCTTTAGCTGTCTTAAACTGACTTGATAAACTGTGATGCATGCATAAATTAAAGTTGTTATGATTAAGCTTGTGTCTGCAGAACTGCACATCCTATATACACCCTCTCTCCCATAAATGAAATGAATGTTTTGTTGGTTAATTTATCATTCACTGAAGGGTATTACAGAGCAGTCATCTACACAAAGCCAAGTGACATATTACGTATTTATAAACTGGACACATAATGGAATTGCCTTGCTTTGCTTTCACCTTACCACATATACAGTATACTGTACAAAGAGCTAGGCATGGGAACATACAGACAATGGACACATTCAAACCACACATGATGCTGCAGGTGAAACATTAGAATACATAGTATTTTTGGTTAATTGTAAATAATGTAAATTGTAAACAATAAAAAATGTATACTTCATATAGAAAAGATTTAATTGGAAAATGTTGTGATTGCTCTAATCAGGCACCTGCAGGAGACAGTATGTAGATCTGTCTTACAATTGATACTGCAACTGAATGTATTTTTAACATTTAAGGGCTTAATTGCTTGACCTTTTCAGCACATCAGTCTTTAATAACGCATTAATTAAGAGTCCCTTTAGGATCTCTTAGAGCTTGCCAGTTTCCTGAATATATATGGTGGAATAATCTAAGCTACTGAGTGACAGAGGGGGATTCAAGCTATCGTTCATCTTGGAAATGAGAAATTGCCAAAATCCCTAAACGTATCATTGAGCACCAATACTATCCAAACACATATCTCCCATTGAAAAAAGGTTTGGCAGACCGTATGTCTCTTAAAAACTATAAAGCCATAGGATGAACTATAAAGCAGATTTAATCTGTTTCCCTCAAGCCCTATCATCTTATTTTCTCAAAAGAGAATTCCCTCCTCTTATTATAAACGTAATACATAATAAGACCCAAAGTGTGCTGATCCATCCTCAGACCACTGACATAAAATAATTAACTATGAGTTGGCTACTACAACATTTTGGATAAAGCATTGTTCCAGAAAGCAGTGATTCCCAGACTTTCAGAGAGCAAAGCTATTTTGGTCCCTCTCCCTCATGGGCTCATACATTGTGCTCTGATCCCTTTGTCCATCAGAGAGACAGAACATTTTCGGCCTAATGCAACTGGACCCTCGCTAATGACAGCGAATAGCCCTGTTGGCTAGATGACAGCAGCTGAGAACAATACCTAATGTTGACATCACTTGCTATGGGAATCTATTTCAGGTTTCTTCCTTTTATAGTGTGCTGTTGGAAATTGCTATCTTACTCCCTAGACAAAGCACATATAAAAGCTTTGTAAGAGGAGGTGACCCTCTGTGCTTGGGAATCCCTTACAATCCCGTCAGACTCTTGCTTGTTTTTCAGCAAGTACCAGCTCACCTCTGAATCCATTAACAACATGGCACCAAAGAAGATTGAACCAAAAAAACCTGAGCCCAAAAAGGCTGAGCCTAAGAAAGATGCAGCTCCAGCTGCTAAGCCAGCTCCACCTCCCGAGCCTCTGCCTGAGCCACCCAAGGAGCCTGCGTTCGATCCCAAAAGCATTACTCTTGAGTACTCCGCCGACCAGATTGAGGAGTTCAAGGAGGCCTTCACCTTGTTCGACCGCACAGCGTCTGGAGAAATGAAGATCACGTATGCCCAGTGCGGAGACGTGATGCGAGCTCTGGGCCAGAACCCTACCAATGCAGATGTGCTGAAAGTGCTTGGGAAACCACGGCCAGAGGACATGAGCACTAAAATGGTGGACTTTGAGACATTCTTGCCAATGATGCAGCATATCTCCCGCGCAAAAGATCAAGGCAACTTTGAGGATTTTGTGGAGGGGCTCAGGGTTTTTGACAAGGAAGGCAATGGCACCATCATGGGAGCCGAGCTGCGTCATGTGCTGGCAACACTGGGAGAGAGGATGACAGAAGATGAGGTGGACAGACTGATGGCCGGACAGGAGGATGCCAATGGCTGCATCAACTATGCCTCCTTTGTGAAGCATATTCTCTCCGGGTGAAAGGAAAATTTAGCCTAGAGACTTTACCTCTATTTTTCTCCACTTTCGGGATCATTGCTAAACATTTGTCCAATTAGAGGTGAGCATGTCACTTAGCCGCTGGCTACAAGACCTATGATTAGTTCTTTTTAATAAACACTCTGACTTATAATGAAATGACAATGAGATAAAATGGACATCCTTGAAGAATACTCTATTAATAAAGGAAATATATTTACAAACTGCCTCACGAATGTCATTTCAGTACACTTAACATTAGAAGAGGAAATGATGATTCATGCAGGATAACAGTAAAAAAAAAGTGCTCATTGTATGTCTATTCAACTCTAAACATCAACTGTGTTTGTGGAAAGTGTTGTTGTGCGACGAAAAACAAATAGGATTTGGCACCATCTGAAAATAGAACAAATTTGATTCTGTTCTACTTTTCACAAAGAGTGCCTGGGCAGCTGCTGTGGATCAAGCTATACTCCAACATGCTCGACACACGCACGCACGCACGCACATGCACGCACACGCACGCACACCCTTTGACAACTAAAAGACAGGTGCTCCAAGGACAGGCCCTTACCTCTGCCACAGTGGCTCACAGAACGATTTGTGTTGGAGTTTTAAAGAAAGCGTTATCATAGTCAGTGTATGAATATTATGTTTTAGTTTTAAGTGTAGATTTTTGAGGATTTAGGGGAGAAAAGTGCACATTGTATGTAAGAATGTGGCCACCTAATATTATTGTTTTTATCACTTTAAGAGATCAGAACATAGTTAATGTCTCATTGATGTTAACAACAGAGTTGGTCACATCCACACTATATGAAAAGCTTTTAAAGCTGAATTAAGCACCAGGGTGTAAAAGGACCCCTTATTCAAAAGCCAGTTGTGCTCTTTGGCTCGCCATCGTTTTGCCCTGAGTAGGGAACATAAATTTGGGTTGTGTGAGTTCATGTAATGGTGAGAGCTTTTGAAACCCAACCACATGGACTAGTGAGCTAAAAGCGGTTGGAAGCTTAAAAAAAAGAAAAGCTGCAGTGTTTTCAATCACAGTTTAGTTGACTGTACTGGAAACACATTATGGGGTTTGCGATATGAGGATATTGGATCGTGAACTATAAAATGTGTCCATGATCTGCCTTTACAGAGAGACTTTTAGTGCCGTGCTATAGTGCAGTTTTATCTATGCCTCCAGTGTTTCACCTGCTTACAGCGGCACAATGCTTACAGCGATGCAATGCTAGCAGCGCTAGCAACAGCAATTGTGCTCCCACTGGCCAACTAATTGCTGCCGCTCTGCACGCACAACCCGGGTTGGGCTTCTGTGGGAGATTAGTGCTCATACGGACCTCATTCTACTGATCAGCCCATCACAAAAGGAGAGAGAGGGTGGAGGAAATTGGGAGCTCTAACAGCTACTGTGCAAACAGAGCCTTAGTTAGCTCCATGGTCAGCTCACACTCACCGAGGCGACCTGGCTTCCACGGGAGCACAGTGCTTGTTAGCTGTAACTTCCGTTTGAGCACCGATCTCCTGCAGAAGCCCAGCCCAGACAGCGTGCCTTCTTTAAAGTTTACCTGCACTATCTTGGAGACCTGAACTTAAAGGACAATTCCGGCGCAAAATGAAACTAGGGGTTAATAACATGTGTACCGAGGCGACCGTTCTCTGGGATATGTTTTCATGCTAATCGAATGTGTCTCTAGCTTGAAACAAGATACCGCAAGATATTTTTCTCATTATCACTGTGCTGACAGCTCAAAGGCTTCAAAAATAACATTAACAATACATATCTGCAAACTTCACAGTGGATTATAGAAGCCCTCCGTTCATAAAACCCGCCTGACCTCCATCAATAGCAGTATGTTATTGCCTTAACTGCCCCAAGAATAAACTTTACCTCCATGGCTCAGTCTCCTATACACAATTTGAGCTTTCCTGTCTAATTTAGAAAAGAAATGCTGTAGCTATTTTCACTTAATTTCACTTGATACAATGTATGACTTAAGATGGACAGCTAATTGGAGAAAGCCATAGTCTCTATGTAATATCACAGCTGTATTATGTCAGTTATTTTAGCAGCTTGAATACTTAACATTTGCACTTGAACTGCCCACCTGCATGGAATATTTCCATTATATATTTTAATGCACTTGTTAGCATGCTGCTCCAGTATGTTTTTCTTTTTAATACATAAACTATAGGCACTTTCCAACCTTTCATTTACTTTTTTGCTAGTTTTGAATACAGTGTCGTACCTCAGCAGTCTCAACAATAATCATCTATTTCCCTACTGTAGATTACTGTGAGTTGACACATAACCAGTGTGTGTTTGAATCTGAAGACAGCCTGTGACTGAGCACACTCGCCTGTCAGCTCAGCCTGCAGCAAGACTCAGTACCTGGTTCTCGTGATTCTCTCTCTGCAGTACACAGAAGTGTCAAACAGTAATTAGTAACTGCATCACCAGGTGTACCTTGCTTAACAAACAAACCACAACATAAATAAAAAAAATGTAAATGCTATACATAATGAAATACCATTACAAGTAAAGGTACTTTATTGTCACATACATGTAGGGAAATTAATTCTCTGCATTAAACACATCCCTCAAGGGAGCAGCAGGTAGCCAATCACAGCACCCAGGGACCAACTCCAGATCTGAGCCAGTGCCTTGATCAAGGGTACATGTTTTTTTTGACGTGGGGGAAACCCACGCAAACATGGGGAGAACATACAAACTCTACACAGAAAGGTCCGGAAGGACCTGGATTTGAACCCAGAACCTTCTTGCTGTGAGGCCACAGTGCTAACCATTGGGCCACCATGCTGCCCTATTATGAAATCTATGATTCTGAAACATATAAAAATATCAGATTTTTTTTGTATGACCATTTTGTATTAGTATTTTGCAGTATTTTGTATAACAAAATGTTCTTTTAAAATATATATATTTGAAAGTAAGTCATGTGGTTCTTTACATTACTTTACCTTTCATGTTGTATTGTAAGTATAAAATCTTATTATACTTACATTGTATACAATATGCATATGTATTATCTATGTTATAGTATTTTCACTTCAGACTGATTTACATTTACGTGAAACTGCTTGAGTAATTTCTTCCCACTGTGTGGACTGCAGGAAAGTAGCTTTGTGTTGATAGGGAAAACAACAACATAGACAATTGTATGTATCCTATCTATGTAATGCTACAATTTGATGTTTAGTTACATCTGGATGGATGGACAAATATGCTAAAGGTTTATTTGTCACATATGCACAAGGTTGAACTGTATTGAGTCTTTGACGTTTAGACTCCATCGCCGCATACATCATATTATATAAGGAAGTAGAGAAGCTACGAGTGTGCAGGAATATCCCCCGATGGAGTCTAGACGCTGGTGGTGGTGAAGGAGTATGACAGTATAATAGCGCTGCTGGAGGAGGACCTGAGGTGCCGTGGATGACGATGACTGGAGGTGAAAGGGGTGGAGGAGCGTTGCACGCTTGGCCTGGAATGTCAACTGACAGCAGCAGAGGGAAAAACCGATTTGAAGCAGGAATGCAATGCTGTGATTGGCTCTTGGAATTCATGGCCAATTCTGGTTGGTTTACCTGAAAAGTGAACGCCCCAAGTTAGCTGATCAGTTGAGGAAAGTGAGGTAAATGAAGCTTAGAAGTCTTCCTGAAAGAATTTACCCTGAGCTTCATATAGCTCAATTTGACTATAAACCATTTCCCCAATTAATTAAAAATTGGATCTGAATGTGTGTTAGCACTTTAAATACACGTGTTCAGAAGCTATTTTTGGCTTACTGTACAGTAGAAGGAGTAGAAAGATGCAGCTAAATAGGCAGATGTGGCACTTACTCTATGCAGCTGTCAAGCACATGTGAAGGAGGTTCTAAGTGCACTGGGCATCCAGCTCCATGAGAGCCAGCCAATAATTTAGACCCATCATGATTAATCAGCAGCTGTTAGCTTTAAAGTCCTTTGTCAAATATGTGGGGCTCTTGGCTGAGAGGATCCACCAGCTTGTGTACATACGTTTTTAATTTTCATTGTGCGGCGCCTTTTCTGTAAAAAAGGTTGACAAAACATGTTCAATGTTTATTGAATGTGTCAAAAAGGTGATGCCTCAATGTGTTTTCAATAGCCATGGTTTCTGCCGTTGTTTTTGAGTGTCTTATATTAAAATGTCAGCTTTACCAACTGCTCTCTGCATGGCTCTAGCAGCCCAGGTGGCAGCATAAACCACCACAGCGCGCACGCACGCACGCACGCACGCACGCACGCACACACACACACACACACACACACACACACACACACAGAGAAATATTAAGTGGCAGTACTTTGTCTCATTTAAAGTGGCAGTGTGTGAGATGCTTATATTTTGCCAAGGGCAACCAGCGGTGTTCGGTGCCAAGCAGTTATAGCGGTAGCAATCTTGCACTGTACCTTATTTAGGGTGTCAAAATGTCTAAGGAGTACTGAGTTGCCTTTTAACTTAGCTTGTTGTTTTTCTTCTGCCAGAAATGCTACGCATTCCTTTGTGGGAAAGGATTTTTCATGGGAAAGATAACAGTGTATATAAACCTTTGATGAGCTGCAGATTCTCACTTGAGCATCCATTGATAACAGCAAATAGTGAAACAGACATGTATCTTTTCTTCTACAATATTTTGGGAAAGAGGACAGTTTCTGTAAAGATGTCCAGTTTAACACCATTTAGCTCAGCAGTTACAAATGGCCATGGGAATAATGACAAAGATGAATGGCAACCTTGTTAATAAAACAACCGGGAGTCAAAAAAGGCGTACCAAGGTCAAGATCAGCCTGCATCATTTGTTGGCAGCCAATCATTTTTCATGGGGAGCAACAAATGTCCCACTCTATTAAGAATAGATGAACTCATTTCATTTGCTAAGTAGTCTGACTGGATTTTAAATTACAAGAGCAGGTTTCATTTATGTATACGGCCTGATATCGTTTGCACAAAATTCCTTCATTTGATGAAAAGCCGTCATATCAAACCTCTAAGCTATCAATTCTCTAATACATAATGAAATTGCTAACTCTGTTCAGTAGGCAATACTCACTTTATTGTCGACACTTCATACCAGCCACACGTTTATATTAAACAGATAACCTTTGAGATCCACATGAGCCAATTTTCTCAACTTTTCATTCATAAACTTAGACATGATTTGGAGTCTTCTCTTAGCTGGCACTAAATGAATATAAACAAGTTAACACTGATATGTCTCCACTTGCAAGTGACAGCAAGTAGAAATCAATATAGTTAATTGGTTTTGGATGTGAGCACCATCAGCTAATTGTTGTGAGGGTTTCCTTGAGATAGCATTCAAAAATAGTACCCTTACCCCCACGTGCAACTAAATCATGTTGCAGATTTCTAAAAACTTTGTGTACCATTACCATGGAAATCAGCAGCCCCTGAACTGCTGATACTGTCATTGTGATGCACAACACCACTTAGCTTGTTAGCACTAATGACATTAGAGTGCGTGTCCTGTCAGCTGATCAGTTAAGTAATCACACTGATACTGTGCCTGAAAGAAATTGCAGCTAAGATATGTAATGCACCACTTCTTTGGTTAAGGCCGATATGGTCTGTAAATTAAAGTGGTATTCTCTCCTGAAAAATTAGCTGGATTAATCAAACACCTGGTATTCTCTTGGGGCAAGTGCATGCAAAACCAAGGTGTTAAGCGCATCAATTAAACATTTTATAATTATTTTAGCAATTTTTTTTAAGTCGACAATTAAATGAAAAACAGTGTGAAGTTAAGTCTTGGGGTAGTTACTCAAAAAAGTAATAGTTACACATTACTAGTTACTTTAAAAAAGTAATGCCTTACTTTACTCACTTCTGAAAGTAACTAGTTACAATACTAGTTACATTACTTTTGGATTACTCCGTAACATCACCTGAGATGCACCATAACTTTCTTGCCAAATAACAATATAAAGTTAAACCTCATGTATGCCCAGATCAACATTTATTATAATGATGACATAATGTACACAATATCTCTCTTTTATGCTCTTAATACAACAAAGCTGAAAACAAAGTTGTAAACATCAGCACAAAATTTGTCAAAAAGTACTGGCGGTTGTCCGCTCTTCATTATCTGTATTTTGCCCAATAGGTTTCAGAAAGACGGTGCACTGTCGAAACAAGTCGAAAACGTTTCCTCCGCTATGTGTGCTGCCACAAGCCCACTTATCTCTGCTTTGTTTACCTGCTGATCAAAATCAAGTCTTGGCTGCTTGGCTGCCCAGCAAGCAATTTTGCGTCTAATAGACGTCTAATAGCCGTCTAAACACAGCCCAGACGTCTAGGCTAAAACGAGGCTAATTTTGGGCTGTCAGTGAAAATCTAATAGACGTCTAAACATAGCCCAAGAATAGACGGCTATTGAATGACTACATATATACGTCTAATAGACGTCTAACCATAGCCCAAGAATAGACAATTAGACAGCTATTGAACGACTATATATATACGTCTAATAGACATCTAACCATAGCCCAAGAATAGACTAGTCATCATTTAGACGGCTATTAAACGACTACAAAACGCAAAAGTATACAAGGCAAATATGGGTCTAGGTTAAAACAAGGCTAATTTTGGGCTGTCAGTGAAAATCTAATAGACGTCTAACCATAGCCCAAAAATAGACCAGTCATCGATTACACTATATTGTAAATTAATAGACAACAAAATGAAGCATAAGGATTCTTTTCACTCAAATATAACAGGTTCTCAAATGAAAATCCATCCAAACTAATTGAATATGAAGGATTTATTTAGAACAATATTAACAACTTAGAAAACAAACTAAAAATGATCAAATAAAATATTGTAAAATATGTAAAACAACTTAAGATGCAAAAATTTATTATCTTTGTCCATATCCACCACCCCTGCTCTACCCTGGTGTTTTCTTAAGTATTCGGAAGTTGAAGTCAAAAAAATCACTCGTCATCGACCAGAATGGTACATCATTCACACTACCATATAGTATAACATAATGCTCGTTGCATAATAGAAGACAAATATTAATTAATATTATCACTATAAATTAATATAAATAATAAATTTTAAAAAATTTATATATATATATATACAGACTTCAGATGCTAAATCCTCTAAATGCCAATTTTCTTCTAAAATGAACATTATCAAACTCTTATCTTTTGGATCAGTAATTTCACATTAATGACAATAGTTTTTTTTTAATTGACATTAAAGTGAAAAAAAAACAAAAAAAAACAAACAAGCTTGATAAAAAATCATTTTAGAACAAAATCTCAGATGGCATTTATAGGCTTTTACATCCGAAGTCTTCATATATATACACACACACACACAGAGAGAGAGAGAGAGAGAATCACTGTTATTTAGCATAAACAGACACACATACCTTTGATGACTGAGAATAAGGCAGTTGATTGAAAAGATTTTTTCTGTAGTGGACCTCCTCCTTTCATGTTAAACGTGGACATCAGGGAATTTGTGAAAACACTAAAATATAATACAAAATAAAGTGGTTAACAATTGCAGTTAAAGCATTAACATTTCATAACATTTAAATCTCTGATTTGCGTAGTGACTACATGAAATTCTTATTCAGTATCGACACCAGAAGGTTTGATAAATGTTGCATAATATGTTGGCTTTACCTGTCCAGCATTCTTCTTGTGCTATCCTTTAAGTTTTTCCCTCCAATTTTACATAACTGTGTCACCTGAACAACACAAGCCAATGTCAGTACTTGGCAGGTAGTATTACAGTATATGCTTCATTTTACAAGTATTTACCAACCTTAAAGGTTGATGCCCATTAACTATTATTATTATTATTATACTATAATTAAATCAACTATTATCTCATCTAAGAACAAAAATATATTGGTATCTTTAATAATAATAAAAATTGTAATGATAAGTTTTATAGTTTCATGCTTACCACCTTGAATTTAGATATATTTTAAATTAAGGGCACACAGTTGCAATAACACGTGCTGGTAACGTTAACGTTAACTTGCTGGAGAAAAATAGTAGCCTAACCTACTCTGCAATGCAATGGTAATGTTAAAATGTCACGGTTTCTACACATTCTAAAAACTAACTAATGAATTAGTGATTAAACAATGAAAATAACAAAAAGAACACGCATACTTACAAGATCGAAGTAGAAATTTTCTCAGAGTGCCGCTCGCCCGTTGCTCTTCTCTCCGACAGCTGCCTCGTGTAATAAAATTTAAAATGGCGGAAATGTTTATCGCGAGATCTGGCTAAAGTGATAGTCGCGCAATGCCAGTAGTCATTAGTGTTTCGATTGTGCCATCTAGCGGTTGAGAAATGCAATTGCATTTAATTTAAAATGAAATGATAGTCAAATAATATCGTAGATTGTGTATGAATGTTGTGTTTATGTGTGACAGCAAACATTGCTGTGTGAGCAAAAACATTTTTGAGACTAATATTCTTATACTATTCTTATACTATATTGCTGGTCTGAATCAGGGCTATAGCCCAAGCCGTAAGTAGACCAGATGACTCAGGTGGGCTAAAGCGGACGCGCGGCCGTCCAATTCAGAGCTAATACGTGGATATAGATCGACCATGTGCGTGAAATGACGCATTGAACTTTGTAGATATCATTACCAATGCGAACATGATGGGATATCATCCATTTCATGCACTGTCTGGCCAAAAACTACAATTAATAATGTTTGACTAAAAGTGGGCTACAATATAGCCGGGTCTGAATATGAGCTAAATCGTGGCTACGCATAGCCTACACATATAACATGTAAAATAAAGCAAACAAACAACTTGTAATCGCAGTTGACTTTGCTTACATGATGGAATATCATACATCTCACAATTTATTTTTGAAAAAAATACATTTATTCAGATTAAATGTTATTTGGGCTAAAAGTGGGTTACACATAGCCGGGCTATATCGGGTCTATATTTAACCGAGACGTTGAAATGACGGCTATTGCTTGCTGGGTGGTGTCCGCAACATGCTCTTTTCATTCGCGTCTCAGGGTCCGGGGGTCTTTAACTAGCTTAGATTGGCACTTTAAAATCAAGTTTTTGTCCTTTCGCACAACTAATTTGATGTGGGGGCATATGGGCATACCTCCACCCCTCAAAAGACGTCTTAAGCGGTGGCTCTGACATTATTGTTTCGTCTACTCGGACGGGTTTTATGGTGTTATGCAAACACGCACGAAAACGGACGTTTGATTTGTCATTCTCTCCTCACGTTATGCACATAGTTGAAGAACCAGTAACGCAAGTAACGCAATAATTATTTGATAAGTAACTGTAATGTGATTACTGAGTTATCAACAGTAATGCGTTACATTACTGCGTTACAGACAAATGTAATCTGATTACAGTAACACGTTACTTAGTTACGCGTTACCCCCAACACTGGTGAAGATGAACACAAATTTGAAGGGATTTGTATCTAGACATCTAGTTTTCTTTTGTGTTGTTTTATATTAATGCCCAACAATTGTTTAAATGATTACAGAATAATACGTTTTAACAGAGATGATTCACATTGTCCATACAGTCTGTGGCTCTTTGATAACCGTTTTGTACAATGTCCTTTAGAGCATACGGTGGGAAAAGCAAAGCTTCTGTACAATAAACGACCTCTATCCTCACAGCTGCTTTCATTACTGTTCATTTGACACATGCTGTGTCCAGGGATCAATACTTCTTCACCTTGTGCAGTATAGATGCCAGATTAGATGCAGCTCCAAGGGCAACGATGAGTGCCTGAACTCGCTTCTCACGAACATGTGAGTCTGTAGCATTTAAACTGATCTGTTTGAGAGTTTTCAAGGCCAGCTGCTTTGGCATTATATCATTGTTTGTGATACAAAGAAAGACCATTTGTTATAAGGGAATGATGTGATATATAATAGGATTCTATATGATTGGATAAACCCATCAGGATTCTATTTGGCAACTGAGTGAAAATGTAAGTGTCATCTGAAAGTGCCCTTTTTGATTGCAAATGAAAAAAAAAAATAGTTCTATACAATTTTCTCTTAGAACAGGAAAATGCTATAGGCCAAATATGTAATTCTTGAAAAACATATTTTCACATACTAACCATCCTCAGGGTGCACAAATAGTTGTTGTAAAGTAACTGACAGAGTAAATACATCTGCAAAAAGGTCATTTTTTAAAGATTACATGGTTGTCTGCAGACTCTGCACATGATCAAGTTTCAAAATCCACTTAATTGGCCTACATATTGATCATATGCAACTTTACAGTATATATTCAGTGAGAAAATAATTTTGCTTATAGGGTCAAAGTTTGATTTCAACCAGCAGTGAGTGAAAAATGTATTCATATAATTCATATATTTCTATAATAATTCTGAAGCTGCCAGGGCAGTGTTCTTCCTCTGCTTGATTGTATGGTGTTTTGGAATTCTTTCAGATTTCCCTAATGGTTTCCTAAAATATGTTGTTAATTAGAATGTCTCATTGCATTATAGGATGTTGAGAAGCAACAGAGAACATAATCACCAACCTCATTTCTCTTATTAAAGTTCTGAAGTTAATTTCAGAGAGAAAGCTGAAGTAAAGTTAGCGTGGAAGCATAACTTAGGCCTTTTCTGGTTCATTCTCACCATTATGTCTCGGAACTGTATTAGGGTGCCTAATGAACCTGTGTGCCATCTTGCAGGCAGCAGCCCACAGCCATTTATTTTAATTCCACATTACTGTATGTCTTAAAATTGAAAACACAACATTCAAATGGTTAATATGGAGATTATTTTATTTGTTTCCAAGAACTCTACAGACTAAAGCTCTGCAACAAGACCATATTGTCTCTAATGCCTCATAAGTAAATCAAGCTCTAGAACAGAGCTAACACTGTGTTTCACCTTTAAAAACACCTTCATTTGACATGTATAATTCTGGCTGGCCTATAAATAAAAATAATTTCTTAGTGAGGACAAAGTTTTTCTGCCAGTTACATGCCTGCCCATAGGGAAGGTGAGCCCTTGCCTAAACCTCCAGAGATGTCTCCTTTGCCATCCTCAGCAGCATGAGGCTATTATTTTTCTGTAGTCTGTGTTCCTGGACAAGGAGTCAAGCTGACAGTAATGCTGGAACTTAAAACCTCAGCAATTCCTATCAGAGGAAAACAAGTAAAATACAAATCTGACTTTTAGGTCTGAAGTTTTTCGATCAAAATATTGATTCAAATGTTTCCTTTCACTGTTTTCAGTCATTGATGCTGTTATTCAGTAGCATACTGTAGAGAGAAACAGAAAATAATAAGAGAGGGTTCAACCACATGTTAAAAAAAACCTGGTTGGATTCTCTTGCTCTCAACATCTTAACAATCGGATGGATGCAGGGCTGTCAGGGTGGAAAGGGGACTGAGTACCCAGGGCCCTCATAAGAGGAGGGCCCAAAAAGATGCTAGAATGAATAGCTGTGGATGTGGGGAGGGGCCCAGAATTTTGTGCTACGCCCTTGATCGGATGCAATGTGGAAATGCAGAAAAATAGCAGCCAGGGAATTTTCTTCTTTTGTAGAAAATGTTGTAAAATAATTGGTCTTAAACATTTCAGAAGAAAGTTTTCAACGTAACATTCACACTAAACTAACTTCAGACAACATAATATATTCTACAGCACTAATTAGACCTTCATTACACCAATACTGAGGTCAATGTAAGTGTGAAGAGTTGTTCCTTTTTGGCATAATTGCTTAGGAATCTTTTTTTCAGTTTATTGGTATAAAAATGAACACATTCTCATCACTTTAAAGTAAAAAAAATCCATTATCTTTAAAAAAAAGTGCTGTGATGTATTGTGAACAATTATGTTAACATTCATTTGGCCTCTCCGGACGCCCTCTTGTATGTAAATGTAGATTAAATATGTTTTCATTTTCAAGAAAAATATGTGGATATTGTAGGGAAGAAATAAAACCAATATCAGTTGAAAAGCTATATTTGACAAGCTAAAGACTGTGGATAGAAATGTTACTTCGCTTCCTGTTGGCGAGTCACAGTGATTGGACCTATTCATTTATGATTTCATTTAATTATAAGGATGCAACCAAACCAGTGTTTCTATGTTTGTGTGTGGGTGTGCATAAATCACCACAGTTATTAGTTTTCAAAATGCCGTGTTGTGAAACCTTTGATCTGAATGTGTTGGGGCTGCATAGAAACGCTGCCCCTGCAAAAACAACAGCTTTACAGTCTACAAAGTAGCACTTCTCAGCATGTATACACAGAAAATTACTAAAATATCACACAAACAGGGAAACACGTTGAAGCCATGTGCCCTTAACATGCATGTCAATCACAGTGAATTAAGTCATTTGGCTGTACGTCATATTGATGTCTTGCAGTTCTAGAGGGAAACACTTAATGTAAATCTATGTCCTGAAGTCTAATCCTAATTGAGTGTTCTAGACAGTGTTTTCCTTATTTTTTGCCGTAACTGAGAAACCATTGTAGGGATTACAGACACAGCCTCTGGCCAAAACATCTAAGTGGCACTAAGAGGAAACACTTTCTTACATTTCTCATTAAATATCGCAAATTTGCTTAGCTGCAAGTCTGCTTTGAATTGCTTGGTGAAACCGAAACTACAAACTTTTCTTTTTTTTCTTTCAGTTTTTTCTGTTTTTGCCTCAAAGGTGCAGATTATCAGTCTACAATAATTCTCCTGACCCCTAACAACTACCCACTGAAACTGCGTTAGTCAATTTAAGATTTTTTTTTTTTTTATGTAAATGAAGAAATAATAAAGTAATTATTTTAGGGAAGAAAATTAATGAATCCGCTGAAGTACTTAGGCTTCATTACCGCAAAGAGGATGCTGATTTTCCTCCTCCTTTTCCATGTGGAATTCATTTCTTTTGATCAGCAAGCTTTATGAAAAATACATTAAATATCCGCATCTGTCGTAGCAACAAGGGATTAAAACAATCTTTCAACTACTGAGTTTGTCTAACCAAACAGTAACGTTTGTGATGAAGTGATTTAGCTGTGAAATAGCATTTAAACATATTTGCTGTGGATAGACACACTAGGTGGATTGAGTGAAGAGTGAATGACAGCAGCTGTTGCAGAGACAGAGTGGACAGATGTCCCCCAAGCTGAAAACCATTTCACTCACACCTTAATGCATTTGCACTGCTTAACCACCAAACTAGGCCTCCCACTATTTAGAGTCAAAGTTTGATTTATTGTAGAAACCAGGCCCGGATTGGCTAATCCGGAGCACCGTGAGAATTCCCGGTGGGCCGGTCTGGTTGTTTGGTTGTGAGGGCCGGTGTTCAGGTATGGCACTGGGTTAAAATCATAGTTGAATATTATGGATGCTGTCCCTATGCTGCCTGCACTCGCAGCCCACTTTTTGTATTTACAGTATTTATTTTTTCTTGCAGCCCACCGTTCTCTTCATTCATGCAGCCGCACTCGAGTGCAGCCTGGTGAATGATGACCTATTTATGTTCGGAGTCCTCCGACGGCAGCACCTTGCTAAAAAAGAAATCGCCACCGCGAGCAAAAAGAAGCTGTTTTAAACGAGTAGTAGAAAGCGCAAAACGGCACTGAAAAGGCGTCAATTTAAAAAAAGGAGAGCTCTAGAAAGTGACGCTGCCAGATTAACTTTTTCTATTTTTAGCAAAACGCCAATAGAAGACGTTGAGACGGGTAAGTTAGGAGAAGTGCCTGCAAACCAGCGTCTATGTTTATGAATCAAACTTGTTCTTGTAGCTCCGCAGCAGCAGCTAGTAGGCCTACTAGTCCAGTTTGCTGCTAACAGTGACAATGAAGAGCCAGTAAGGTTACCAAGCAGCAGCTATATGAGCCCAGAACTCCAGTTTGGGCAGGTAGGGTTGACCATTGACTGAGTATTATAAGAATTAATAAGAGTGTGGTGTTGACCTGCTCTATATGAAAAATGCCGTGGGATAATTAATGATGCCAGATGATTCGGCACTACCATAATGACACTGACTTGACTTGATCAGAAAGCTTTGTAAAAAGGAGAGATTTGTGCTGAGAATTATGGCAATTTATAAAATGTGATTTAGTGTCAGAAGTAGAGCCAGTAGTGTGCATTAGGGATAGCTGCTGTCAGTGTGGATGGCACATCTACTGTAAGCTGTTGTATCACAGTGTGTGAACAAGCAAACATGATCAGATTAGCTACAATATAATCACTTTTTATGCCCAAATATTAGCCTACTTGTGACCCATTATGAAAGTTGTATGAAATATTCAAAGGAAAAAATAGATGTCATTAGAAAGTGCAATACAATGTATCTTGTTCTTTATTTAATCTGTGATTACTTATTTGCACAGAAACAGATTCTGATATTGTTCAACATCATTGGGTTGTTGTTAAGATGTTAACTTTTCTAATAAATCTACATTGTGAAGCAACTTGGAAATAGTGATATTTTACAAAATACACCGAATTACAAGGATGTAGAGAACAGGGTGCTATTGCAGACTTATATACTAAGGTTTTGATTACATTTTTTTAATATGGTCATTCGTGAAGAAAAGTGGGCCGGTCTAAGGCATGAAAATCCAGAGCTGAAAATGAGTCCCAATCCGGCCCTGGTGGAAACCGTTTTGGCCAGAAATACACTGTTGCTAAGGTTGCTGCACCAGCATCATCATCTGTATGGAAGCCCATTTGACTCGCACTCTCAACTATGATCAAAATATCTGCATAAGCAGATGCATCAGTACTCATGTAGGCTACAAAACTTTACTTGGGTATATATTTTCCTTTTCATTCACCACTTGGCCCCATCAAAGTAAAAGTCATGACGAATGTTGCTTTGTTATTTTTTAGTAGGAATGTGTTTTTAATTACATAATTATGTGCTTTGGCTTTGCATCATTATCTTCAAATAATTTCAAGATGCATACTGCAAATCTTGTTTGCCCCAAAATAAATAGATGATATACAGACCCAGAGCAATACACATGTCCAGCTGGGTAAATCTGATGAATAGGCATTTGAAAGGTTTTTTTGTTTGACAATTTTAATATATTTGCAAATTTAACAAAAAACCTCCTTATCACGTCATTCTAGGGCTGGACGATAATTGAAAATGATGACATCAAAATTCTGAAGCTGTTATCGACGTATTTTTCCCATGACAATAATTTCGATTATTTATTCCTGTTCATAGACCTACTTTCTCCATAAAAACATTATACCGCGTGTGTTGTCACGTGACTTCGCCTGGACCAGTCAGCCGCATGGAAAGCATAATGGAGGATAACTCAAACATCGAGTCCGAGTCAACTGAGCAAATTGTGCCCAAAGAAAATGCAGTGTCCGTCATCTAGAAACATTTTGGCTATCGCTCATTTATCGTTATCGAGGTAAAATGTGAAATTAATCGTGATTTTTGATTTTAGGTCATATCATGCAGCCCTATGTCATTATGTATACCAATGGAAAACACAAATTGTATCCATTTTAAAATTACAAAATAAAACGTAGAAAAATAAATGCTTTGAGACGTCACTGTAGGTCAGTGTTTATATTCCGTCTTCTGAGAAGGCCAAAGTACAGTATATCAAAGGGTTATTTTTATTTCAAATGTCAAGTGCAAATATAAGTGAACCTGACGTTGCCACTGTGATTGCATCTGCTCACAGTGCTAGATACAGTGTGGATAATGGAGTCTCATGTCCTTCCACTCAGTGCGAGAGGCTCAAATGCACATTCAACATAATGGTGTCCATGTTTTAATGGTTCAGTGGTATGACAGCATGTTATTTTCTGATAACCAAGGGGCTCAGTCTGTATGTCAGTGAAGTTCTGGGTGGGCTTTCAGCAAATCAGAGTAGAAAATAGTAGGCCTATAGATAATAACTAGTGTATATTTGCTTGGATATGACAAGGGCAGTGAGGTGACTTCCAGTTATTCACAGTAACTGTGAAAAGTATTCTCTTTTTCTCCTAAAGATATATTTAAAGAAAATGTGTGTCTTTGAATGGGGTCAGCCAAGCCAATAGGTACTATCTAACAGTACTGCCAGCTAACCAGAGCAAAGGGTTGAGCACAGACTATTGTTCCTTGAGTGAAGGCTCAAAGTCATCTAATTCTTTAAAGGCTGCAAACAATGGCCCATCCCATTCTTTACCTGTCCACCACAAGTGATGAGGTGGACCTACTTATCTCCATAGCAATTTATTAAGCACTCAAGTTAGTGAAAGAGAAGCCAGCTTTATTGATGCTGTAATTCACAGATCGTATCATTTCATTTGTTTTAATGCATTGAGTTAGCAACATAATACCGAATTTAACATGCTTTGATATTCAAAAAACACATTAGTCTTCTTATTTTATTTCTACCAATATATAGTATAGTTGAGATATCACGACCTTACAGAAGTTCCGCCGACTTGTTTAAAGGCCCAGTTCCTGAATACGGGCTGTGTGCATTTCTTTGTGTACTGACAATTTGATACTTTCAAAGTATTATATAGCACCTTGACCAGATTTATAATCAAAACAGACATGAGAAATCTCACTTATTTACAATATGGGAGCTTTAAACTAACAAAAAGTGAACCTTTGTCCTAGTTATTTGCCACATGGCACACAACTGTTGTTTGCTGTGATATCGATAGAATGTATAATTAGATGCAATGGCCTCCAAATGATTTATTAAGGTCTTACCTTTTAATTGATTAAATCCCTAAATCCATTTAAAGGTGGAAGGCATGCACATCCTCCTCCAGACAGATATAACCTGCAAAATTGTGCACATGAAACTGGTTGGTTGACTCAGGTTTCTGCACAGTTTTCCAGTTTATGTAGTGCAAATCATCAGGAGTGTTTGGAGATGGCAACATTCTAGGGGCACATTGGACACGCACAGTTCACTCAGTGTGTGCCGTCTGTGTCCAAAGTGTCCACGTGTCCATGGAAAATTGCAGGGAAATTTTCTTCTCACTACGCCACTCAACTCAGGACCACCCATTTCCCACCATTATTCTCTCCAGATTCTAATCCAAAAACAACAGGTTATTGAACTTCAACAGCAGTCAAAAGCATTTTTTACAGTAATTTTGATAAAAGGCAGAGCTAGAGCAGTTTAAAATATGTATAAAGTTGCAACATGAAAATATTTAGGTATAATTTGGAGGACCATGGATTTAAGTTGAGTGGTACATGGTTAAATGTACTTTGTTATTTTCCATCTACACACACTTGCACATTACATGTGCATACATCAAACTAATACCTACATTATTAGAGGAATAATGTGACATTTGCTTTCATGCCGAGGGTTAGAGCAGAAGATCACTCGTCACCATGAGGTTGCCTAGCAACCAGGGGAGACTTCAGGAAGTCACTCTGTGTCTGGCCAAGAAATGGTCCAGCACATAGTTTGCAGTAAACCTGCAATTGTTTTTCACATTTATTGTACAGATTGGACAAACAGTGTTTCCCACAAAATTAGATTCTATTTGTGGTGGTAGCTGACCTGGGCTGTTGGATGCTGTCCTCTCCTACTCTTTCTTCAATGCCTAACAAATCTATCTCTTTCTGTCTGGCTATCTGTCTATCTGCTTGGCAGCACTGGTTGAAGCCTGAAAATATTGTAAACAAATTAATAACATAACTAAATACACTGGTTGGACTGTTCAGCTCTGTTTCATAATAATAATTATAATAAGTTTATTTGATTCACAGCTGCTACATATAGTGTTTTAACCTCGACAACCCAACTGCATTTTACCGCAAACTTGCGCCTAGTTAACTTTCTAAAGCAGGCGCAATCGCTTGTTAGCTAAGAGTCGGGTCAGGACTCCAACATTAACACACTGACATTGTATTCAGAATATAAAATATATTTATAGCACTTTTTAATGTGTGATTGTGTAAAGGTGTTCACGAGATACCAACCTTTCGTAAATTTGTGAATTTCGCCAGCCGTCTTCTCTCGTTTTCATGGAGACAGACGCTGTGTGCACGTGGGCAGGGTGTGTGTGTGTGTGTGTGTGTGTGTGTGTGTGTGTGTGTGTGTGTGTGAGCGAGACGCAAGTGAGAGAGAGACGGAGGAGAGCAGGGAAAGTAAATGCAGTTGAACGAATATGCTGCATGTTTTAAATAGCGTTAAAAAAAAATTAATAACGAAACGCAATGTGAGGCGGCAGGTGTTGATTGTGCGGTGCACGGCCACAAATTAGTCAATGTGTGGGAAACACTCAACATTTTATATGTAATGGTATAATGCAGTAAGGGAAGGGGGCTTTCACATCTGACAACAGAGTCCAGTGCATTCGATTAGTATGAAAAGGGCACAACCGTATCTTTTTCCCAAGGGGCATGTTTTGCTCCTCAGTTGAAAAATGTAGGCGTGACTTACATAAGGCATAGCTGCCAACACGTTTTTTCCCGGGTTTCTCCCGTTTTTTTTAGCCCTATCTCCTGGACCCCACCCGGTTTGTTATTTCTCCCGGGAAACTCCCGTAATTTGCAAGGCCCAAACTCCTTTATAAATAATCAGACCAATATGGTTGTTTAATGTTGACCAGTTGCCAGATCTTGTATGACACGCATCATATTCACACAATCCACACACCATTTACAATTTTCTACCCGTTTGTCGCCTCAACCTGGCAACCTATAACCTAGTTGCGCAGTTGATCTCTGCGTAAGCGTCGCAGAAAGTTCAGACCCGAAAGCGAGCCGATAAAGATGGCAGGTGAAGGTGGTGTTCCTGCAAAGAAATCGAAATATAGCTGCAAATTTCAACATGTTGGGCGCAACAATTTACATGCATCTTACCTAGTCATATCGACAACCTCCATGCTTTTTGTAAGGTGTGTGGCATTGATTTTAATGTAGCGCACGGCGGGGAAAATGACATTACTCAACACATTAAAACACAATGGCACCATCGCACAGAAGAAGCACATAAGGGCACATGGGCGATTTCATACTTCATCATGAAAGAACAGACAGAGGCAGAAAACGTGAAGCAAGCTGAACTCAAGATGGCAATGCTGGTAGCACAGACTTACAGTATACTTAACAGTCAGCAGCGGTTTCTCGCTGCGCCGTCAGGTCCCCAGAGCAGCATGGTCACCTGGAGAGTCCAGTACAGTCTGACTCTGCAAACGCTGGCAGCTGAAAATCAGACGTTTTGACGCTAGTGATATTCCTCTGGCGCTGGCTAAAACCTCTTTAAGGGGTGTCAAAACTTTCTCTATGCAGTATAAACCCAGAATAAATACCGTTAATAACTTCATAATACTAACCATTAAACTCTGGATCGACTCTAGCCGTCTTGTCTGCGGGGGAAAAAGATCAATGTCTGAAAAAAGCAACTTCTTCTTCTGTGTGTTAATTAGCGGATTGCAAACCAAGTTTAAGGCTCATACCACCACCTACATTACTGTATTGGAGTGTGTAGAATAATCAATGGCATTAATTCATCTGCACGGAGGAGTAGGGTCTGTTGTGTTTGAGAGAGAGAGAGAGAGAAAGAATATGCGGCAGTATGTGGCGGTCAACATTGATTGTTTGGCGGGCCGCCATCAAATATATCAATGTATGGGAAACACTGACAAATATAAGGGGTTAATAAGTGAGCTCTAGTGATGCCGTTGGGTCACTAGACTCTTAGCAAGAAAGAAAAATTTGCCAAAATACAAATAGCATACGTGTCTAGGGTTGGGTACCGAAACACGGTGCTAATGTGGCACCGGTGCCTAAACGACCTGTATTTACCGAACGGTATAGCAATGTGGAGTTCGGTGCCTTATTTTGGTGCCACTTAAATGTCTGCGCTGCTCTCTGACGCTCCAAAACAGAAGTTAGAGGCAACAGAAGCATTGCTGCATGTGACGCTAGTTAACATTAACGTTGCACTTGGCAGCAGGTAACGTTAGCCTACCATTAGCTAGCAGCTGGATTAAACACAGTTAAAATACTGACAGCTAACGTTAAACGGTGTAAAGTGTTAATTAATTTCACTGTAGAGGATTCATTGAAACTGGTAGTGTAAGCCTCTTGGTGCATTCAAAGTTATTGTAAAATACCCTTTTCCCATCTGTTGGTTGTTTTTGTCGTTTAACAGCAATTTACTGGCAAAATAATTGTTAATACATTATTAATAAATCATTTAATTTGGACCATATGGCCTTAGAAATAAACAAGCCGTTCTTTAATGTCGCTGATTGTTTTTTTTATGTTTTTTTTTTTTTTATATAAAGTATCGGTTCAGGCACCGGCACCGTTTTAAAAATATTTATAGTTTTAAAGGCTTTAGCACTTTTTAGCATTTCCTCACAGGAGACGTTCTGGACTCAATATCAAACTGTCAGAACACCATGGTGGGGAGAACTGCTTATATAAAGGTATAAGAGGAGCTGATATGATTGTTATCCTACCACACCCGCTGATATGTAATGTATGATAATGTATTCTTCCTAAGTCCAAACCATTACCAAGCGCTCTGTGAGTGCACTGGTTGCCTTCAGCCCAGAACGTACCAAAAAACATTCTCTGCCCACTGCATGCTCCCCTCTGCTTTGTGCCTTTGGCCATGACTCACATAAATAAGGCTCTAAAATGTACAGAATTTCATACAGGCTATGTCTTATTAGACTCCAACATTTTTTGAACACGGTAAGAGCAGTACACTAAAAAGCAGCAGGTGATCCTCACTCTGCTGTCTCCATCTGTGTGGGACCTCAGCATGCCGCCAACAATCCCCAGGAGTTCCCTGGCCTCCTGGAGTATAGAATACTCCTAATAGGATATAAATAAATGCTAAAGTATTATTTAATAATGTGCTGATAATGTACAATTTATGTTTTTTAGCAAAAAGAAAAGTGAATTGATAGCCTGCACCCCTTTAAAGAAGAGTATAATTAAAACTAGTCATAGAATGAAAGAAATTCATGGGTAACATGTATTATGTATAAAATGTATAAATGTTTAAAACAGAAGGTTTAATAATTGATGATAAGATGAAACACTAATTCATTTTCCAATCAGTTCATTCCCCTTGCCTGCAGGTACAGAGTTTGACAACTGCCAATCACCTGGATCCTATTAGTCCCATTACCAGCAAGTTATTTATACATCCACCTGTACAAGGCAGAAGAAAAGCTGTCAATTTGGTCTGAACTTGTAGTAAATTAAGGCCTTCCAATTTTACTGTGTATAACCTAACTTTTTGGCATTGACACAAAAAACTGCCATCATTCCCACAGGCTAAGTTGATATTTCACTAAACAGCTTAAGAGGTGATATCAGGAGACATGCCGATACGACAAAGTCACACAAATGGTCAGACATCAATATAATTAGTAAACAAACATTTTTTGTAGTAATGCACATGGAAACGCACACCCACACACACACACACACAAACACACACACAGAAATTTAACAGTTTTGACAAACACCCTAACAACATAAAAAAAGCTGCAATGCAGGCTTGAGAATGCGTAAAAGAAAGATTGCCTTAAAATTCCCACTGGCTTTACCTTTCCACATCTTCGATCAATATTGTCTATCTAGTGAGAGCTTTTGATATATGAGGAGTCAATGCAGTTTCCTTCCCCCTACTAACTGAGACAAAATCAAAACAAAACTTGAATGCTCATTACAGCACTCTTTCCAAAAGAACTGGATTTGAACAAAGAAATGAGGAGAGCTAATATAAATGCTATCTTATTAGATTCAGGAAGGAAATCCAAGGTCAGTCAAATTTGACACAAACAGTTGTGTTTACTGTGATCTCTTAATTACCACACTGAGACACTGGACACGGTGTTCCTAATACTGACTGCTTCCATAATTTATAGGGCACAGCGCTGGCTTCTCAAATAAGAAATAAGGGAGGGAGCTGTGCTAATTTAATAAATAAATAACATTTTATTGATTTTAAATATTTTGTGTGTGGATGAGTATTGATGAAAGAGTCTCTCTGGCTCTAAAGTAATAAAACACGTACAATATTGAATGATGCAAGAGAGGCTTCACTAAGTGTTGCAGTATCCTCAGAGTTGATGAATAAACATAGCTTTGCTCATCAAACAGAGCTGACTGTAAATTACACGCATGCAAATGGAATACATTTTAAAGGCAGTTATATTACATTATTTATTACACTATTTATGTATTATAATATCACAGACAGTTAATCAAACAGAATACAGTATACAGTATATGTAGTGAGATATATAAAGTAAGTCTTAAGTTATTAGTGAGTAGGGGCAACTCTTGACTGCAATACAGCATAGCACAGTGCATCATACCCAATGTAATAGGCAAACAATAACTGCAGATGCAAATGATAAAATAGTCTTTTTGTAAAGTAGCCTAATTAAAATAAACCGAAGAACTTTGCTGTTGACACCCCCGCATACATCATAGGTGTGGAGGTGGACAGCAGCACTGCAAATCACAACGTAGGCTTCAGTGGCCAACAGGAGCCAGACTCCAATGGAGTAGGGAATTTGACTCAACAACACCTAAACAGGCAGGAAAGAAAAATTCTGCCTATATTGATGTACATGTTTATTTTTCACAACAACAGAAATATCAGTTGCAGTCCTGCTTTCAAAAGAAGGAATTGGTTACACAGTATCAGCAATCGCAAAACGATTTATTAGAGAATAGGCCCCTCCAGCTTCTTCTTCATGGTTTGGTCTTGAGTTATATTTGATTGTTTGCTGGTATTAGCTTTGGTTGTACTGCCTCTGGCTGCTCACTCATCTGTATCTTCTACCATGCATTAAAATTGTATAACATTTATCAACAATCTGTCAGAAGTTATCATCTTTAGCCCCGGTAGTGCAGGAGATTCTGTGCAGACTTTGAATTGAGCAGCTTCACACATACAACAGAGATCTATTATTTTTTTTCTCTGCCCTCTACATATAAAAAGGTTCTATTTAACAGCATGACTGGTAGAAGCATACAATCATTGAATTGCACTAAACAGGGTATAATGCAACACTAAGAGAGAATAATATAAATAGCTGAAAGGCTACCTACTAGTGTTGCACTGTAATGTGACTACAGATAACTTGATTGGAACGTAACCACATGTTGCTTTTTCTGCCACTGACTATCTGACAGTGTCAGAAGAAAGTGTAACACAGGTATCAACGTGTTTACCATATTCTATTCTATTCAGACACACACACACACACACACACAAATCTAAGGGAATTCATGAATGGACCTTAAAACCCCTTAATCCATTGGCTTGTTTTCTGAGCAGGATCTTTTTGAATGTGCACCTTATCCGTCTTTCAGAGACATATCTAACTACCCCCCTATTTCTTTCCCATTATACGCTGCCACTCTGTGGCATTTTCACAAAACCTTTGCTTCAGTGAGAAAACACGATGGCCCCCAATTGAAAGCATGTTAAAAAGGTCACACATCCAAATAAATGCCAACAATGCCAAACTATTTTTCTCCTTATATAAACACTCAACCAAAACAGGGGCTTGCGGCACACACAGGGAGAGCCCTGTCTGTTTGAAAGGACTTGATGTAATGTGAGCTTGGCCTTTAATTAAATAGCGCAGGATTGATTTTTTGGGTCACAGATGAATGGAACTGTAGAAGAGAGTAAGCTTCATCATGACATTCCATAGTGTCCAATATGATTAGATGGCTTTTAGAGAGTAATTAAAAATAATACTGTATCTGCAAAGTTCAAAGCTTTTGTTAAAAATGCTGTTTATTGCGTGTTTTTCTTAGAATATGTCAACCATTATCAGTTTCCTAACCTATTTCGAGATTTTACTCATGTGCTTTCATAATGGTTGTCAGTGAGGAATGAAGCACAGCTTGCATGCGTGATAAACAGCAGTTATGCTGTTAAGAGTAAAGGCTGTGCATTTGACTTCAACCCCTAGCTGACAGCTGAACTTGCAGAGGATGTATTCAGTGTGACTTTTTCCAAGGTTATAGAGACATTTATCAATGCTGAGTTCTTGCTAAACACAATAAAAGAGTAAGAAGAATGAAGGCACTTTCTTAAAGCACAGGGCTGAGCTTTACATCTTCTAAGCCAAGTGCTGTGTTAGTAGAGAGACAATGGTTTCATAGGAAGCAATGTTTATTTAATCTGGTGTTCCAAATTCATTCAGTAGCATTCATTACAGTGAATCTGTTAAATCAGCCATAGACAGGTATTTCCTTCTAGGATTATTGCTTGAATGATCCGTGTAAGAAAATCAATACGACTAGTAGAAGCCTATTGGGCAGAGGGCACAAAATAACACATGGTTTATTAGTATTTCCATGCATGTCTTTGGGAAGGTAGTAGGAGTGCTTGATTCAAACCAAAGTAAACACTGTGCATGGTGAGCTATGCATGGCTGTGGCTTGAACCAGTGTACCTCTTGTTATCAGACAATACTAACTCCACTGACAATAAATACTAAGATAAGAAATAAGTGTTTTTTAATCAATGCATTTCATACCCCTCCAGTCAACATTAATGCATAGCACATCTGAAATGCTTTTACATGAAGTTACCAAACATGTACTAGTACAGCAGCCTCTTTTACAATTATGTACCCAGTATGAGTTGCAGACCAAGTAAATGAAGCATGGGATGCAACATTTTAAGAATCAAAACTATGGTGCTGGTTAAAACCAGGAATTAATTTGGATAAAGTCCTGTTGCTTTCCCCAAAATTTTAACATCCATAATGGTGGCATTTTGTCAACATAATGAAGAAGTAAATGGTGTGGGGTAATAAATGACTTTGTTAAATGAAATGGAAAATGGAAGGTTGATGTAGTATGAGCCTTTTTGCATTTTCATTGTATTGTGCTACCATGCTCAACCACCACATCAATGTCACACAGGCAGACATGGCTGTAGACTACATGGTAAACCTCAATCTGGGGCCTCAACCTGAATACAAGAAGTCACATAACATGAAATGCAGACGTGGCTCTTCTGCTGGGTGATGCTAATAGAGCATTTTAGCCATGAATGCATTCATTCAATTCTATTAAATTCAATTTTATTTATAGTATCAAATCATAACACGAGTTATCTCGAGACACTTTACAGATAGAGTAGGTCGAGACCACACTCTATAATTTACAAAGCCCCAACAATTTCAGTAATTCCCTCAAGAGCAAGCAGTGTGACCAGTGCGACAGTGGCAAGGAAAAACTCCCTCTTGGGAAGAAACCTCGGACAGACCCAGGCTCTTGGTAGGCGGTGTCTGACGGTGCCGGTTGGGGATGCGATGAACAGTGGCGATAATAGTCACATTAATAATGGAACAGTGACTTCAATTGGTAGTCGTAGTAGTTCATGTCATATCAGGGCGCTGCAGGGCGTTACAGGATGGAGCGTGGCCCAGCAGAGCATGGATGGACGTAGCAGGAAGCAGCAGGGTTTAGCAGGACGCAGGATGACATTGCAGGGCACCGCTGAGCTCGGCAGGGAGTGCAGCAGGACCACGGCGACAGCTGCAATCAGGATCTTGGTGCCAACATTCTCCAAGGAAATACGCTGGGGGAAAAAACATGTGGTGACAGTTTCTGCCCCCCGAATCCAGATTGAGAGCTGGTTCCATAGGAGAGGAGCCTGATAACTAAAGGCTCTGGCTCCCATTCTACTTTTAGAGACTCTAGGTACCACAAGTAACTCTGCATTCTGGGAGCGCAGTGCTCTAGTGGAACAATAAGGTATTAGGAGCTCTTCTAGATATGATGGTGCTTGACCATTTAGAGCTTTGTAGGTCAGGAGAAGGATTTTAAATTCAATCCTGGATTTTACAGGAAGCCAATGCAGAGAAGCTAATACAGGAGAAATATGATCTCTTTTCTTAGTTCTTGTGAGAACACGTGCTGCAGCATTCTGGATCAGCTGGAGAGTCTTAAGGGACTTATTTGAGCAACCTGACAGTAGGGAATTACAATAGTCCAGCCTGGAAGTAACGAATGCATGGACTAGTTTTTCAGCATCGTTTTGAGACAGGATATTCTTAATTTTGGCAATGTTACGAAGATGGAAAAAGGCTGTTCTTGAGGTTTGTTTTAGATGGGCGTTAAAGGATATATCCTGATCAAAAATAACCCCTAGATTTCTGACAGTAGTGCTGGAGGCCAGGGCAATACCATCCAGAGTGGCTAAGTCTTTAGATAATGAGGTTCGGAGGTGTTTAGGGCCCAGCACAATAACTTCAGTTTTGTTAGAGTTTAACATCAGAAAATTATAGGTCATCCAGGATTTTATATCTTTAATGCACGCTTGAAGTTTAGCTAGCTGATTGCTTTCGTCGGATTTGATTGACAAGTATAATTGGGTGTCATCCGCATAACAGTGAAAGTTAATTGAGTGTTTCCTAATAATATTACAAAGAGGAAGCATATATAAGGAGAATAGAATTGGTCCAAGCACTGAGCCTTGTGGAACGCCATGGCTAACTTTAGCGTACTTGGAGGATTTATCGTTAACATTAACAAATTGAGATCGATCAGAGAAATAGGACTTAAACCAGCTTAGAGCGATTCCTTTAATGCCAACTAAGTGTTCCAATCTCTGTAACAGGATTGTAAGGTCAATAGTGTCAAATGCAGCACTAAGATCTAGTAGAACAAGAATGGAGACACGTCCTTTGTCTGCAGCAGTTAGAAGGTCTTTAGTAATTTTCACCAGTGCCGTCTCTGTGCTATGATGCTTTCTAAATCCTGATTGAAAGTCATCAAATAAACTATTGCTATGTAGAAAATCACATAACTGATTAGCAACTACCTTCTCAAGGATCTTGGATAAAAAGGGAAGGTTAGATATAGGTCTATAGTTTGCTAAGACCTCAGGATCGAGGGTGTTTTTTTTTTAGAAGAGGTTTTATAACAGCTACTTTAAATGACTGCAGTACATAACCTGTTAATAAGGACATATTGATCATATCTAGTAATGAAGTGTTAACCATGGGTAGCGCTTCTTTGAGTAGTCTTGTTGGGATGGGGTCTAAGAGACAGGTAGATGGCTTAGCTGAGGATATCTTTAACATTGATTGTTGAAGGTCTATAGGATAAAAGCAGTCTAAAAATATGTCGGGACTAGTCGTTCTTTCTAGCGGTCCTGCGTTTAAAGGTGAACCGTTAGAAGTTGAGGGCAAAAGGTGATGGATTTTATCTCTAATTGTTATAATTTTATCATTAAAAGAAGCTCATGAAGTCATCACTACTCAGAGCTAGAGGACTAGATGGCTCAGTAGAGCTGTGACTATCTGTCAGCCTGGCTACAGTGCTGAAAAGAAACCTTGGGTTGTTCTTATTTTCTTCTATTAGTGATCAGTAATAGTCTGATCTGGCCTTTCTTAGGGCCTTCCTATAGGTTTTGAGACTCTTGCCAATCCAAATGAGATTCGTTCACTTTGGTGGAACGCCATTTACTTTCTAGGTTTTGTGAGATTTGTTTTAATTTGCGAGTTTGGGAGTTATACCAAGGTGCTAGTTTCCTTTGCTTCATCATCTTCTTTTTGAGGGGAGCAACAGAGTCTAAAGTCGTCTGTAGGCAGGTCGTAGCACCGTCTACAAATGTATCAATTTGAGAGGGACTAAGGTTAACATAAAGGTCCTCTGTTATGTTAAGGCATGACATAGAGTCAAATGCTGTTGGAATATCTTCCTTAAATTTATCTATAGCACTGTCAGATAGGCATCTAGTGTAGAAGTTTTTATCTAATTTAGTATATTCAGGTATTAAGAATTCGAAAGTAATTAAAGAATGATCTGATAATGCCGAATTCTGCGGAAATACTATTAAATCCTCAATTTCAATACCATATGCCAACACAAGGTCGAGGGTGTGGTTAAAACAGTGGGTCGCCTTGTGCACACTCTGACTGAAACCGATTGAATCCAATAATGAGTTGAAAGCAGTACTAAGGCTATCATTGTCAACATCCACATGGATATTAAAATCACCTACAATAAGTACATTGTCAGATTTAAGGACTAAACATGATAAAAACTCTGAGAATTCAGATAAAAATTCTGAATACGGACCTGGAGCCCTGTAAATAACAATAAATATAATTGGCTGTAATGTTTTCCATTTTGGATGTTGAAGATTAAGAACAAGACTTTCAAACGAGTTATAATTTAGTTTAGGTTTAGGATTAATTAACAGGCTTGAATCAAAGATGGCTGCAACTCCCCCTCCTCGGCCTGAGCCTCTAGGAATTTGAGTATTAATATGACTGGGCGGAGTGGCTTCATTTAGACTGACATATTCTTCCTGGCCCAGCCAGGTTTCAGTAAGACAAAATAAATCAATTTTATTATCTGATATCAAATCGTTTACCAATACTGCTTTAGAAGACAGAGATCTAATATTTAACAGTCCACATCTAATTTTCCTGTTTTGTGTTGTGTTTTGTTGTGCACATCTTTTGTTTACCTTTGATTTAACTGATCTGAGCCGCGGGACAGACACCGTGCTTATTAGACTATGAGTGGGCGACTGTTCCAACGGAAGCACAGAGGGGCGCATTGCACTGCACCTCTGATTACTAATATCAAACTTGGGTTGTCATGGTTTATGACCGATAATAGACTCGGTCAGATTTTTAGATATGAGAGCGGCTCCGTCCCAGGTGGGATGAATGCCGTCTCTCCTAATCAGACCGGCTTTCCCCAGAACGCCCTCCAGTTATTCACATAGCCCACATCATTAGCTGGGCACCACCCCGACAACCAGCGGTGGAAGGATGACGTACGGCTGTACATTTCATCATTGGTCAGGTTTGGCAGGGGTCCAGAGAAAACTACTGAGTCGGTCCGACATTGTCTTTGCGTATGCACAAAGTGACTCAACATTAATTTTAGTGATCTCCGATTTACGACCATTACCACCTACGTGAAGTATGATCTTACTGTATTTACTGTTCTTTTTAGCCAGCAGCTTTAGATGGGATTCTATATCGCCCGCTCTAGCCCCGGGGACACATATGACCGCGGCCGCTGGGGCCGCCGGCTTCACATGTCGCAGTATAGAGCTCCCAATAACCAGAATTGGCTTCTCAGCGGGTGTATCACTGAGTAGGGAGAAACTGTTAGAGAGGCGAAGATGCTCCGGTTTAGAGCGACCGTCATCATGTGCACTCCCTGGTTTAGATCTAACGCTACGCTTCCCTCGGACAGTCACCCACTCGCCCGGCTGCTCGGGGTCTGCCGGGGGACAGCTAGCAGAGGCTGCAGAAGCTACAGTATGAGCTACATGGTGCTGGCTAGCTACAGAAGCATATGATTCTGATTCCATGGTGTGGAGCCGAGCCTCAAACTCACTAAGCCTTGCCTCCAGAGCAGCGAATATACTACATTTATTACATGTATCGTTATCACTAAAGGAGGCAGAGGAATAGCTAAACATTTGACACACAGAGTAAGAAAGAGCAGGAGAGGGAGAGGAATTGCTAAGCTAATACCTTGTTAGCACTTACATAGCAATGGCTAAGCTAAAGTAGCTAACAGCGTTTTAACAATTGTAAATTCAGTGAGTCAGTCGCTGTAAGTGAAGCTAAGTATAAGTATAAGTGCTTGAGTAGAACAATTGTAATTCAAATGCAATCCAGGCAAATAGCCGCTAATTTAAACAATAAAGCAGAGTTGAGTACGTTTTTGCTGGAGCAGCAAACTAGCGTTTGTAACACGGGAACACCGGAAGTGACACAACGCGCTTACCTTACACGTCAGCACGCTCAGCAGGTACAGGAAATTACTCCAACTGTTGGTATTAAGCTGTCTGGATATTGCATGGCAGAGTCAATTTGGAGATTTGTCTATTGACCAACCATGGTACCGCAGGAAAAAAACAACATATTCCGTGCCAAGGAGCTGTGAACACAGCTCCAATATTTTCTTCATAAGCACATAAGACTACAAACGATATTATATTTTTCTTTCTTTGGTCTTAATTGTTTCCTTGGTTGATAAACAATGAAAGCACCTGCTATTTAAATGCAACTCTCCTGTGTGTTTTTCAGCATCCTGAGCCTCTGTAGATCTATCATGTGGCAAAAGGCTCTCTAGACCTCTTTAAAAAAAAAAAAAAAAAAATACCCTCAAGCTCCAGAGCTACAGTACAATACAGAAAGATATTCATCCCACACGCTGGGCACAATAGCTTGACTTGATTGATGAATTGCTTTGCTGATCTCCTTGGTCTCCTTGATATTAGAAGAAAGTAATAAATGCTCATGCCTCTAGCTTATTTTGGAGAGCCAGGCAGGACCAAATTGCTTACAAAGGCACGAGGAAGCTTCCTCATTCTGACGAGAGCAGTTTGGCCTTTTTTACGATGAGGAATACACCGATGTCCCTCAGCAGATACAGGGCCTAGGCCTTCATTATTTCTTTTTCAAGCACAGTGTGTGCATGATACATGATTAAATGTTTTGTTGATCCCTAATAGGATCATCGCAATTACATTCTACTCCTTCCCATGAGTGTAGAAGGTTAGACACCGCAGGGGACACCTGCATCGCTAGACAATGTGTGTCCAATTCAAAAGTTTGTATGTACACTGTACACCTGCTCTGGGAAACTGCATGGCACAATTATTGTAATTCATTCAAGATGTGGAGCAAATCCAGAATCAACAATGGAAAAAGTGGCATACAATTAGCCTTGGTTACACTGACAATCACATAGGTGTCTTCCATTTGACTTGCTTTTGTCTAAACCAATGTGTTTGGTACTAATTCTCTCACAACTTAATCAAGTATACTGCATGTCTTGTTGCATTGTTTAGTTACTGCTTTATGATATTATACATATTAAAGCCTGAACATCAAGAACAATATATTTTTTAAACAGTGTAGAGGAAGATTTTGTAGGGATTTCTAGAGAGGCTTATCACAATAATGGCAAGTTTGTGATTAGCAAAGAACATTAACTACTACTACTACTACTACTACTACTACTACAACGATCACAGAATCAGTAGGTGTTCTGGACAAGAGATCACTGCAGGAACTTGGTTGATATAGTTGTTTGTCATCCGCGTCTTGCTTTGAGTGAAGGTGGGATGAAAAATACAATCCCTCGAGGACAAGTGAACGTAAAAAATCAATTCTGCAATTCTGCACACAAATAACAAGACAATACTGAAAAAATAAGACAAAGCATCTGTCACGTCTGTGTTGCCATGTGCATTTTAAAAGGTCTGAAATGGCCATCAGTCGGCCACCTCTTGCTGATATCTCTGTGAATCCCTCTCTATCCCTGTATTCATTCTTCAGCGGCCCTCCTGTCCTCCCTAACTGCTCTCCAAACTCTCGGCTCTCTCTAATGCCTTCCTATCATGCTCTTCTCACTCCAATGGTCTCTTTTCCTCTCCATTTCCTGGAGCTACACCAGCCAGTCTGGCTCCATGTGCTTTGTAACTGGTGTGTACTCCTCCTCGCAATCTGGCCATCTTTTGCCCTGCGCTTGTGGTGGAGGAGAAACCGTTGCTGCGTCCTTGGGGGAGTCACACTGGGCCGGAGGATTAATGTGATGTTTAGGTCTAAGCATATCGTCCATCATCCTGTACTACTTCCAGGATGCAGCAGCAGTTTCTCTTCCCTCTGTTGCCCATCCCTGTGGGTGGGTCCTTTAGCTTCTAAAAAGAAATAAAAAGACATTATATTATTTTAAGGTACTGCAAGATGTCTTGAGATGTCATAAAATGACATTGCCTGTACTTTTCTTTGAGATTTTCCCTCCAGGTTTTTCTTTCATTCAAGCTGTATAAATATTAAAGCAGTGTGGTCTGTGATGATCAGAGGTGCATTGACACTTTAAAAGTGATTCAACTTTACAATTCCTTTGTGACACAGTTTAATATATTGCCTGTTTCATGAGCTTTTTAGTTACTGTTAGCTGTAACAGTTGTGTAGACCAGAGACCCGTTTCACAGATTGTCTTTTACACATTGTAGATACATTCGAGAGTCCTCCAGGGCTCTTGCTTTCTCATGTATTGGTTTCTTTTTATTTCTGCAGTGTCAAACTTAACAGGAGAGTAAATGGTCTCATGTTGCATATTGTAGCAACGTTTGCATGAAACTTTACATATAACTTGCTAAAAACGATGTGTTATTTGTTGCTGAGTTCCCCCTGCTTGTGCTTAGGTCAGTTGTGCTTTCATCTTCCCTACAATTAAGCAGTGTCTACACCTAGGATTGGCTATATATTGTATTATCTTGTTTAAAGCCACGAGGCAAAGAAAATATCAAGATACATTGCAATGTCTGCCAGTATACATGTAATCAACCACTAACAAGACTGAACACGTCATAAGCCAGCATGTCCGGTTTGCTGTCATTGTTTAGTGTCAATGCAGTCAAAAGTTAAGCTAGCAAAGTGGCCACATCAAAGCTTTCATTTTCAGTTTATCAGAAAAGAATGGGTCGGAGGGCAAATCCCAATCCGCTCTCCGTCTAAATGTATGCGAGAAGACCAAGAAGTTGTTCAGTTAAGCAAATTACAATAACACAGAGACAGTATGTTCACAGTGGCAAGCTTGGTCGCGTACTGTACTAGGAAACTAGGATCAACTGTCTATGTAAATACTTTGTTCAAAGGTCCAGTGAGAGGTTCCTGAGAATAAAGCAATTAATCGGCCCCTGCTGGGTGGTGGTTACTTTGGCAGTCCAACTAAAATGCATGAACACCAATGTTTCTTAAATACATGTAAATGTATTTATTTATTTATTTATTTATTATGTTTGCACGGACTGCTATTGTTTTGCAGGTAAACCTGAGAATAACCAAAAAAAACTTTCATACACAATTTAGATGGTTTCGTTTAAGTATCACATTAGCTGGCCCTGCACTTTAAAATTTGCTCCAGCACTTTTGCTCAAAATCTGTTACTTTTTGGCTCAGAAAAAAAGTGGCAATGCAGATTCCAAGACACACTGCTCTATACTGTGGCATGCTTTAACTAGTGGGCAAATTCCCACTAATCTATCTGCAGGAGAAACAGTGAGTTGACAGGGAGTGCATGACACATCACAGACAGGGGAATAGTGTCATCTGACTCCAAGGGCACTGTCTCTTTACCCCCTCACAGTATGTACACCAGCAGCTTTGGTGAAATGGGAAGTGACAGCCCTGTGATATACAGTCACCTGTGAACATAGTTTACAGCCCCTCTGTCACAAATGTGACTTCTTTGTCTTGACTTAAACATGGGTTATTGCTAAAATGACTGAGCGATAAAACAATTACGCATAGGTAAAGCATTTCAAATGTGAGAACAGTGCAAAAGATTCTTTGACACAGTAGAATGAGGACTGACGTTGATGTTGGTAGATTGTTGATAAATCAGCCTCCTAAAATGTTGATATGATATTGAAAACATTTAATTCAGCATTTGACACTTCTGTTCAGCTCTCCATACCATATGACTATGCTAGAAATATTGAATTTTTGTTTAACTTGCATTAAATAAGTTACATTATCTTACATTACCAGCTAATTCAGTGCTAGCCGGTGACTATGCGGTTGGTATACACTGGGTCTTATTTTTATGCTGGCAGGAAGCCAGTGGTATCATAAACATATAAGCAGTGCCCTTTTCAGCAGGCACATGTCCATTTATTTGCTTTTGTGACAGAAGAAATAGCTTGCCCCGGGTTAGTTGTCATATCTGATGTTGTTTTTATGCAGATGAGGTGGCCCTGTGCAAATTCATTGCCATTTCTGCCCACTGAGACCAACTCTTATCAGATACACAAGTACGAAGGATTATTTGTGTGGCTTGGTGAACAGCTGTCCAAGAGAACAGACATTCAAATGTGTTTTCTTATATTAAAGGAAGGGTTGGTAACTCTTTCCAATATACACATTTTTATGTGTTGTTTGAAATGGTCTTTACACCATGGCAACAATAAATAACTTATGGGCTTTGACAAAGGAGCAATATCATCTATAGCTGCTGTAATCCTGTTAAAACACCCACCAATCACTGCCACGCGGTCCGCTTGGAGAGAACCCATGAAAAGCCTCCTTCCCCTGCTGCGCTTACTCTACCCCTCCCATGTACGAGCTTGAGCTCAATGCATGTCATCGCCACATTGCTAACAGTCGTCATGTTTGTTTTAAACATTAGGTATGATAATATTAGATGCTTGCTTACCGGTGAATGGGGCATGAAGTAAAATTTCGGCCCTTTCTCCTCTCTGCTCTGAAGTGGCGACGCAGCGGTGCTCATGCACGTCTATGTGTGGGTCGGTGCCCCGACACCAGGTGGAGGGGATGGATGGAGCCCTGAGGAGATGCTTCTTTCAAATCTTGCTAGCTTTTCAACATTACCAACACTGCCTTTAACTTAGCACTGTGAAATCAAAAATTCATAAAAATCATCTCAAATAATCAATTTCCTGAAATACCTAGATGCACCATTTCATTAAAAAGGAGAACAATTCAACATGAGGGTATTTAAATCATGCAATCACAGACACTTAGCATGTGAAATGATGCAAAGACAATTTAATCTCATTAACCTAAGTGAATTGATTTAACGTTATTACAGGGAGCTATGGGAGAAGGAAATCACACTCCTATAGATTATTGCATCCAGGGTATCTTTATGGGCTACTTCACACAAGACATCAAGCTTCTATTTTATGTTTACAGGCTGTTGAGGAATGATTATGTTATTGCACCTTCTAATGAAATTAAAATATACTTCCTTGTCTCTATATGCACAGTCAGTGCAGTCAGAATGTATTAGAAGAGATACACTTTTCTTATTATATTGTCTTGTGGCTACAGAAACACATCAATCCAGCCATTCTCTAAACTGTTTATCCTGTTCAGGCTTGCAGGTGTCTGGAGCCTTTCCCAGCACACGGGTTCACCCTTGACAGGTCGCCAGTCTGTCACAGGGCTAACACATTTAGACATACAAACACATTAACACTTGTGGCCAAATTAGAGTCCCCAAATTGCTTAACTTGCATGTCCTTGGGCTGTGGGAGGAAACCGAAACACCCAGAGGAAACCCACGCACAACCAAAAGAACTCCACATAGAAAGGACCCAGTCAGGATTTTGTTAGTGTGAGGTGACAGTGCTAACCACTGAGCCACCTCGTTGTCTCAACGCAATCATCATAAATAATATATTAGAACACTGTCAGCATGTCAGCATTTCTTCATGGCATACCAGAGGCCTATTTAATTTGAGCTGTTCTCACTTACAGTATAGGAAATAGCTTATAGCTCCACTGTTTGTTTACCATTGTAAGGTAAAAAAAATCCTTTATACATTTAGTATTTAGAGAGACTTACTTGTCTCACAGCAAGGACCATTTCTTCAAATGCTTAAAACCTGAAAAGTGACTTAATGTAGCAAATGACTGTCCTCTGTCAGTAGGAACGCTGGAAGGAGCATGATGCTGTTACTTAGGGGGGATGGCATACAGACTATGACAGCCCATCCCCTATAGACAGTGTTGGCCTTTTTAACCTTGAGCTGAAACTACTTATTCTGATGTGTGTTTTCTTAATTGCTGCTGTGCATACACCTTTCCAGAAACCCCCCCCCCAAAAAAAAAAGGAAAAACACACACACACACACGCACACACACACACTAGCAAAAGAAATAAATGAAGCAAAACCGGCAATAAACTCACTTGTCAGATACTCAGAAGTAATGAATACCAAGCAAATGCGGTTGACATGATACAAAAAGAGAGCTATATTTACAGCACCCAAAGATGTGCTATTTTTTCATATTGTGTCAAATTAAGAGTACATATGTTATAGCGTGCCTTTATTTTCTAAAAATACATCTGCATCACACACACACACACACACACACACACACACAGGCACACACACACAGGCACACAACTTTCCACAATCCTAACTTTTACATGAATAACACCTTCCTCTTTTCGCAGAAGACCATCTGGCAGCTCAGAAGCCAAGCGACCCTCTTAATATAGAACAGGTCAGCCTTTTTGTGATTACTGCCATTAGTTCCTGCAACGCCAATCTGAGGTCCTTTCATCATCTGAAGATTGTGTCAACTACAGGGGGTGAATGAGAGTTAAAGGGAATAGGAAATAAAAGTGGTTAAAGGTTAAATTAGAGAGGAGATGGTTGTGAGGGAAAGTAAATGAAACATGAGTGACACAAAGCTTAAAAATAAGTGCTTGAGAGGGTGGGTGTTGTGTGTGAAGTATGGAGAAATGAGTGGCAGCCTGGGCCATGTTCATATGTGCCGAGTGACAGAGCTAATTATAGCCATCAGGATGTTCTTGTGTTCAAAGGGAGAAGACAAAGCCAAGCGAAGGAAGGAAATACTCAGCAGGTGGAAACAGCTGTGCAAAATCCCTTGGGGACAGCAGCACATTCGTTAGCATGGTTGACTTTTCTTTTTAGTGTTTTTCTTTTGTATAGGAACTGTAACACTGTGTCCTTGTGTCACTTGTAAGGGTTAACAACTTTCATAATTTTACCTTCCTCCCAAACTGCACCTCCGCTTAAATAAACTCTGTTTTCTTAAAGCAATTCCACCCACCTCTCATCCCCTCCCCTCCCACATCACTATTTCATTGCAGCTGTTCTTTCTTTTCACCATGTGACATGCGCTACTTAACCACTGTCACTGAGAACATGACAGCAGTTAAACAGGGTCAAGCATCTGCCAAAAATATAAGGTGATAGACATTCAAATGATTCCATCTTTTTCCACCTTCTAGCTCATGCATTATAAAGTGAATAATCAAACTAAATAATGTAAAACCATAAAGAAGTTATAATTTAATGGGAAAACACAGTTCTTAAAGGAGCAGGGTGGGAGTAAAGTAATTAACATTTTATTATGAATGAATTGAGTTTTGCACCTTGAACTGTGGACATCTATCTATAATCTAACTATAAATCGATGACCCTCTCCTCTGTGTGTGCCCGTTAAATATCTCGAGAACTGTTCATCCGATCTACTTCGTACTTGGTGGGTGTATTGCTGGGTACCAAATGAACTTGGTGGGTTTTTTTGGCGACATTGCTGAATATTAATAAATATGAATGAAAATAAGCAACCGCACAATAAAGGTTGAGAAATAAACAACAACCTGTGTGCAGCTGCGGGGCAGGGCATCACGGCTTTTAGTCAAGCATGTCTTTGCAGCAGGCTACCGATTAACATGCCTATTGGAAATTAATACCTCCATATTTTGTATTATTAATAATAATAATAATAATAATAATACCTTTTATTTATATAGCACCTTTCTTGAAACCCAAGGACACTTTACAGATATTACTATTATTTGGCCTGAGTGTTTGTCTGAATTTTATTGAAAAAATATTTTTTGTAAATAATTTTGTTTTCCTTGCTGTAATATAAACATACTATGAACCCACTATGGCATTACCAATGGACTTAGGATTTTAGTGTTACCTACCCTGCTTTAGTATCTTCGTTCTTCAGAGCACTGAATTTAATGCATGCATTGAATACAAATGCTGCTAAAATAAAAAATGCAGAACTGCAAAAATGTTGAAACAAATTACCATAGAAAGTGACTCCTTTCAAAGATGTAATGGACTATTCCCTAGTAGGATTGTATGCCAGTTAATTATACTGTATGGTTAAAAAAAAAAAATCTAACTCCAGGTCTCCACCCCTCATCAATTGATATTTCTTTCGTTCCATTGAACAGAGCAGAAATGCCCACTCCATCTCAATTGTCGGAGGCAGCAGGATCCACTTATAGGTTCTTCTCAGGTAATTGCAATGCAAATGAGGTTCTCCGAAGACAAATTAACCACCCTGAAAGAGAGGCTACAGTATGTCCTCAGTTGGCTGTCTGTCTAGTGGCTAGTCTGATGGAAAGTAAACAAATGAAAAAAAAAATTAGTCCCCAGTTTGATTAATAAAACATGACTGAGAAATCCTGGTAATCTGCAAGGGAGACAGCTTTGATCTAACTGTAGAGAAACCAGTGTTCTGGGCTCTTAAGTGACACCCTGCAAACAACGAGGCAGAGCTCAGTTTCACATATGAGGAGAATTATAATAGCTTGTGGCTAAAAGGTTTGCCTTTGTCACGAGTAGTCAAATAATCACATTTAATCATTTAATCCCTTAAATTCTGAGTTTGAGATTTCTACACATTTTATGTTTTATTTTTAGAGAGCATTTGAACATTTGCCTTCGGTTAATTGTTGATGTGCTTAAACACGCACAGTTTCTCCTCTTTGAGAAGAGAATCAGTTACAGTGCACGTCCACTCAGCCCTGGTAATAAGTAGTCTCATTTAGTCTGTTAACATTAGAGTCATGTAGGGTCTCCAACTGGGATAACACCGAGTGAAATCATTCATGTTAATTTGTGCATACACAAGGTACAACTGTTTGAGTAGCCATGCATTTTAATGAAGCTGACACTGAACTCTTGGGTGGCAGTGTGTTCAAGTGTGGAAAATATGTTGGTTTGCACGTCTTTGGCACTAAAGCCTTACTTGGCCCTGTGAAGAGTACACGCATTGTAGAGCATGACTGGAGAGAATTAATGTGTTTACTGTCTTTTGCAACCCAATTTAATACCGCAGTGATTAATGAAGTCCTAATTAGCCATAACTTACCCATACTTTTTGCATTTGTGCAATGCATGTCTTCCAAAAACAGTACTAATTGATGCTGGTTATTCATATTTTCAGACAGCTTTAGATACTGTACAACAGCATATGATACACCAGATCCAGACACCAGTTTCTCAGATGTTATTTTCAAAATAACATCGGATTTTGCAATATTGACCAACAGGTATTGTCTTATACAACATTTAATGAACAGGGACTCCATCTGCTTAGAAGGGCACATAACAGAAATACCTGGGGACTTTTAAACCTTTGACTTTTGACTACCTCATGAAAGGCTGATATTGCTTTATCTGATGATTTGTGGCAGTGCTGCACAGAATCATCCTGTATTTCTATAGCTCATTAACACTAAACTGATGAAGTATAAGGCAATTAACGAAAGGTCATGCCTGTCAGTTCCAAGAACCTCCCACAGAATGTGTGGCACCAAGCCATAAACACACCAAAAAAAATCAATGTGGCAGGGTCCACCGAGATTTGCTGGTGACAAAATGGATTAGATACAGTATTCAAAAGATTTTCAAAAAATCAAGGTTGGGGTCATGGGCCCAAAAAGCTTAAGAAACCTAGGATAGAGCTATAGCATTAGTTGTAATACATTGACATACTGTTTTTTTTGTTGTTGTCATAACTGCATAACTGTCTTTTGTGGTCAATTAGTAGTATGTGCACTGACCTCAGAATAAATAAAGACTGATGTATGTTGACAGTTTAACATTTTTTGTGAGCTGGATTCCTGGTTTGCAAGTTGCTTTTTGTTTCTCCAATAGACAGTGGAAAACATCAGAGAAATATGGCATTTATGTTTGCAAATTGAAAATGTAAAAAAAAAAATAGGTGGATGGAAACACAGTAAACAACAACATCAGACTATATTCTCCTTTGCTTTCGACAGACAATTCCTTTTGTGGGGCATTTGTTGAAAATACAGGGTGAATTTTCGATTCAAATCTGTAACACAGGGAGGACAAACTGTAAGCTGGACAACAAACTTTACATAATCAAGGTTAAAGTACCAATGGAGCAAATTGTGTTGTAAGTTAACAACAGAATTTGCATCTTGATTAGAAGATATCAGTATATTCCAAGATACCCATCTATGACCTATTCAAAGCGGAATGAGATACGTGAACAGGATCATTAATCAAACTAAGGCATCAGCCCACATGTTTCCCATGGAATCCTCCATGAATGCAGTTTCTGTCTGAGCTGGTCAGAAGTTCTTTTTTGTTTTGACCTGTGATAATGATGCCCACCACAGGGTCAGATAGTGTCAGAAAATGCTGAAACCCACTTGTTAGTTGCATCATGCCTCCAAGTTTTATCTAAACTCCAGTTTTGGTGGGGCCAATCTTTTCTCTTTCTTTTGAAATCGTTGAGGAGAACAATTACATTGCTGTGTTGTTGTTTTTTACAGCCACTGAAATGCAATAAAAAGAATGCTGGTTATATATACATTTTTGAAAACCTGTTCAGCGTCATTAATTATTCGCCTTTTAGACCCACAGTGGATTGATTTTGCTACAAGACAATTGGAAAATGCTGCACAAGCTTTTTGCAAGTAATTTTTCAGTAATTTCTGTTTTTGGAGAGTCTCTATGTGGTGTCCAGCTACTTTGGAGAAGGCTGGTACAGAGCTGCATACACTTACCTTCTTTATATAAAGTGGAAACATTTTCAACATTAACATTTAATTTGAACTTTTTTAACAGTCTCACATAGTAACAACATTTCTATTGACACCACTTCAAAATTCAGATTAAAACAGTTATTGCATATACAATATGAACAAAAACCCTGCCTATAATAACAATACTATTCTCTCTGGCCTTCATTTCACACCATAGGAATGTGTTTATCGACATTGAACATCTGAACAGTGAGAATCTGCTTGTAACTAAAAACAGTTTCAATTTAAAAGACTTATGCATTTCAGAGAAAACGTTATGTGTTGCAGCCTGCAAACAGAATGATTCATTCGGTTCACAAGGTTCATTGTGGAGTACTTGCAGATGGCCGTAGAAAATAAATGAGATTTTCAAAGTATGTGTAGGTGGAATATATCTGTGTAGCTGTGCTTTGCCATAAACACAATTATATGTCTAACCCCTGACAACCGGTTGAGAGACAGAGATAGCAATAGTGTTTGCATATATCCTCGTCTACTCTGACAACTAGTGTGTGTGTGTGTGTGTGTGTGTGTGTGTGTGTGTGTCACTGATTAAGTGTGTATGTGGTTACAGTAGAACAAATCAGTGAAATGTAAATAATTTTCATAAGTACACCTGGAGCAGCAGCTAGACAAAATAAAAAGTTTGAAAGGATTCAATAATCTTTTCTAACAGTTGTAGCAACACACAAGCAGAGACACACTGTTTGTGTTGGCATTGATTGTTGCCCATTAAGCCTGAGGATGCACCGGCTCTGCTGAGGAACTAATTACGGTGGATGCCATCCAAGACGAACCAAAGTACATCCCTGGACTGAAACCCAAGTGTTTGTACAGTGATGTCCCTTGATAAAAAACAACTACAAACAAAAACAAATAGTAAAAAATAAATTGCAGTTTTAAAATAAACTCTAATGCCAAGCTCCGTCAAATGTTTTTATCTTCAACAATAATGACATTGGCAACAATGGTAGTGGGAAACACCATGATTCAACATTACTGATGTATTATTAGTACTAATAAATATTACATTTATCAAATGCAAAAGGCACATTTATTTCTCTTCGTCGCAGTTAATATTTCCCTAAAATAAGACAAAAATGGTCCTTCTGCATTAACCTGTTAACCAGTAGCTTCCTTTCAAGTGGAATGTTTTGTATAATTAACGTTTCTAAATGATTTAAAGAGACGACACATTTCTCCTTCTTTATCTCACAAGTAATAGAATAGCAAGTAAGCAATATCAGGTTTGCCTCATTCAGCAATAGCTTCCACAGCTAATGGCTTTCATGCCTCACTGTCAGAGCTCGGAAAATATGACCAGTACAGGTGACCGTCTGAGATCCACAGGGATTAACCACCTGTGAGGGTGAGACTTTACAGAAAGAGGAAAACATCCAGTCATGAACAGGTGGCTCTTGCTGTCGGCAGATTCAGCAGGGCAGAAATAAGTGATTTTATCAGCTGGACTGCAGGAAGGAGACTTTTTGTATTGTAGGCATTTGGAGATTATTTCTCCTACTGATATGGCACAGTACCACAACCTACAGCATCTGCTGCATCAGTTTATCAATGCCCTGTTAATAAGGACTATGATTATGTCTTGCAGGCATTGTTTAATTTTAGTACAAATGGAGAAAAAAATAATCCTTTGGCATTGTTTAATTTTAGTACAAATGGAGAAAAAAATAATCTTTGAGACAAATGAAACTCGATGGCTAACAGGGGTCTTACATTGATTTTATTTTTTTTATTAAAAAAATGTAAACTTACAAATGACTTTGCTTAAATACATATATTTTTACTAGGGCTGTCAAAATTAACGCGTTAATTTTTGCGTTAATTTTTTAATATTTAACTCGTTAAAAAAAATTAACGAAATGAATGCAGCTGTGTTTGTTTACTTCATGTGGCGGCTGAGAAACGTAATACGTCTCCATAAGAGCAGGCGGCGCTACTCTAGGAGGGATTTACCTGATTGAAGTAGGCCTACGGGCCAGTCAAGAGTTGAAACATGGACCAGTAAGATCCCAAAAGAGAAAAAAGATGATGTGTTGGAATCCAGAAATGAATGAGCACCGGGCTATAAACGGGACCGAGTACTAGTTCCGACATGTTGTCTCGTCAGGAGAGATGCGCCACCCGGTAAGCTGCTGTTTCGCTACATTGAGCTGCGGTTTAAGTTTGATTTGTCTGTTGCTCTACTGCTGTGCTGCCGATGTAATATGCGTGCGCGATTTGTTTGCTTGATAACTATTACGTTGGTCCGCTGATAAAACCTTATTTGCAGTCTGATGTTTAACACTGTCGACTTCGATAGTATCCGTGACTATATTCCAGTAAATGTTTGAAATTGGGTCGTCTCACTGTCACACAAGCTACTTCCTGGTTGCGGTGCTGGAAGGGAAATGTAGTCATTCGCTTTACATTGGTAATGGATTGCTGTGCACAGCGTCGCTATCTAAAAACTACACTCAATGTTTTCACTTTAGGCCAACATACACCTTTGTGGTTTTGGGTTACTGGTTTAATGTGTAACATTGATATTGATATTGATGTGCATTTCTTTGTTTAGATATATGTGCTTTGCTTAGTCATTCAGATTAAACACTATGTATATTATAATATTTATGATATTAAGTACTGCCTAGATTGTAATTTATATTCTATATATATATATTTGTATATTATTCAGAATATGGTATATTAGGTATGTGGCTAATATTGGCAGTGGTGACAAAAATCTGCTCTCAAGTCGGACAGTTTCTAGCCGTTTCAGCTGCCTTCAGCAGGACTAAATAAGCCAAATTGTTGCTGCTGTTGTTCTGAAAGATATTAAACATTCTGAACTTAGCAGAACCTTTCCTTGTTTGTTTTCTCTTCATATTTGTAAAGTTAAGTGATTTAGCATTATTTAAATATCCATTACTACAAGCTTCAGTCTCAATTTAAAAACGCGATTAATCGCGATTAACTACAGCAAATTGTGCGATTAATTAGTTAATTTTTTTTAATCGATTGACAGCCCTAATTTTTACATAAAGATGCATTATTTCTAACAAGGTGAATGAAAGTGAACTGATCTCTTATGTAAAATAAAGGTACCTAGAGGAGTTGTCATTCGAATCAAACATTGATTCGCAATTACTTGCTTGTATGTTTGGACAGCCATTTATTTAAATCAGTTTGCACTCTTCTTCTTTAATCAGCACATTGCTAACTTGAATGGTGCATTACCGCCACTAGCAGTCAATGCAGAAACCCAGCTTTGTGCATTACATAGCCTATGTGTTGTTATACATAACACTGTATATACCACGATGGATTGTAACATAATTAAATCAGTCTGTTATTGCATTATTCAATATACCAGTCAAATGTGAGCTAAAACCAAATAATATGGATCTTGGTTTGTTTATGCATGTGTGCATGCACATTGTGTTAGGTTAATGAGAAATGAGAAAAAAAAATAACCTGCAAAGAGAGTTATCTCTGACTCTCATCTGAATTTATATAATTGCCTCTCTGGTTATTAAAAATGTGTTTTCAGACTGTATGATTTATAGTCAGATGGTGGGGCAGGAAATGGTAAATTCATTGCCGTGTGTTGCACCAGCTAAGGCGCCACCTGCTCGACAGCATGTCCAAGGGGAATCACTGCAATCTATTACAAGCTCTCTCTAGAGCACAGCTTGTTTTGTCGCCCCATGCCCAGTGGGTAATTTGGAACCTAGCCCACTGTTTTCTAAAACATCCAGAACACTTATACAACAAAATATTTCAAAGGCAGAATCATACTTTATTTTATTCAGTCAATAAAAAAATAGGCAGTAGAATGTGCTTTGCTACACAGAAAGATGCATAGTGGCAAAACACACAAAGTAATGGTGAGGAACCAAAAATGTCACAACAGCCTAAACAAGGTGGCCCTCTTTAAACTGTATAATGGGGCAGTGGTGGCCTACAGTGAGTATGTTTACATGCACACCAATATTCCACTACACCAATATTCCACTATTATTTCAAATATGACAATATTCCGACTTTGATACAGGTCATGTAAACAGCATATTCCGATTGGATGGAAGGCCTTTTTCTGAATATAGCATTTTCTGATTAAGAAGTGGGATATTCCGGTATTATTCAGGATTTAGAGGCATTCTTTGGACATGTATACAGCGCATTCAGAATATGCGTCTCAATCAGGGTTTTTACCGCAGTTTACGGCCTCTTGCCTGTTTACTTGGCAAGTACCATCTTGGCTTATGGTTGCTGTACACAAACCAACAGTTCCCAAGGCTGCAGGCCCAATAAGAAGGAGAAACACAGCAACTTTTAAACATTATCAAAGACTTGGCTATCAACAGGTTTTTGGATATATGCACACATCACTACGCCGATCTATTCATGAACATGGTTAAAGGAATGAAAGGGGGAGGCTCTGTTTGCATGGTCCAACAAGTCCGCCACCGCTGGTTAACTTTGAAAAAATCTTATTTTGCATGCCTACATGTAAACGGTAATATTAGTGGAATATTCACTTTCATTAGCCATGTAAAGAGCTAAGTCGAATATTGTATTTTTTGGAATAAGGGCAAAAAAATGAATATTATGTACATGTAAACGTAGTCAGTAAAATTCAGCCTGGTCTCACAGAATTCCGTGAAATGATCACGAACTGTTAACACCGCATTACGTGGTGGTGGCACGGAATGTGTGAAAATTCCGTGTGGCCACCACGGAAAACAATGCCAATGTAAAGTCAATGAGAAGGTGACGTAGCATTAGAAGCGACTACGGTAGCGAGTAGTATGAAAGCCCGAAAATCCGCATAGGTAGGGAGGTTGGTTGGGGTGGCGGATGGGTCAAACACAGGACTTTCACCCAAGAGACCGGGGATCGTGTCCCGCATGTCACGTTTCCTAAACCCAGGCGTAACTGTCCCGTTCTTCTTTTCCTAAACTCAACCGTCCCGTTGTTGTCCCGCGTCCCGTTATTGTTTTCCTAAACCCAACCATTTATTGTTTTCCAAAACCCAACCATCCCGTTCTTCTTTTCCTAAACCCAACCCTCCCGTTGTTGTCCCTCGTGTCATGGAAACGTAAGCCCACCCACAAGCTTTTCCTTAAAGTGATGGTTCGGAGTAATTCACCCTAGGGTCCTTTGCACCATGACCTCGATCCAAACACCCCCCCAGAATATTTTTTCACCTGGGTCTAACATTGGGCGAGTTAGCGTTGAGTAGCGTTAGCCGCTGAATAGCTTAGCGCGGGGCTAATGGACCCACGTTTGTATCTCTTAAATGACCCCACTAATAATGCCCGAAATGATACCAAAGGTCTACACTAGTATATATAGGTTATGCTCTCATAAAACGATGGATTGGAAAGTTTGTAAGTACACCAGAAGTTTATGTAAATAACACTTGCCTGCTGGCTTCTGCTCTCTGCTGTTGTTGTTGCTGCTGTGAGACGAGTGCTTAGGGACATCTAACTACAAATTACAACAAAAAGAGATGCAACAAAAATTTTTTAATTTAACTTATTTTTTAAAGTAAGTGCTCTAATATAACTAGCAGGAGACAAGTAATAATTGAGGTAAGTTTGGAGACATTACCTTATTTAATCATTAAATTAATACATATTTTTGTTGTATCTCTTTTCGGTGTAGTAATTTATAGACGGCCCTAAGCACTGTCTAACTGCAGGCAGCAGCAGCAGCAGCAACAGCAACAGAGAGCAGAAGAGAGCAGGCAAGTGTTCATAAACTTCTGGTGTACTTACAAACTTTCCAATCCATCGTTTTATGAGAGCATAACCTATTTGTACTAGTGTAGACCTTTGGTATAATTTCGGGCATTATTAGTGGGGTCATTTAAGAGATACAAACGTGGGTCCATTAGCCCCGCGCTAAGCTACTCAGCGGCTAACACTACTCTACGCTAACTCGCCCAGTGTTAGACTCAGGTGAAAAAAGCTTCTGGGGGGGTGTTTGGCTCGAGGTCATGGTGCAAAGGACCCTAGGGTAAATTACTCCGAACCATCACTTTAACTTAAGGGGGTGTGTTCATTTCACAGAATTCTTCCATGGGCCCATCACGGAATTTTTGCCATTCCGTGAAACTGCCACAGATTTTGAGTTAAGGGGCTGTGTTCATTTCACGGAATTCTGTGAGATCAGGTTGAAAAATGAGCTTGTGATCAAGGGCAGCAGTCCAATCCCCTGCATTGACAGCATTATTAAACACAGTCCTCTCATATGTGTGTTACATTTTATGCTGAATAGTGAATTGAATGCGCAAACTTGATTTTATCAACCCACCACAGACTTCAAATACTCAACTAACTTTGAACTTGAAGTCAAGGGTCAGAACCGTGTTATTTTTTTCATTTTAATGCTGAATGTAGTTTTTAAATATATTTATGAATTTATTTTAGTTTGATATTTTATGGTTAGACATACTCTGTGTGCTCCCACTTAACTGAGTGTACAACCAGTGGTGGCTCTGTCTCTAAGCTTTTCATGTATAACTGTGGCACAAATTTATCAAAAGAATCAGAAGTATTTAAAAAACATTTATCTTTTAACTGCATTCAATTCTCAGAAGGCACAATTACCGACTCATTTTTCACCCTCATCTGTTTGCGTCAACATATTACAAACACAAATCTGTACAAACATCCCCCGTCCCTGCAAGCATAAACATATTTTTTTCCAGAAAATGTCTTCAGCTAGTCTCATGATTCTTCTTTCACACATACCTTTGTGAATATAGACATACTAAAAATGCAACTCATTGCAAGCAAGTTTCTATGCTTTTCTAAGCAATCCGCATTATTGTTTTAAAAATAGAAGAATAAGCAACTTATTCATTGAATGGAGGAATGTAGTGAAAATAGTAGACCAGCAGGTGTGGATGTTACTTCATAAATGTAAGCCGGAAACATCAAGGTGTGCAAAGAGACAAATCTGCTCTCTCTCCTCTCTGTCCATCTGTATTCTTTGCCCACATGCCGGACACTAACGCTTCTTTCCGAGACTGATGGATCTGTACGTGTCAACATGGCAGTAGGGAGCTGCAAAGACAAAGTCAGCTGTCATGTTGACCAGTTATTTTCTTTATATGGAGTGATTCAATACTCCTGATGCTGTTGTCACTGACATTTTACTGGATCAGTATATAAAAAGCCAAACTATCACATTATGTGCCAACATCTTATCATCAACCAAATTCATTTAAACATAAGAAAACACATCAGACGAGATTAAGTCCAACTGCATTTGTTTTTATTTGTTTCCCTTCCCTTTATTTGTTTCAATCTGAAACATCTCACTCATCCTCACTAAAGTATTGCACCTTTAACTTAGTTACAGAGACCCCCATTATTCATCCAGTGCTCATTATCTTTATCCAACTATTGTTTTGGCTTTGATATTTGTTTACACATGACATCTATTATTCAATCGTATCATTAGGCAGTAAGGTCAATTGATCATTTCCAAATTTCAATCAGGAGAGACAAGTGAAGGAAGTAGTGATGAATGCTTACTATACCAGATGATATGTCGGGTTGGGCATCGAGAACCGATTCCTACTTGGAATCGTTTCAAAAATTACGATTCCATCGGAATCATTTCTTTATTGGAATCGTTTGGAGGATTTGGTTTAAAATCTAATCATGGGTTCCAAATTTAACATGCGCAAGTTTTGGTTTCTGTAGCGGCCAGGCGGTTGTTGTGTTGGAGCCATGGAGCACAGTAAGCGGTGCTCTAGTGTGGCTTTATTTTACGTTGAAAAAGCCCCGTCAAACTGCAACCCACCTTTGAATCAAAATAAAACTTTCCTCTTATTTGTGAAATAAGCATGTGACCCGTTTCAACTCCACCCCTCAAAGAATCGGAATCGAGAATCGATAAGAACCGGAATCGAGAATCGATAAGAACCGGAATCGAAAGGAAGAATCGGAATTGGAATCAGAATAGTTAAAATCTATACGATGCCCAACCCTAATGATATGTGATATTTAAAGCCATAGTGTATAGTTTCTGTCGTCCCCATGAGGTATTCTAAGTAACTACAACAACACTGTCTGCTCATCCACATTACGCAAGCCTTCGGTACATCACATCACCCCTCCTCCACGCAGTTGCTAGTAGCGTTTATCCTGTCAAATCAAGAAGGACAGGGAGGATTTAAAAAACATGGACTCTTCAGAAAAGGGTAATTATCTTGTAATTTTGATGTCCTCTTTGATTAAAGCTGACCGTTGCTGTTGTCCTTTTCACAGCGGTGATGTACACTCGATATTTGCACTTTGTATTAACTCATTTGGCAATAGCTTGAATGTAACGGACGTTCATTATTATAAAATATTCACGCACAATAGCTTTAAGGCTTGGTAGAAATACTTTGGCTCTTAGACTCTACAAGGAAATTAGGGGCATATCATAGTGGGGGGTCTGGGTGTCCCCCCCCCCAGGAAAAGCCTCAAAGGCTTAATTTCCTGCATTCTGACACACTTTTATGCACCAATTTATGGTGGAAATACCTTTATTCAGCTATGCAAAGAAAAAAAACACAGATGACACTTCTAATTATATCAAAATTATAATGGAAAGTATTTTGTTACGTGCCATTGTGCATTTCTAAGTGGGTATATGGAAATCCTGGAGCGTTCTTAGTGGGTATACTGTGTATACCTGTGTATCACGTAGACTACACCACTGAAACCAACCAATTCTCACTCCTAAATCGTAAAAGATAGACGCTTGGGCAGTTGCTATCATCATCAGATACGATGCAAAAAGCACCCTTCAAGTATGTATGGAACGCACCACGGCGCTGTAAGATGACGTAGTATTAAGAGTCCCGACGCTAAAGGAGACTTGAGCGTGAATAACAAATACCAAAGGCACATGACCGAGTGTCCGTATTTTACACAATGGGAGAGTGAGAATGTGTTGACTGAACACACAGAGAGAATCATATTAAACAGAGGCAGCAGCAGGATTGTAGACCTACAAGGTAGGTGTGTCGCTGAGCTATTGGATAGATGAGATCAGCTGATGTGACCAGCTGATGAGAGCAGCTGATAAGATAATTGACAGCCCCGGACAGGACAGCAAGGAATAATGGATGAGCATGTGTGTGAGGATCAAATGTAGATGTGTGAGAAATAAAGAAGGTCTAAGCATGCAAAAGTATAGTCTTCCTCACTGAACTTACGCGATAGCTTCACTAGACAGAGTTGAAAATGGCAGCTATCAACTGGAAAGAGGGGGTAAGTTATATCAACACAATGTATATGCCCAAGTAAGAGTCCAGTAGTATTGGGACTTCAGTGCAGTTTTTAGCCTCTTTAGAGAAAGTTCCCTTTAAGCCTACAGAGGGAATGTGCCTGCATTTGTCGACCCTGTCATGTTTTACTGCCCCACTCTACCTTGCCCTCCTGTAACACAGACAACAATGCTCTACCACAACCGGCTATGAAAGCTGTACCTTGGATGAGTAGTGTGACTTTAGTGCTAGTGTTAGTAAGTACTGGCTGCTCAGCTGCTAATGTAAAGGACCATGCAGCTTCAACCGTGATGTGATGATGGGGCAGAAAGGGTGCTGAACATTAATCACAGATTAGGGCTTATTTGGGGAGCACTTTTGCTGATTTGCAAGTGTCTCATGTGTCTCGCTCTCAGCTGTGGTAGCTGCCCTAGACTCAGCATATTAGAGCTCCAACCTGGCACTGCCCTCATTGGGACTTTCATGCTCCACATCCATTTGTTCTGATATAAGCTATTGTAAACCTCATCTCAAGTCTTTTAAATATCTCTGCTGGTGTGTGATGATGACAACACCTAGGTAATTATTTTTATGTACCGGTAGTCTTTTTCAGTTGTGCTGCTAAAAACATCATGTCCACTTCTGAGTTAAGTTTGAATGGATTACAGCATAGTCATCTAAAAAGCAGAAGAAGAAAAAAATAGCCTCCATTTTGTGTCTGTATTTGAGAAATAAAGACAGCTGAAAACCTTGAAAGCTTTTACAAAGAACATACCATAACATGGGCTGATTTTCTTGTTCGCAAGAAATGAGCAAAGTCATATACAACACCGGGCTGAGCTGCTGGCAAAATTTCACGAAAAAGTGATTGTACATCTGTTGGTTGGAATCCAACAAAAGTGCCTGTGCCAATTGTTTTTGTTTGGTAAAGTTACTACTGTTCTCACAGCAGAAGAGTAGTTATTGTACTATTACTCCTCTAGGACTTCTATTTTTTAACTTAAGAGCAGTGTCTGGGTACAAGATATGCACTCTGTTCCCCTCAGCCAGCTGGACAGCTCTTACAGCAAAATGGACAATATGATAGCAATCAGGTAGAATTCTTGTTTTCTCTTTTTTGACAGAACTGATTGCAGAGATCTTTGGATATTGATAGGAGATTTGCAAAACAGACACAGTAAGCTTACTGAAACAGTATATATATATATACTACTCATATCTCTAAGGGGGAAATGCTGCATATAAATAGAAATATAATGAGTGCAGGATGCTCCCATACAGGGTTAATGAATGGTTTAATGAGAGTATGAGAATAATGTGAATCAATCAATCATGACCTTTGCAGTCACCAGATTTTAGACGGCACTCTCCACCACCATCATCAAAAAAACAAATAAAGGAATATCTTGTTCAGTAATATTGGATGGATTGCCATGAAATTTTGTAATAATTTTGGTCAAGATTTTCATTTGTACAATACACAGTTAAAAGTAAAAGGCCTACAATCAAAACGCTACTAAACTAAAATGAAATGCGCATTAGAATGAAAATATACAGTATTTAAAGTACCAAAAGTAAAATTATTCATTATGCAGAATGGCCCATTTCAGAATAATATATAATATATTATTGGATTATAATTATTGATACATGGCTGTGTAAGCATCCCTAATGTTGCATCTACTGTAGCTAGTTCTACTTTGTATGTTGCAGAGTAGCTTAATTCATAATAATACATCATTATTGAGTTGGTGATTATATTTTGTATTAATAATCAAAATCTGCAAAGTAACTAGTAACTTAAGTTGTCAAAATAAATCTTGTGGAGTGAAAAGGACAATGTTTGCCTCAAAAATGTAGTGGAGTAGAAGTTTTAAGTAGCATAAAATGGAAATAGCCAAGTAAAGTACTTCAAAATTGGACCTAAAAACAGTACTTGAGTAAATGTCCTTACTTACATTCCATCACTGCTAATTTTGTTGTGTTTATCATATTTTTAAAATGTGGAGAAAAGATTGAATTACAATGGACTATTACTTGAAGAATATTATTAGTATCTTCTGTATTTACACTACTGAACTTGCCTCACATCTGCCATGTCTCAAATCCTACTCTACCGTATACATATACGTATAAATTCCATTGGGTTTAGCATTAGTAGGATATAAGGCCTCTTGTTCTGCAGTTTGAGATCTCCAGAGTCTTCTATTACATGATCAGAATTTGCAATATGCTGAAAGTGTGCAGGTCTACTTTTCATAGCTTGTTATGAACAGTTAAAATAGAGTTGAATTATTCAACTGAATTGAATTTAAATTACAAAGGAGTATGGTCTCATACCAGCAACTTGGTAGAATTCCCTCACCATCATGTTCTATGTCCATGAAACAAGACATGGTAACCACAAGGGATTTTTTTATTTAAAAGGGTTTGCCTCACTAACAGCCTTCCCCACTGCTGTGCGTTACACTTAATTAACTTGCCTCCAATTCCTATTACCTTAAGACTACTGTACCAACATATCTCCTCTTAGAAAGATTAACTGTAAAGAGTGGGACATAAGTTACACATGTCCTGGAGCTTGTCTTCGAAGAATGGTAGTTGTCATCTGACACATGACTTATTCTTATCAAGGTAGCTTACCTCCTTCATTCTTTTGATGTGTGTCATACTCGCTGTAATTGATTCAACTCACTTCTGTCATGCTTTTGCCTGCAATTTGCACTGCAATATGCCACCCTGAACTTTTTGAACCCATAGCATAATGGAAAAGTTGTAGCGCCTATGAAGCATGAATTATCACCTGGTCTTGCACATAATGCTGCTGGCACAAGAACAGAGACACGCAGCTTGTCCTCTGCAGTAAGAGAATTATATTTCTGATGATGTTAGAGAGAGGAGCTATTGTTGGCTGACTGTGTAAGCTCCAGACGCTTTGAGAAGTAACTCATTAGATAATTTCTCCTGTATGTCTTATGAGTGTTTTTCCAATTCTCTCTGTTTTCCACCATGACAATATAAAGCTGAAATGTAATCAAAGCTTATTTGTATAGTAATAAATAGTAATAATAATAAAATGTGTTGGTGCATGACTTTAGCTCCAATCATTGGACTTAGTAGAAATGCCAATATAGCACTGGAAATGTTAGCTTATTTAAGCGGTTTTAAAAATAAGAGAATAAGGCTGTTGCTCATGTCTGAGGCAGTTGCTAATTAGTACTTTTTCTTTTCCTCTTTTAAAAAGTGGCATATGAGCTAAAATGGAAGCAATAAGGTGTGTTTTCTGTCTACATCAAGTGCTATTCATCAGCCGTTAAGGCTTCGGCGTTTTGTTCGTACTGATGCTGCCTTTCACTCATACAAAACTTCTTGACGGCAAAAAAAATTGTTTGCTGCCATGAAAAAGTCTTTGAAATACATAGCGCTTATATAAATACATTTGGTTGTGTTTATTCTGTCAGTCTCCTGATTACTTGGATTCACTGGTGTTTTCAAGATGAAACAAGTCACAAATTTGGCTTGACAAGCAAGGAGGTATTATGTATGAGGAGAAAATATGTTCGTATTATGTTTTCTTTTCCTCTTTACATAAGTGAGGGCACACTCCACACAAGTATTTTGGGGGTATTAGACAACTAATGCAATGCAACAACCAATCCACCATTCATTGATGCAAAAAAAAAACATTCTTATTCTAATTTTCTACACATCAATTGTAACAGTGAATTTTTTAAACTTGTATTACCTTTGATATTTTTTATTTAGCAAGCGGCAGTGTTCAATATAATAATACAGTAATGTCTTTGATGTAGACGGCTATATCAAACTGCAGCACCTTCTCCCACACTAGTGTCATTTTGACTGTTGATCAAAAATGTAAAAACCTATGTCATCTATTTAAATTTCTAAAGGACTTTCTGACATACTGATCTGAAAGAGACAAAGAGTTGGAATGGAAAATATGCATGACCCCTTAAAACATTTCCCTCATAAAGTGCTCACAGGAAAAAGAAAAATCATACATGAACACAACAGCAATGTGCACACACAGACAAGCACAGCTTAAACTAATGCAAATTGTAACCCAGAAACAAGTACAGCCTAGAGGAAAGAAGCGACGAAAGATAAAACAAAGTGACTGTGTTCTTTGCACTAATAGTGTACACTGTAACCCAAAATGTTTTTCAAAGTCAGCTCGGGGCTAAAAAGTCATTTGTTTAATGGTTTCTGCCCAGCAGGAAGCCAACAGTCTATTTTTAAAAAGTGATACTGATAGGAGGGCCACACCTTCCGAACACCCAGAACATTGCACCGTATCCCCAAATGGCCTCAGCAAAAGTGTATTTGCTCAATTTCAATGCACACCCCTTCGATGAGGACCTTAAAACAGGATGAGTTTCTAAAACATTGCATGGTGACTAGGTGAGAACAACGAAAGAGGGCAAGAGAGAGGCCAGCGAAAGAGAACGGAGAACAGAAGATAAAGACTGGAAGAAAGAGGCTGAAAGAAAGGGACACCGTAACCCACTGTATATCAGCTTGATTCAAAGGCCTCTACGCCTTCTTTCACTTCTTTCATCCCTTTGTCTATGCACTAATGTTGCTGCTCTCTGTGGTCCTGGAACCTTGTCACTGAGACTTTCTCGGTGTGGTGCAGTAGGGGTCCCATCAGCAGAGATGTGACCGAGAGGATCTGAGTAGACCTCTGCTACCACCTAGAGGTCCCAACGATAGTGGCGTCACATCAAATTTCAGCTGTCTGATAGGACAATCACCATCAAATCACTGTATAGATTGAGACTTTGGGTCATTGGTTTATAACAGGGCCACGTTGGACAGAAATAACTATTAAATATGTTTTTTATATTTAAATATTTGTTAAAGCTAAGCAATGCATTTTGAACACTGATCTTAACCTCTGTACTTTTTTAGCACATTTGAAAAACAAACTTGTTTGTACCAAGATTTGTGTTTTTCTACCCGGTCCATCAAAGCCACCTGAGTGAGACAGAAAGTGTGGAGGCTCCAGAGAGATAAGGTTTCAGTTTCAAAGCTGTCAGCCAGGAGAGAATTTCTAGCACCACCTCTACATTTAAACCTCCACTACCTTCACTTTAGAAAAATATCCACAGACATGATTGCCCCCCTTAAATTTGCATTAAAGTCCTAGATAGGCAAGTAGCCTATATGATATAAATACTTCACAGGGCTAGGGGCTGGATATGTTTCTTCTTTGATTTTACCAGTGCTTTAAAACCATTACGCTTCTGCTGCTTTGGGTAGATGCTTCAAGCAATGCAGCTTGGTTTTCTTGAGTTACAGGCTACCTCAGTTTGTGTGATAGCGGGGCAACATGTTCCGCATGGTTTAGAGTAACATGGGGACAAGCCACGAGATCTGTACCGTCACCTTACGTAACTCAGACTCTGGGTCAGTACATATCCATACATTTTCTGATGACTCGTCTAGAATACATAATTGAGGGCAAAGTTGTAGTAGAGAGCACACAAGTAAAGTAAACAATGTAAAGTGCTAAAAAAAAGTTGTGGGGTTGAGTGTAGTAGACGCCCTGGAGGCAGGACAGAGTAGGGACTAAACTCAATTCCATCGTGGATATCACCTCTCTCTCCCTCTATAATGAGCTGATGCTGCTTTGAGCAACTTGAGCCTCACCTCTTCGAAAGGTGCAAAATGGGGTGTTTTAGTCACTCTTTTGTGCTGACAGCCATCAGAGTGTACAGCGCTTCCTTCTGAAATTGTCACAGCCTCAGCAATTTAGGATGCTGGCGAAGCAGGACACCTGAATTGTCACACTACTTTCTCTGCTTTGGACTAATCCATGCAAGACTTACACACATGGTTCAGGCATGTTTCTGTACACCCTACTTATGAGTTCAAATAGATATTTATGCACATGCACACTGTCATTCATTTTATACACAAATAATGTATACTATATAATAATCCTAAGGGCACAACTAGCAGTGTCCACATCCAAACGAGCAGCTCCAAGTATATATGCCATTTACATCTAAGTGTACTTTTTTTTATTTCCGTCTTCACACAACTAGACACTTTCTGTAACCTGTTATTTTCACCTTTTACAATATAATACAAATACACAAAAGTGCCTAACTATAAACCCAAACACAATTCATCAATAAGATATGTATAAATTCTGACAGACCCTTGCAACATTAATTTTCAGTTCTTATTACGTTTTTGCTTGACTGTGTCTAAATTGTTTCCACCAAGAGCCGAGGCTTTTCTGACAAGACTCTTATAAGCATCCTGCTTGACATTCAAATAGTGGGTAAGTCTTCTGCATGAGGGCTGGCTGTACACAGTTTGCATTTGATAACATTTACAAAACTACCTTTGTAACTGTTTAACAAGGTCAAACATCCATTCATCTTGTAGCTTAGGCAACAACACATTTTAAGGGGACTTTAAAATGTGAACACATTTGTGTTCTCTCCTTGGAAAACACAGAGGCTTAGGTTTAATTGAAGATGTCAACACAACTCATGCTAGATAAACCTTTAAAATAATTACAAAGAGCTTCAGAGCCTTTAAGCCCTTTAGATTCAAAGACAGGGAATCAGGGCTGACCACTGGAATCAGGGATTTAGAGACTCAATTCACAGGGCTGCCAACGAACGTAGCATAAGTACAACGCTTTGTACACACTCTGAAGTCTGTCCTTTGAAATATGTTTATTGGTTGAGAAATCTCGTACTTGATTATTCTGACTTCATTGGAGTACGTGGTCACGCATACTCAGATGCTAAAAGCTTATAGGCTGATTTACCAGTCTACACATACTAACATAGTTGACTTTTTTTTTTTTTTTTTTTTTCGGGCAGCTGAGAGACGTGCTCCCATGGCTCAAATAATGTCACAGAATAGTGTATAATCTTTGGAACAGCTGTGGCTAGAGATAAAACCTTAATCAGGTAAAGGGAGCTCTGCAATATAATAACCTGAAGCCAGAGAGTCACCAAAGATGCACCGATAGACACAAAAGAGCACTACTTGATAATCTTAGTTCAGGAGCGTACCTTACTATCATGGCCCACTCAGAACTGGATAGACATGATTGGAGGACTTAATGAAAAACCCATTCATGTTGCTTACTGCTCAAAGATAGTGGGAAAAGATAGAAAGACAGACTTTCAGGAGATGGCTTAAACTGACACATGTAGTTGCAGTCCAATGTAGCATGTTCCACTATATTTAGTGACAATGAGAATTATATGAACCATAGCAACATGTTCTTTATGGTTATAACTACCATATTAAAGAAACCATCATATTGTGGGTGCCACTGTGTGTTTTCTTTTGTAAACAAACAAAAGTTATGTTTAAAGGAAATGTTACTCACCAAAACACGTGTATCCTTAAGGTCTAACAAAATAGCCTACATTTAATTCCTCATAAAACATTTGTAAAGCAGATGTTTTAATTTATTTTATATTTTTTTGTCCTGTGTTGTTTTCATCCAGATTTGCTATCTTGCAGTCATCTTCTGTTAGTACATTGCTACATTTCTTTGCATGCTTAACGCCGCCAACAGTCAATTAGTAGAATAGCATGTCACCATTAGCAGTAGAGGTTAACCGCATGCATGTGCATCCTTACGGGCCTGCACATTACTAACAAAATGGGTACCCATTCTTAAAAATATTTAGTTCCACCTTAATTTGAATCACGACCCAGAGAGGATTGAAAATGATAGCACATTAACAATCTTGTTTTTTTTTTTAAAGATAATTTTTTGGGCATTTTGGCCGTTTATTTCACAGGACAGCTGAAGACAGGAAATGGGAAAGAAAGGGGGAATGACATGCAGCAAAAGGCCGCGGGTTGGAATCAAACCTGCGGCCGCTGCAATAAGGACTAAGCCTTTGTACATGGGGCGCACGCTCAACCAGGTGAGCTACTAGTGGGCCCCAGTAACATTCTTTTAAGTAAATGTATGTTACAATCCCCACAGCTCCTGTAATGATTCATAAAATTGTGATCGACAAAGTTCTAGATCTGTCAGTCTAACTTTAGCCATTCTAAAGTTTAAACCACTTGGATATCGGTTAAGAAGAGAAAGTGAGTTTGAATTAATTGGACGGGAAGAAAGGTAAGAAAATGTTATTGGTTGGATTAGTATTTACGTCTCTTCATGCAGTGTGAGGGTCACCATTAAAGTTTACTGTTTTTACCACATAGTTTTCAAGGAAGTTAAACTCTCCATGTCAGTTTATCTTGTTTAATCAAGTAAGTAAGTAGTTTGGATAACCTTCTACATTGCCTGGTTAAAATTAGAACCTTGCAGCATTGTTTTAATAGACTTACGGTAGCCTGAACAGATTTTAGATTCAAAAAAAGTATCATGAGGATACATTCTCTGACCCTCTTCCCAGCCTCAGTCCACATCACTTCCTCCAGGCCATTTTTCGATGAACTCCTTGTTGTGTTCTTACCTTCGTAACCACACCCTGCTTCCAATTCTCTGATCAGCTCCCGGTATATAATCCTGTCAGTAGCCATTGTTTCTTTCCAGATCCTCAGCATTACCTAGCTGTCAAAGGGAGTTTTTCCTCGCCACACATGCTTGCTCTGGGAATTACTGGAATTGTTGGGTCTTTTTAAATTATAGAGTGTGGTATAGACCTACTTTATCTGTAAAGTGTCTTAAGGTAACTCTTGTTATGATTTGATACTATAAATAAAATTGAATTGAAAAAGTGAATTATGTTATGGCCATATTCTGCCAACCTACTCCTGTCCCAATTATCTTGTTTAGACCCGCTGCCTGTCCCTTGCCCTAGTGGACTCATTTGTCTGAGGAGTGCTTATGAATGTATACACAACTGGCCCAATGTGACTGAAACGCAAATCCATCCCCAGTCTCAATACTGTAAATAGAGTACTTCAGACATAATTCCTTAATCTCCCTTTTGTAACATCAGGTTTTGATTCATTTTAGATTTCCTTTTCCTTTCCTTAGACTCCTCTACATGAATGAGATCAACAAGCAGTCAGAAGTTTATTTTATTGCTCAGCTTATTTCATCTTTACGCTTCGAAAAGACACAAGGCTGTTGATGAAAAGATTCCCTGATTGAAACTGTCATGTCTTTGTCATAAGAGAGTTTCTATCCATTTGGCCACTTTGAAATACTGTATACAGTTTTCATTTGATGTTTTGCTGAAAAAAAAAAGCCATCTGTGCTGTATGGCAAAGATGTGTGACACTATTAATAGCGTGCTTAAGAATAGGTGTGTATACAAAAATATGTATACTGTAGATAATGACCAATGAAATTATGATACAGCTTTTGATTTTAGTTAATTTAATACCAGTGGCCATTATACACCAGCAGGAATATTTTGTTCATTGCCTTTGAAGCTTCTAATTTCAGGCATGCACTGCGTGTAATTATGCACAAACAGCGTGTGTACCTTGATTAATTAGTTAACTGAGTTGATTAGTTAACGTTTTTCTACGAGTCCAACTAAATGCACCCTATTTCAAATCTTCAGCAGGGCTTCTTCTCAGATATGTAAAGCTGACCGGAGGACACAAATGCAGAGAGATAGATGTCCTTATTGAAAATATCCAAGGTTTGTTTGCTCTGCATCTCTATTAGCCTTTAGCAGCTTATCTGACGACGTCATACAGGCAATGAGTGGTTCAGATTCAGCTCCTTAATATACTGTGTGTGTATATGTGTATATATATATATATATATATATATATATATATACAGTGCCTTCGAAAGTATTCGCCCCCTTGAACTTTTCGACCTTTTGCCACATTTCAGGCCTCAAACATAAAGATATAAAACTGTAATTTTTTGTGAAGAAGCAACAACAAGTGGGTCCCAATTATGAAGTGGAATGAAATTCATTGGCTATTTCAAACTTTTTTAACAAATAAAAACTGAAAAAGTGGGCGTGCAAAATTATTCAGCCCCTTTACTTTCAGTGCAGCAAACTCTCCAGAAGTTCAGTGAGGATCTCTGAATGATCCAATGTTGACCTAAATGACTAATGATGATAAATAGAATCCAGCTGTGTGTAATCAAGTCTCCTTATAAATGCACCTGCTCTGTGATAGTCTCAGAGGTCCGTGTAAAGCGCCAGAGAGCATCATGAAGAACAAGGAACACACCAGGCAGGTCCGAGATACTGTTGTGGAGAAGTTTAAAGCCGGATTTGGATACAAAAAGATTTCCCAAGCTTTAAACATCCCAAGGAGCACGTGTTGCGAGCGATAATATTGAAATGGAAGGAGTATCAGACCACTACAAATCTACGAAGACCCGGCCGTCCCTCTAAACTTTCAGCTCATACAATGAGAAGACTGATCAGGGATGCAGCCAAGAGGCCCATGATCACTCTGGATGAACTGCAGAGATCTACAGCTGAGGTGGGAGACTCTGTCCATAGGACAACAATCAGTCGTATACTACACAAATCTGGCCTTTATGGAAGAGTGGCAAGAAGAAAGCCATTTCTTAAAGATATCCATAAAAGTGGTTGTTTAAAGTTTGCCAAAAGCCACCTGGGAGACACACCAAACATGTGGAAGAAGGTGCTGTGGTCAGATGAAACCAAAATCGAACTTTTTGGCAACAATGCAAAACGTTATGTTTGGCGTAAAAGCAACACAGCTCATCACCCTGAACACACCATCCCCACTGTCAAACATGGTGGTGGCAGCATCATGGTTTGGGCCTGCTTTTCTTCAGCAGGGACAGGGAAGATGGTTAAAATTGATGGGAAGATGGATGGAGCCAAATACAGGACCATTCTGGAAGAAAACCTGATGGAGTCTGCAAAAGACCTGAGACTGGGACGGAGATTTGTCTTCCAACAAGACAATGATCCAAAACATAAAGCAAAATCTACAATGGAATGGTTCACAAATAAACATATCCAGGTGTTAGAATGGCCAAGTCAAAGTCCAGACCTGAATCCAATCGAGAATCTGTGGAAAGAACTGAAAACTGCTGTTCACAAACGCTCTCCATCCAACCTCACTGAGCTCTAGCTGTTTTGCAAGGAGGAATGGGCAAAAATGTCAGTCTCTCGATGTGCAAAACTGATAGAGACATACCCCAAGCGACTTACAGCTGTAATCGCAGCAAAAGGTGGCGCTACAAAGTATTAACTTAAGGGGGCTGAATAATTTTGCACGCCCAATATTTCAGTTTTTTATTTGTTTAAAAGGTTTGAAATATCCAATAAATTTCGTTCCACTTCATGATTGTGTCCCACTTGTTGTTGATTCTTCACAAAAAATTACAGTTTTATATCTTTAGTTTGAGGCCTGAAATGTGGCAAAAGGTCGAAAAGTTCAAGGGGGCCGAATACTTTCGCAAGGCACTGTATATATATATATATATATATAATATTTTAAGGTTTTATGTTGACCAGTAAGACTAGAAAAAACCCTATCAAATGCTCAAATATCTGACATACTACAGGCCTTAGAAACACGTCAAACATATCTGTTCTGTTGTCAACAGAGAATTTTTTGCTCTTGGCAAAGTCGCTCTGTGATAAGGCCGGTTAGTGTTGAACCACACTCCTTAAGAAATGTCAGGCTTTTAATCAGTCCTACCTTCTATAAACACATGATTGCACCTAACTACTCCATTATTTGCAAAGAAAAATGGCACGGTTGAAAAAAAAATACACACATTCAAGTGTTCAAGTGATATTGATGATCCATCAACAGGCCATTAAAGGTATTTGATGATGTAAAACAAATGGCACAGATCCATGCTGCTATATGATAATGTAATAAAAAGACTTATTTATTTATTTATTCATGTATAGGCAAATGTGGATTTGCACCTATTTTATTGTATTGTCTACAAAAAAATCACACAACTAGAAACTACTTGCATGAGCCAAATATTGATGATCATGATTTTATCAACATTCCGCAAATGGTATACTTACAATAAAACTGTAAGTAAGTAAAGCCTTCACTGCAGCCAGAATAGCTTGTAATCCCCATCCAGAAAAAGAAAACCTTTTTCTCAGGAGAAATCAGCTGTGCATTTTTTTTTTTTTTTTTTTTTTTTCATCTCTCTCTCTCTCTCTCTCTTTTTTTTTTTTTTTTTTTTTTTTTTTTTTTTTTTTTTTTTTTTTTCTCTCCTCTTTTTTTTTTTTTTTTTTTTTGACAAATTTGGAATCAAGCACTTCAGGCCATGCATTAAACAGCCAGCCAGAAAAACAATTTGATAAGGAATTGCATGATAATTTAGATACAGTAGATACAATATAGAATAAGACAAACACTTCCACAGCAAATGTACAATTCTGATAATAAATGTACAGCATGATACATAGATTTATGCAAACCAAAATGGGATTAGTTTACACATGAGGACTCAGTAGTTTAACTGAGAAGTCTCTCAGTTAAACTACAGCAGACAAGCTGAATACTTTGTCCACACTTGAGCTCACTCTGAAATAATCTTGCCTCATGTTTTGATGGGGGGATATCCAGCAGATGCAGTTACATGACATACAGCCCATACCCCATGTTGTGACAGATCAAGAAAGAGGAATAAGAGATATTTCTTTCTCCTGAGTAGGGTTTCACCCTATACACAACACACACAAAACAATCTTTTGTTTCTACACTCAACAACATGGTATTATGACTTCACATAAACATACACGCTGACTTTCTTAAACCATGTTATATGTACGCATTTTGAGCTATTTGCATGTATGTAGAGCTGGGGTTAGCTTTACACAAACAAGAGAGCGAGGAAACGCCACACGCGGGACGCGATCCCCACTCTCGTGGGTGAAAGTCCTGTTACCCATCCGCCACCCAAACCAACCTCCCTACGCAAATTTTTGCCGTTTCATACTCCCTATGGCGTAAATTCATGCATGATCACAAGGTAATGTAAATCAATGGAGGCCAAACGGCGTTGATAAACACGCTAAAAAGCGAGTATGCATCTTTATAACACACCGATAACGGCATACGAATTGGCGTGTCATACATACGCCATTTCGTGAGATCAGTCTGGAATTTGTCAACTGGAGGGGTGTTGACTTCTTCCATGAGTAATGCAACACTGAACGTACAGTATGCTCTCTTCTGTGCAACTGCTGGGTCTGCTGTTTTGTGAAAAATATTTTTCAGTGTGCAAAAAATGGAGTTCAAGGTAAATAAAGTACCAGTCAAAAGCTTGGACAGACTTTCCCATTCAAGTGAATGAGAAAGTGTGTCCACACGTTTAACTGGTACTGTAAAGCTAGATAAACATTTGTATCTGAAGTTAATTTTCAAAACTATACCACTATTTCTGATCTGATTACTTGTATCCCCTTTTGACTTCTGTAGAGAGAGTTACACATGTGGCTCAGTAAAACAATGAAACTCTGTGACTGAAGACTGGATAAAATGAATGCTTTCATTTATTTGCCAATAATGACCAGAATGAAGCTCCATAAGCTGAAACAGAGGTGGTTCCTTCAGGGCACTGCCAGCATGCTCTGATGATATTAGGTCCAGCTTTTGCCAAGGATCAAACAGTAACCCACCAGTTCATCAAATACTCTGAGCTGGACATTCATAAAACATGCTTTCCCCAGCTAGCTCTTGGCATAGACTCAGATGTAATAAATCACATACTGTATATTTTATAACCTTACCCGTCCAGGGTTGTACTGAGGGTTGTATTAAGACAGTTGCCTTAGATACTGAAGATAGGACTTGCTGCATCTTTAATCATGAATTTAATTCTGCATTACTGACCATTAGCACACTGCCCTTTTAATGTGAATTTTACATCCAATTCAGCCTTCAAACCTTCAAAAAATATGAGATCGAAATATACACTCGCATTCATTGCTTTGACTTTATATCTTTAAAATGTGCACATTTTCAAATCATTTTCCCATAGATTATAAAAGTTTACTGCCCTACCATACTTACCACCCCCTTATCTTTTAAATGGCGCATGCATGGATGCACGCACGCACACACAACTTCTACAAATGAACAATTTTCCTTTTTACAGCCTTCTTGTTATTGCCAGTAAACTGCCCCCTTGTTATTGCCTCCATGTATTTCCAATTATTTTATATGTGAAAGAGGGCAAAGGGACAACTGGAGTGGAGACGAGAGAGAGAAAGAGTGTGGCAAGCCAAGACGCTTTGTAATGCCATGGGCAGGTTATAAGGAAGATAAATAGCGTGACACCTTAATGGAGCCATACAGTTATCCTTTATGAATAAAGTGAAATTGCTTCATAAAAGGTACCGTCCATGATTGATGATAGAACTGAACCACTTGCATCGATCCTGGACATAAAAGGACTCTCCAGTATTTACAGCTGTTAACGTTAGAACAAATGGCATTGTAAAAGTTGGATGTACTGTGAGTCCAATAAAATGCTACAGGCTTGGGAATTACACTGAGCCTCTGGTGGCCATTGCTATTACTGTGTTCTTAGAGTCTTTAGCTGAAGAGACAATGATGGCCGTACAGAAATGCAAAGTACATTGGGAGACAGAATGCAGAAGATATGCAGACAAAATGTATTTAATTTACCAGTGCAGTTGGCCAAGATGGATGACAATGACAATAACATAACTTCAAAGACTTAAGTTGATGTTTTAGTGTTATGCACTTTGTAGTCTATATCCACGACATTCCACTTCCAGGATTGCTCTGTTGCCACCGGAAATTCTGCCAGATGTCACTCTTTTCGGCATCTTTTTTAACTGCTCCTCAGGTCTCTGCAGGGTAAATCCAGACAGCTAGCTAGACCATCTGTCCAATCGGAGTTTTCTGTTCCACGACTAAAACAACTTTTTAACGTACACATGTTCCACCCAAACAAGTTCCTTCCCGTGCTATTTTGCAGCGGCATCGTGGCTCCATCTGGCGCTTAGCACCGCCCATGACGATTGTGATTGGTTTAAAGAAATGCCAATAAACCAGAGCACGTTTTTTTCTCCCATCCCGGAACGCTGTGTGGACTAGCCAGACCTTCCTGCGCAGCGCTGTGGAGGAAGGTCTGCCATAGAGAGACTATGCACTTTGTGACATCTGTGCTATAAGGGTGCTATATGAATTAAACTAGCAAGAATAGGCTATTAGGCTAGGAAGCAATCACAGTCATATGCATGAGGTGCCACAATTTACAAATATGAAATACATTCTCATCACATATTGAAGAAAACAAAAGCACAAAAATGTTGAAGCCTGCATCTGCACACAGCTGACTTAACACTAAACCCCTACATACAAGTACATTATATAATTTTTTTAATTATTTTTTTATTTTATTTGATGTACTAAAACCCTCACCCTTTTCTGTGAGTTTGAAACTGAATGAAAGGGGGAGAACCACTTTGTGAGAATATTTCACTTATTTCAAATATTTCAATATTTTACTTTCTGTTGCGTATAATCTGATTGAACTGAATTCAGAGGTGAGTTTCTTCATATGTGTGCACTGGGGTAATGAATTGTAATTGTGAGAAAAATGCTCTAACTCAATTAGACAGAGGTGGACAACAGTGCCCATATAGACGTTTTTCACATCTGGTGTAAGAAATCAATAATCACAACTAAAAACAGCTGGTTAGAAGTAAACAACATAAACGGCAGCTATGATGTTATGCTAGAAGAATGAGAGCTGATGAGGCCTGCATTAAGAAAAGCCTGAGTCAGTGACAACGAGAAATCAAGAGTGCTTACTCGCACCGACTTCCATCTTAAAGGAATTTCACCTGCATGCATTTTCACCGTCTCTGCACTCACAAGATTCCCGTTTCTCAGGTTTTACAAAGCTGTTTTATTTTTAGTTTTGCTGTTTGGCATTTTCTCACATGCGTGTTGAGACAAAATATGATCTCACAGTTGATGGTATTTGGGCTGTTAGCTATCCCATTATTAACTCAAATCAAATCAGAGATCATAGTTAATTTCGCTAACTAAAACATATTTCCGTTCCTCCTAGTAGTGGGAATCACCAGATGCCCCACGTCACGATATTATCACAATACGTGTGTCACGATAACGATATGATTGCGATTTTAAACGTATTGCAATTTATTACCTTTTTTCCAACCTTTGTATGTCCCCAAAAGAAAACGCTGTCAACATGTTTTATCTAAAAAAGAAAAATGTCTCTGTTGTTCATCTCCCTTAAACTTTCCATCTAGTGGACTGAAAAAGCAATTGATTGTATTATTCTATTCCAAAAAGTTAAATTCTCATGTGCAATTTAAATAATAAAAGAGGAATACTTGGGGTCCGTGTATTGATATAGTATTGCCACAGTAAATATTGCTATTCTGTGCTGTATCAATTTTTTCCCCTACCCCTAGTTCCTCCACACATCTACCAAATTGCCTTCTCAGGTTACTTTGCCCCTTACTATTATTATTTTTATGATTGGAAATGCCGTTGAAGCTGTGATAATATACAGTGTTTTAAATGGATGGCTTGGTACTCGCGTGGTTTACCACATTCACAGTATGAGGCCTTATCGACTGTAAAAATAATAGTAATAATGAAAACACATTACTGAAAAGATGCTTTAAGCTTGGGTTTTGCATTTATAACTTGCTGCCATCTTCATCAGTTACTGGAGCCAGAAAATCCGAATTTAGGCAACAATGTGGGGCCTCTGGTAAACTAAAGTGTCATGTGCAATTAGCAACCACAACATAAACACTTTATGTTTTTAAGCCAGCTTCTGGTGGCAAGTGGAGAAACTGGAGTATAAATCATTTCCACAGTGGCTCCAACATACAGGCACCAACCCCACAACCAACCTCAACTGTCATTTCTTGTTCTGTTTTGAGTCATATAAGTTGAATACTAAATGTCTCATTAAGACACTCAGTTTTTGCAAAGTGTCACTGCCTCTTGTGATGATGACCAATGAGAGGAGATGTGGCTCAGATCAATGGCCTGTTGGATGGCCTGTTGAACCTGAATCAATAGCTGCTGGCTGAGTGAGGACTTGTTCTCTGATTTGGTGTTTCTCAGTGTCAGACACTTGCTCATAAGCTGCAGTCACTCTTTCAGCTATCCACCCCCGCACTACACACACACACACACACACACACACACACACACACACACACACACACAAATACACTTCCCTCTCTATCTCCTGCTCTATCTCCAGGCTAAATAGTTTGCTGGCAGTCCCCGGTGCAACAAGGTTAAGTCATCATGCTTCTTGACAAAGATGGAATGGGTTATTATCTGACGCTACTCTGGATTCATGCTGTGTGAGACAAAGGTGCATCTGGATCAATACACATGTAAGTGCTCTGGCTGAGACACTAAGCCTGGTCTGGTATATAATTCGTACTAATATAAATTTGACTCACTATCAAAAGGTCAAAGAAGCCTACACACTTATCATTTTTTTGTATTCACAGTCTTGATTAGATTTTAAAATGCAATTGAACCTGTTTGAATAGATGGAAAATAAAATAATAATTGAACAAAATAGCTTTAGGGGTTTAGACAGATTGTAAAAAAGAGTCTAACCCTATTTGTGAAGTTGTCGATTATTTTTCAAGTTTCCAATTTTTACCCCATGCCCCGAACAGCACTCAGTAATAACACACTAATGCTTGTGCCCAATTATGTTTTAAAAATGAAATTATCTATCACTGGGAAACCACTGACATTTTGTCCCTCACTTGCAAGCAATTCCAATAAAAAGATACTGTAAATTTAATTGGCTAATGGAGTCGCCAGTGATAGAGAGAGGAAATGCTATAATTGCATTTGAATTTCAGATTCTTACTACTAAATCCTAAGCTTCTAAGGCATAGGATGGAACACACATCAGCATTTCACCCTGGGAAGAAAAAAATAAAACCGCAAGGACAGCAAGATGGCTGACTGCTGCGAGACAATAAACAGCTGACACTAAAGGTTGCCATGTGCTGATGTACTCCCACTGCTATGTCTAGTGAGGTAAAGCTCTCACAGAAATTCCTGCTCTCTAGAAAAGTCATGCATAATCCCAGCTTCCAAAAGAGTGAGGGAGGGTAAACTTAATGATATCAGGCCAGTGGCTTCTAACAGCTTGCGAAGACCTTTGGATACCCTCTAATTTGCATTTCTGCCATAAAGATGATGCTTTGCCTTTGCATGGGGTCTGTGAACACCTGGAGAGAACCAGTAGTGTCATCAGAATTCTGTTGTTTTACTGTCGTAGAACTTTTAGCACCATACAACCTCATAAATCTGAATGTCAACTTTCAATAAAATGGATTCTGGTATCTAACAGAGCTCAGTTTGTTACTGAAAGGGAATATGACTTTAGATCAGATCTCCACCAACACAGAGCCCCGCTAACGGTGTTGTTTTTTCAGCAACCTTGTTTATCTTGTATACAAGGGGCGTGAAACACAATCAGGAAAGGAGCCACACTCAGAAATCATTCAGTGAAATAGCACTCGTCAGTTGTATTTTAGACTGTGATGAAAAGAAACAAATCCTTTTCAAACAGTACCTCAATTGAAGAAAACTAGTGGTTAACTTTTGAGAAGAAGGGCAGGAAAATGCATTACAAATTACACAAACTGTGACACAAACAGCTAGCAGCTCTGTGAGGCTTCGACACAATGATGCTTTGAGCTAAATGCTAACATCAGGTCGTTAACATGCTCACAATGATAATGTTAACATGCTGATTTTCAGCAGTAATGTTTACCATGTCCACCATCTTAGTTTTGTCATATTAGCAGGCTAATATTTGTTACTTAGCTCTAAAACCAAAGTACAGCTGGGAATGTCATTGCAGGTATTTGGCCATAAACAAAAGTATTAGTTTAAATTAAATTTAAATTCTGACTAAATGATGGCCATAGATGATAAATCAACTCTCATGAACGGGTTCGTAGGATATCGTACGAAAAGGTTATGCACACTAAAACGTATGATATCATACGGAAACTAGGAGACCGCCGGCTGGTCACGTGACATTGGCTACAGAGCTCCGTGCTACTGAGTGGCAGTTGGTAGCTGTTTATGCCGCTACAGAGCTTTGTGACGCCAACTTCAGACCTCCGTCACAGCTTGTCGTATTGGCGGCAGTTAGCAGATGTGTTTAGCCGCTACAGAGCTCTGCGACACCGGCTACAGTGCTCCGCATGGTGCTCTGTCAGGTGAGCGGAGGTTGGTGATTCAGTTACCCTAGAATAGGTGTCTCTGAGCCAGGTACAGAGCACCGCGAGCTGCTGGTCATTGTTGGTGGTTCAGTTACCCGAGAATAGGTGACTGTGACACCTCCCTACACAGCCAGCCTCGTTCTTATACAGCAGCAATTAATGTGGTGCGCACAGCACAAAAAAACAACTGGAAATCATACGAATGACAGTGCTAATCTTTTCGTAGCTTTTCGAACGTATGGTTTGAGAACAGGCTGGATAAATCAGGGGATCGTCAAAGTTACTGCAATCCATCCTGAGGGGAACGTAAACATGTGTTCCAAGAATTTATGGTGATCCATTCGATAGTTGTCGAGACATATAATTAAAAACCAAAAGCCCTTGGGTGCCCAGATAGCTCAGTTGGTAGAGCGGACGCCCATATATAGAGGTTTACTACTCGACGCAGTGGTCCCGGGTTCCACTGTGACCTGTGGTCCTTCGCTGCCTGTCATTCCCCCTCTCTTTTCCCCTTTCATGTCAAAATTCTGGAAGGATCAATGAATTTTTCCTGACCATTTTAGACATGCTGAGTTGAGCATATACTGTACAATATGTATCTTTGGTTCCCTGGTTTGTGTCTTGTTTAATTATGCAATTGTTCTTATGTTGCTGTGATATTCAATTTTACCAAAGTAAAATCACTAGAGGTGTGATGAGATCTCATCCCACAAGATATCGCAATATCGTTGAGGTAAAAATTGTGCAGAGCAGCAGCCAGTAGACGGAGACCTGGTTGGTCTTATAATACATCTGGCTTTGAAGATGAGTCTGACTTGGACCTCTAAATTAGCATAGAAGATCCCCTGCACGTTCGCGAAAGTTGACTTTGAGTTCACTTTTGCAGCGCGGTAGCGGAGTTGCAATTGTAAAAAGTTGCCGGTAAAACCCAGTGTTAGAACGTTAGAGGGTACGGCCGCTCTCTCTCTCACTCATGCCAGACGCACACACGGACTGCAGTGTGCAGTTCAGTGTGCCGCTGACTTGCGCAGATCCCTTTCTTTCTCTTTTTTTCAATGAGTTGAAAGCAGAAAGGAAAACCTAATTTTAGTTTTAATGATATTAAACAATGTTCTCCCTTTGTCTTAAAATGGTCATAAATCAATACAAGAGCAGCCTATTTCCTTGTTTACTGCTGCAATGAAACGCTTGGTTACGTTGTAACCTTGGTTCTCTGAGTAAAGACTATTTTTTCAGTCATATTTCCTAATTGAAGTTTTCCTTAAAATAGTGTTGAAATCTTGTCTCGTTCTCGTGAACCCAATCTCGTGTCTCGTCTCGTGAGCTGAGTGTCTCATCACACCCCTAAAAAAAAAATCACAGACTAAATTCGTGGCATCATTTCAGTGGAAGGCTACTACTTCCAAAGTATGTCTTATCGGGTTGTCTCTTTCGGTAAAACCATATCATAAAGGACTTTAACATGGAGTGAAATACAGTATCTCATAGAAGTGCTATATTTACAGCTGTGTTTGCACCTAACGTAAACATCTGAGCATGGTCAACAAATATGGTCAAGGTTAGGTAAATATTGTGTTTATAGCAGATACTTTAGGGTCTGGTTAACTGTGGTCTCCTGACACTCAGCATTGGCACTGGATGTAAATCATGCATTTCAGAATTGTCCAATATGAACATTATTATAGGTATACTGGGCTCGTTGTAAAGGTATTTCTTGAGAAATATGGACAGAATATCATTATGGAGCGCTGGTGTTTAACTAAATTTTTTTCTTTTCTAATGTGTCTATAATTAAGACCTACACTAATGAAAAAAATTGTTTCAGACTCTAAATGCACTTCACAATCCCATCCGCAAAAACCCTCTTCACCATGCCCCATTGTGATTTTCTCTGTATTCTCTGAGCTCTTACTGTTGCTTCTCCCTGCCCTCAGCCCCATGAACACACTCTGCAACCTGAACCTCATTCACCCTTTTTGGTATTCCAAGGACAACACTCTGTAGACGCAATCTCCTACCAAGAAAGCTTCTGATTTGAACTGTACTATATCGATCTTTGACTTCTTGTGGCATGAAAAAGTATCTTTTTATCCCACACCTTTGGTTCTGTGGTTCATTCATAGAACTCCATTCCCAATTGAGACCTTGTGTTTCACCCTGTGACTCCTGTGTTAATTCATCTGTGAGTTTAATATGAGATTTATGTCACCTGTTGAGCTTTCGCCAAGCCAGTAAAAAGCTCAGCCAATGTTCTGTTACACTCCGGTTGTGAATTGTGTATGACAACCATGAAATAGCATCATATGGTTCACTTTTATGACCTTTACTCAAGAACTCTGACTCAAAAACCAGCGGAACACACCGCACTTACTACAGGAAACACACAAATCCACAAACTACAACCAAAATCTGCATTACTGATATTATACCAACATCAATGACAACACTTAAGTGATTTCAGTCACGCACATCAGCTTGCTTTTAAAGTGAAGCGTATTGTTCTTCAGCCACTCAGTGAGCGCATTGTTGTGCACATCTTTCCTCACAAATTCCTGGCTCTTAGCTGAATACAGCAGAAGTCCACTTTCCATTAAGTAAATACATAAATACAGTAGAAGCAGAGACATTTCACTGGGGGATGAACATGCTATGGTCTAATTTTCCTTTATTTCTTTTCAAAGAAATTCAGAATTGGCCAGGGAGACGCAACTTCAAAAGAGTGTCACTCCCCACTGAACCTCAGTTCTTGACTCTTTGATTGTTAGCTATTCAAGCCATGTATGATTTATTGTAGAGGCTATAAGAAAAAGCATGACTTCATGTTTTATTCATGGTCTCTCCACTTTCATAAGATAAGGGGTGTCATTGTTGCACCAGCACAAAGTTAGCAAAGCTTCTCTGTGAATGGTTCACCTTCAGCTTTTGCGAACTGCCGCATTGTTGTGATCAAAACTGCATGTTGATCTCGTTGCTATGAAATGTGTTCAAAAAAAAAAGCAAAAAAGATGAAATGCTCTCCTCTCTATGATCTCTATCCAGGCCAAGCCTATTTACTTAAAGTGAATGTGATGTCTCTAACATGTTTGGCAAAACATCTAATATGTTAAGCAAATGAAAGCATTTAGTATTAGATGTTGCAATACCTTATAGGCAACAGTTTTTACACCTGCAGCAACATGTATCATGCATATAAATATATACACACACATAGGTATGTATGCATAAATACCTGCACAAATAGCAAAGAGAAACATGACGCTACCCTCCAGTAAACAGATTTGTCGGAGATGGAATTTCTAGTGAGGTCAGGGGAAACACAAAAAAAGGGCTCTGTGTAATGACTTGCATGGTATTTTGTGGTGCTGTACCTGGGTCTGATAGCTTGTGCTGATATATGTAGTCTGACATTTACGATAGCCTCACTGTATTTCCTAATTATTGAACAATTTCAGCATAAAATCCGATTTAGCAGTTCAAATGAAGCTGCCTGAAGTCATTTGGCTCTGGCCAAGCCTTATCTCTTCTGGTGGGTTTATTCATTTGTTTTGCTATATTTCCTTCCTTTGTCAACCTTCCCTCTGTATATGCTCAGTAGGTTTTTTTCAGCACTGGAGTGAGTGAAGTAATCAGTTTAAACACAGAACAACATTGCCCCCTGTTGGTTGCACATGAGTAAACCTTTAAATCATCACTGATGCAGCCGTAATATGTATGCTGAAACCATACTAGTTACAATGATGTTACAGCTGATCACTAACCTTGTCTACAAAGCAATTATAATATTGGCACCACATAAATACACTTGCATCTTTCAAGTACAAAACAGGTACAATTACACAGTCACCACATACAAATTCCAGTTTCCAGGTAGTTGAGTGTAAGTAAATCATTGGGGTTATCAAGTGGGCAGGCGCCTTGCCTCTGTGGCGTTTCAGTGAATTACACACAATTCACCTCAAGAAGGCATAACAGTAGATTGCAATTTCATGGACATGGATATACACTACGTCATCATAACTGCTGCTGCTGCTGCTGGCGGTGGACAGGATAGAATACTTCTGTTACATACTTCAGAATTATGTTACAACCATCTTGTATAATTGTGTTTATTTATTTTTTTGTGTGTGTTTCTAGCTTTTGATTTTTGAATTATTATTCTTTTTTTCAGGGGCTGTACTCAAAATACCATAAAAAGAAACAAAAAAACAGCGGGCTGTGATTGCCTCACATACCGTTCCCCAATATGTGAAATACCTCATTTTTCATTGCCCCATGCACTAACATCCACTCGCGGCAGGTCTGGCTATCACTACAAAAGAACAGAGAAGCTCGCATGACAACACACACAGAGGGTGTCGACTTCATTCTCTGCTCAGGACGCCATTACACTATATCTTTTCATAGCAAGTATTTGTTTTTTGCTATATTTTACAACTCTCGTTATAGGGCTGGTTTTCTGGATGATAGGTGGGCCAGCACTGACATTTGTATGGAGAAACTGAAAATGAAGTCTCATCCAAAGCCAGTTTTATTTGCATATGACAAACTAGACCATTAAACAGTAAATGTGTCCCAAGCATACCATTTAAAATCTGTTAACACAGTTATACTATCACTCCCTTGGTCTTCACTAAAGGCCAAAGGTGATTTGTTATTGGGACTCTGCAGGTCTGGAAAAACCATCCTGAAGAAAGATTAAGTTTAAATCAACCAAATAAAAAAATAAAAAGTATATTGTATCTTACTGTTTGATCTGTTACTATGTTTTCATCATAGTTTTTTTGCTCTTCATTCACTCCTTTTTCTTCCAACTTTGATTGGCCAGATCCCTATGTGCTAGCGCTTTTGGCTGCTAACTCCCTACATTGATCTGTTTAGTGTGTACACTGTCAATTGTCTCCTCCTGTGCGCATGAATTCAGCAGCTGCTATTTTACCTCATACAGGGGGACATAATGTGTAGGTTCACACTGTCCCAGTGTTCACACCATCCCACCCCTCCACCCCCTCGATCAGTTGACAAAAGTTGCCATTGCGACAAGTAGCCCACATGATCCCCCACCAGCTTCCTACAAAGACAACATATTATTTTTAAAGGAGTGTTGCCAATTTAGTGCCTTTAGTAGCTAGCCAAGCTATTTTCTCCTCTGTATCACCTTTTATTTATTCAAGTTGTGATTTTATTTTCATGAGATAAACTAGTGTACAAAATACATACAAAAAACATTTACTGATGTTTATTGCATTTTCTACCATCACAATATTTAAAACTAACTATTGTCTTTATGACATTTAACTATAATGGTGGGACCTTATTGTTTCTATCTTTTAGGTTACCTTAAAAATCAGAATGGTAAAATGGTGCTTAGAATAAGGTAGGCTACTGCTGAAAGGGTTAAGGTGAAGATGCTATTGCTATTTATTGTATGTCACCCTTGTTGATAACACTTGGCATTTGCACAGAATATAAAATGGAAGGTAAAATTAAATTTGCAAATGCACAGTGCTCAGAATAAATATTGACTGCCTGTGCCAGGGTTCTTTCCCACTGCCGCTTTTCATTAACCAATATTAAAACAAACAGCAGGGCATATATGTGTCTTCCAAGTTCATTTCAGTTCATATAAGCTAATGCTGAACCCCTCTGGCCAGCAGCACATTAAGTGTTTGATTTAAATACATAATCCATGTAACATTATCCACCTGGATAGATGTTTTCAAGGCTAGTTGCTGGTCCTTCCGACATGCCTGCGGCTCCTCAGTAGCCCCACATGCCAGTTGTTCCAGCGTTGCTACAGAAGCAGTACTGTTAAGAGCTAATGCTTGGTACGGTTGATGGTGCAGCTGCATCCTGTGAGTTGATTGCAGGATATTGATTCTGAACGGGGTCTCACTTATACAGGTCTTAGGCCAGTACATGCATTTAAATGAAGACAGTGTCATACTGTATGTTTTTGTGCAGCACACCCATGCTAGGTTTGAGGTTTTTGTATGTGTGCACTAAACAAGAATATTATATCATACAAATAATATATAAAAACTGAGCTAACCTAAAGCATAATAGTATTGTAGTTACAGCCTATTTTGCAGGCTCTCAACTTTTGTTGAAAAAAAGCTAGACATTATGCAGACTACTACCAACATCTTCATCAAATGTGATATATTGGGGTTTGTATGCAAATTGTGCTCAAGAAAACATTAAAGTAGTGTAGACTTTGCATTTTGTTGCTGTTTTTTCTCTAGAACATCTGTCAGACTTCAATGAAATTTAGGAATTATAGTTATTATTCAAACACTCGCTTTTAATAAGCACAAGATAGGAATAAGTGTAACTTATATCGACACTGGAGAAAAGCGTCACTATTCTATTTGGTGGGACTGTTAATCAAATCTGATATTCTAGTTGGAGTTTGTTCTTGACTCTTAAACAGGTTTGTAGCAACCTTGTATGTTTTGCATCTTAATTATTTTTCTCTGTTTGACTTTTATCTGTATCTGAGAGCACACCTTTGTAATGTAGATGTTGCCTTGTTTATTCTGTCTGTCAAATACACTCATGAGAAGTGGATGAGCATCCAGCCTCTGGCCAAACTATAACTTATTGCTCCATCATTAGCTTAAAATCCAATAGAAAGGAAGTGAAAATAAACTTGTGATTATGCACAAATTAAACTGCCAATATTATTATCCAAAAACAAACATGCTTCATTAGTTTTGGGGAAGGAGAAATCAGTGTCTTGACATCTTAAAATCATCAATTATGTTTTAGTTTGTACTTGTGAATAGATTGAGCTAACTCATCCTTGAAACAATTCCGAACCAATTTAACGGCTTAATGTTAAAATGCAGTTTCTCCTCTACGCATACCTTTCAACAACAGCTACTGTATCCAATCATGTCCCGCTGAGGCTGTGATAAAAAAAAAAAAAAAACACCTTCCAGGCACATATTTAGTCAAAGCATTAATTATCAGTTGCTCTAATTGCGTTCTGTGTCCATCTAATTAGTTTGGAGGCACCGATTTTACAGCAGTCAATGTGTGGGAGGGTCATGTCAGGAGCTGCAAATTAGGTCTGGGGTCTTACTGATGAGCTAGGGGCATTGGAGTAGATACTAGAGTGCAGCATGACCAGATGAAAGAGATACAGTAGCGCTCTAATAATCTCTGCTACCACATTAGTAACTCAGGTCCGCCCCCTCCTCCCCTTTTGAAATCCTGTACAGTACTTTGTTTCTGTATCAGGTCAAGAGTACCGGTTACATAAGCTGACACTGAAGGTATGACATGTATCGTTGATTGCTGAGCTCAGTTTGCACTGAAATGTGGTTCTCAGTGTGTAGAAGTGCTTCTGCAGCCAGATGATCATTTTAACTGGTTACACTTTCCTCTCTCTTTGGCATATTTGTAACAAAGAGGTTAACCATCTAATATGAAAGGGTGGCATGCAATGTGCGATGTGAAATTGCACTTTTTAAGTGAACAAAATATGCATTATTTTTGTATCTCTAATAACTTAAATATAACAGCCCTGGTTTGGTACATTCTGCTGAAGTGGCTAAGTTTCTGTTCATTAACAGTATAACTCGCAGCTATTTTTCCTTTTAATTGCTCAAAAGATCTCATATGCATGCAGTTATCAGATTTAAGATTAATGTTATTTTTTTCTTCTGTCACTACTGATCGCAAGAGCGAAAATTCACATGCAACACTTATATTAAATCCCTCCCTAATTAGTGATTTGGTCATACTGTAGTAATAAAAGTAAACTTTAGAACAAAAAGATAAATCTAGACATGCAACATTACAGAGTATGCAGTAACAGATCAAACAGTAAGATACAATACACTTTTTACTTTCTTATTTGGTTGATTTAAACTTAATCTTTTTTCAGGGTGGCTTTTCCAGACCTACAGAGTCCCAATAACAAATCACCTTTGGCCTTTAGTGAAGACCAAGGGAGTTAAGTATAACTGTGTTAACAGATTTTAAATGGTATGCTTGGGACACATTTACTGTTTAATGGTCTAGTTTGTCATATGCAAATAAAACTGGCTTTGGATGAGACTTAATTTTTAGTTTCTCCATACAAATGTCAGTGCTGGCCCACCTTTCATCCAGAAAACCAGCCCTATAACGAGAGTTGTAAAATCCACTCGAGGCCAGAATAGGGAAGCAGAGATTGATCTTTTATAATCTTTGTTCTTTGTTCTAGTTTGTCTGACTTCATCTTTCTGTAGAATAAAACTGGCACAGAGCTGCAGTTTTCAATTTAGGGAACAAAACACATGTATCTGAGAGTCAGAGAAGCATAACATAACGTTAACATAAGTTTTGAAATAGTTATCAGCTTATATAAATGAAAGAAGCAAACCGCTCATTGGAAGTGATGATGTAGTCAAAATCCACTCTTAATTGTAGGTTATGCTATGGCATACAGTTTTTGAGAGTGTCAGATGAATTCAGCAAACTAAATGATTAAATTAGCATTGATCCAACATTCAGTCTGATTGTTAATGCTTCAAAATTTCACGATAACAATAAACAGTAATGGACAGAACAGTGAATACTAGAGGAAGTGGAAGTTTATAGTTACAGAGGCAGCTGAGACTAGTCGATTACGATGTAGAAATTACAATAAAATGTATGTCATTTCTAAAATAACTTTAGCAGACTTTGCACCGTGCTGCACTCGTGTTTTGTTTTGCAATTATAATTATTCCATCAATAACACCTATGCAAGTTAAATTCTCTTTAAACTCTCAGAAAAACATTGTGCCGTAAAGTCTAAGTGCAACAGCTTAAATGCTGTAATAATAATAATAATCATAATAATAATAATCTCAACGAGCCACCGAGTTGACGTCAACTCGGCGGCTCCTCCTCATTTGTCTCTAGTCTCTATCTTTGTCACGCCCAAACATTTACATAGGCTACACAACTGATCTGAGGTCAGCTTAGTCTTCTGAATAGGTCGCGCAGATCTCAGAAATTGTATACATTGTTCATCTGCTATTTTACCACTAAATTCACTTCTGAGACTTTTTTATGCGAGAAATCAACTATGTAGAGGTCAAATATGGGCTGTTTTACGACTGTGTGTCGGGAGTTCAGCGGCCAGTGCTGCCTGTGTTGCTGCCTCGCCGCCCCGGCCTGCTGTGAGGTAGATTGAGCTCCATCATGGCTGGCAGCCCACGGCACTCCATACCCGCACATAGTCACCGTTTTTTGGGTTAATGGACTACCAAACGCCGCTGCCCTGACAGAGCTCCAGGGCCTGCAACTCCCCTCTTCCTGCTAAATGGCCAGTGTGTGTGAGTGAGAGCGCGGTCAGCGAGCTTGTTACGCCTGCAATCTCTTACCACAGGTTCCAGTTAATCTTATAATGGATATGTATGTTGAATTAAAAAACGTTGAGTAAAAAAAACGATCAGGGAAATAAACGCCTCTTGTCCATGAGTTTCATTGATAAAGCCTGCGGCTGGATGGAACTCTATCAATGAGAGCTAGCTAGCCTCCTCTTAGACCTCTGAAACGAAACCCCTAATGCTCACAAAAATGCATTAAATTGAAATCGGACACCATTGTTAGCTTTATAAGACCTTGGAGTAGATGTTATATAAGTGGTGTGATGAAATTCAAACTGTAAATATACTAGTTATGCTGAAATTTAAGCTATCTAGTCGCGATCTGCACACATAGGACTGAAGGGACAGTAGCAGCTAGCTAACGAAACTCCTAATGTTCACAAAAATGCATTAAATTGAAATCGGACACCATTGTTAGCTTTATACGACCTTGAGGTAGATGTTATATAAGTGGCATGACGAAATTCAAACTGTAAATATACTCTAGTTCTGCCGGCAGAACTAGAGCTGGCAGCCAGCCAGCTCAGCGGAGCCCCGAGCCTTAGTACTCCAGTAACCGAGGAAACGGACACTTTCACTGGGTATGGAGGTTGCCTCTTTCTCGTCAGACTGTGTGGAGCTCCTAAAGTCCGACACGTCTTACCAAATTTGCAATTAGCCATCAATTTTCGTAAAACGGCACATATTTGATCTTTATATAGTTGATTTCTCGCATAAAAACGTCTCAGAAGTGAATTTAATAACGAAATAGCAGTCAAACAGTGTATAACTTTGCAGTGTCTGAAATATGAGACCTGCTGTCTAGTCTTCAATGGATGTGTATGTGTCACATGTGGTTCGCTCAAACCAATCAGCGTGCAGCTCATCTAAATATTCATGAGCATACCATATTTAGAAGAAAAGCTCTTGTTCCAAATAGGCCCATATTCACAGGGTAGTTAAGGACCCATAAAATAGCATTCGAGCAATTTTCAGCCAAACCAATGTTACATACCCTATTAGGAGACCTTAAGGAACAGTGTAAAATACCCTATATAATCATTCTATCACCCCTTTAAAGCAACTCTATGTAACTTTTAGCTGCAGCTGTAGTTCCAATAAGAAAACCTGTAGGGGGACCGAAGTGGGGAAGGTTACATAGTGTTGCTTTAATGCTGGCGACAGATGGATTGGGGAGGAATGAAGGAAGGAAAGCTAAAAGTAATGACAGAGAGCAAGGCCAGAGTAATGAGAGTAAGGCCATACCTCCGACCTTGTCTGACTGTCCCACCTACCCCGTCCGTCACCAACGGGACTAACGGATGGGTGAGTCAGTGTGCCAGGATATGGACGGTAAAAAGTGGTGACAGCTGACCTGGCAGCTCTCAATGGGGATGATGGAAGATGGTATAAGCAGGGGGTGGGGTCATCCAGAGGTAGATTTTCGAACACTTGGAGTTTGTCTGAGCCACAGACCTGTCAATGAGGTGGGACATGGCCCTGAATGACAACAGTACATTGCTCCAGTGTAACAAGACATGAATTAGCTCTATGGTTCCACTGCAAAAGGCATAAAATACAAGTGGATATAGGCTGGAACTGGTCTCTTGCTGTTTCCTTACCAAAACAATGTTAATAGTTTCAGCAGAAGGTTAAGACAGAAGTTTAAAAAGTGTCAACTGCATACGCATTCACATAACAGAGCATGTAAACGCCTGGTTCCACATACAACTGCTGTTTGCTGGCCACTATTGCAACACAAATTACACAACCCCTGCATTCGCTTGATAATGATGATGATAAACTAAAACTCTAAATAATAAATAAACATGTCATAAAAGATTAATTTTAGAGTAAATATTCTGATTTTAAAAGGATGTCATCTGTTAAAGTGATGGTTCGGAGTAATTTACCCTAGGGTCCTTTGCACCATGACCTCGAGGCAAACACCCCCCCCAGAAGCTTTTTTCACCTGGGTCTAACACTGGGCGAGTTAGCGTAGAGTAGCGTTAGCCGCTGAGTAGCTTAGCGCGGGGCTAATGGACCCACGTTTGTATCTCTTAAATGACCCCACTAATAATACCGAAATGATACCAAAGGTCTACACTAGTATATATAGGTTATGCTCTCATAAAACGATGGATTGGAAAGTTTGTAAGTACACCAGAAGTTTATGAACACTTGCCTGTTCTCTTCTGCTCTCTGTTGCTGTTGCTGCTACTCGCAGTTAGACGAGTGCTTAGGGCCGTCTATAAATTACTACAACCGAAAGAGATACAACAAAAATATGTATTAATTTAATGATTAAATAAGGTAATGTCTCCAAACTTACCTCAATTATTACTTATCTCTTGCTAGTTATATTACAGCACTTACTTTAAAAAATAAGTTAAATTAAAAAATATTTTTGTTGCATCTCTTTTGGTGTTGTAATTTGTAGATGTCCCTAAGCACTCGTCTTCACAGCAGCAACAACAACAGCAGAGAGCAGAAGCCAGCAGGCAAGTGTTGTTTACATAAACTTCTGGTGTACTTACAAACTTTCCAATCCATCGTTTTATGAGTGCATAACCTATATATACTAGTGTAGACCTTTGGTATCATTTCGGTATTATTAGTGGGGTCATTTAAGAAATACAAACGTGGGTCCATGCTAGCCGCCGCGCTATTCAGTGGCTAACGCTACTCCTTAACTTCGCCTAATGTGTAACCCAGGTGAAAAAGCTTCTGGGGGTGTTTGGCTCGAGGTCATGGTGCAAAGGACCCTAGGGTGAATTACTCCGAACCATCACTGTTAAGCTTGGTGGGGACTCAGGCGCAGAGACGGACACACGGACAAAGAGGGTGATTAACGATGTTGTTTATTCTGCGTGTTTTGGCAGAGAGAAAACAGTTCAGGGTGGAGCAGCTTCAGACCGGAATAGGAGCTGAGTGGGGTGGAGAGCTAGTAGCACTGAGAGCTGGATGACGAGGATATCAGACAACAGATGAGCAGGTTGCGGCGTGGAAGTGGCAGGCAGGCAGGCAGCAGGAACAGACGGGATCTGATAGAAGGAGAGACAGGTTACAAACGTGGCAGAGACAACTACAATGTTGAGAGGGTAACAACTGAACTGAGATCGCAGTACGGAGCCAAGTTACCACAGGTGGTGTAGGAACGAACTGGCGCTGGAGAGGTGGCCAGCCCGGGTAGATAACTGCTGGTTGATTGGTGACAATGAGCTGCAGCTGGAGGTAATGGCCACGCCCCCTGACCTAGATCCTCTGACTGGGCTGCACAGCAGGAGGAGACAGACACAGACAACACACACAGGGAAAAAGGGAAAAGGAAAACAAACGGGGACAGGAACAACAGTGCCGGACCGTAACAGTACCCCCCCCTCAACGGGCGCCACCCGGCGACCCACCCGGCTTGTCAGGGTGGTCCCTATGGAAGTCAGCCACCAGCTGCGGGTCCAGTATAAACCGCCGGGGAATCCAGGACCTCTCCTCGGGACCGTATCCCTCCCAGTCCACCAGGTACTGAAGCCCTCTACCACGCCTCCGGACATCCAGCAGTCTCCTCACCGTGTAGGCTGGATGGTCGTCAATAATACGCGGTGGCGGAGGGGGATCCACAGGCGGACACAAAGGGCTGGAGGAGACCAGCTTCAGCTGGGACACGTGAAATGTAGGATGGACTCTCATGGCCTGGGGAAGCTTCAACCGGACAGCCGAAGGGTTGATGATGGAGTCGATCTCGAAAGGACCCAAATACCGGGGCGACAGCTTACGGGAGTCAGTGCGCAGAGGGATGTTGCTGGAAGAGAGCCAGACTCGCTGACCAGGCTGGAACTGGGGAGCGACTACCCTGTGCCTGTCCGCCACTCTCTTGTTACGCTCTGCTGTCCGTAGAAGGGCCTCCCGGGTGTCCAACCACACCTTGCGGCAGCGACGAAGGTTATCCTGAACTGACGGGACGGCTAACTCCTTTTCCTGAGACGGGAACAATGGCGGTTGGTACCCCAACGCCGCCTCGAATGGTGAGAGGCCGGTGGCAGATGAGGTGAGGGAATTGTGGGCATATTCGACCCACGGGAGGTGTTTGGCCCAGGTGGACGGGTTCTGAGATGTCACACAGCGTAGAGCAGCCTCCAGGTCCTGATTGGTCCTCTCAGTCTGGCCATTGGACTGGGGATGGAAACCTGATGAGAGACTGACAGAGGCACCCAGAGCAGAACAAAACACCTTCCATTACCGAGAAATGAACTGTGGGCCTCTATCGGACACTATGTCCACAGGTATTCCATGGGGACGGAATACATGTAGGACAAAGAGGTCGGCCGTCTCACTGGCAGACGGTAATTTTGGTAATGCAACAAAATGGGCAGATTTAGAGAATCTGTCCACGATGGTGAGTATGGTGTCATTACCTTCAGACATAGGAAGTCCAGTGACGAAGTCCAAGGCCACGTGAGACCAAGGACGACTCGGGATTGGGAGAGGCTGCAGCAGGCCCGAAGGAGCCCGGTGGGAAGCCTTATTTTGGGCACAGATGGAACAGGCCGCCACGTATTCCCAGACGTCAGCCTCGGCGGATGGCCACCAAAAATGCCTCTTCAGTAGCGACAGTGTACGGTTCATACCAGGGTGGCAGGAGAAGCGAGAGGTGTGGATCCAGTTGAGCACTTGCGGCCGCACAGCTGCGGGAACATAGAGAAGGTCGGGGGGGCCATCGGCCGGTCCAGGTTCCGACTCTTGTGCCGATCGGACGAGGGACTCGATTTCCCAGTGAACAGCCGCCACCAAACAGGAAGCGGGCAGAACGGGTTCAGGATTGCTGGAGTCGTCATTGTCTGTAAACTGGCGAGAGAGAGCATCAGGCTTGACATTACGTGTGCCAGGACGATATGTTAAGATAAACTTGAACCTGCTGAAGAACAGAGCCCATCTGGCCTGACGGGAGTTTAGCCTCTTTGATGACTGGATGTAAGCCAGATTCTTGTGGTCTGTCCAGACTATGAAGGGTTGCTCTGCTCCATCTAGCCAGTGCCTCCACTCCTCCAACGCCAACTTGACAGCTAGCAACTCCCCCGTTACTCACGCAAGTTTTTCTCAGCAGGGGTCAATCTCCTGGAGAAAAAGGCCACAGGATGGAGCTTCTGGTCCGGTGGGGAACGTTGTGACAGGACAGCCCCCACCCCCGAATCAGAGGCGTCCACTTCCACAATAAACTGCAAACTGGAGTCTGGGTGAATAAGAACAGGTGAGGTGGAGAACAGTTCCTTCCAGTGTACTCCGGCTGACCCTGGGCCTTCCGTCCACAGGAATGGCACCTTTGGGGAGGTGAGCTTGGTCAGGGGCAACCACGACTGAAACCCCTGATGAAGCGGGGGCAGAAGTTGGCGAAGCCCCAGGAGCGCGTTGTAGCTGCTTCCGAGACGTGGGGTGGGCCACTCCGCCAACTGCTTTGATTTTGTCAGGGTCTGGTGACACCTGTCCCCGTTCGATAATAAAACCCAAAAGGGGGACGGACTGCGGGGTGGAACTCACATTTTTCTGCTTTCACATACAGTTTATTTTCCATGAGGCGTTGGAGAACCAGACGGACGTGGGAGACGTGTTCATCCTGTGACTTAGAAAATATCAGAATGTCATCCAAATAAACAAACACAAAACGGTGAAGAAAAACCCTCAACACATCGTTGACCATGGCCTGAAAAACTGCTGGGGCGTAGTGAGACCGAATGGCATGACTAGGTATTGAGTGTCCGGAGGGGTATTGAACGCAGTTTTCCATTCGTCTCCTGCCTGATCCTAACGGTGTGGTAAGCGTTACGCAGGTCGAGTTTGGTAAACACGGTGGCACCATGAAGGGGTTCAAATGCTGAGTTGATGAGAGGCAGGGGGTACCGTATTTCTGACTGTGATGTTATTTAGTCCTCTGTAGTCAATGCAGGGCGTAATGTTTTGTCCTTCTTCTCCACAAAAAGAACCCAGCACCAACAGCGGAAGATGAGGGACGAATGATGCCAGAGGCTAGGAGTCGCCTATGTAGGATTCCATAGCTTCTCTCTCAGTACCGGACAGATTGAAAAGCCGACTGGACGGCAAAGGCGCCCAGGCAGCAATTCTATAGCGCAATCGTATGGCCTATGAGGTGGTAGTGAAAGTGCTTTGGACTTACTGAATACCTCGGCTAGGTCCAGATATTCTTCAGGGACTGAGGAGAGGTCTGGGGGTTTGACAGGGGAAGCAGGGGAAACCTACAGAGGGCGGAATAGCCGACCCAAGGCAAGCAGAATGGCAGTGAGTGCTCCAACTGTGTATTTTGTGGTTTTGCCAGTCAATATGGGGGTTGTGAAGGCTAAGCCAAGGGAAACCGAGGATAAGAGGGGAGGCAGAGGAGGAGACTACCTTAAACTGGATGGTTTCTTTGTGATTGCCGGACAGCATGAGAGAAACGGGAACAGTTTGGTGGGTGATATTGGCAAACGATACCCTGCGGTTACTGTTATAGGCTTAGGCAGGGGCTTAACAGGGATCTCAGCCTGTGTGACCAGGAACGTTAACGGAAACTATCCTCAGCACCAGAGTCAATGAGAGCAGCTAATGGGAGAGACAGATTCCTGAACTGGACTGTAGCTGGGATAACTAGACGGGGTGCTGTGGGCATTGAGTCAGGTGTAGCACTCGCAAGTACGCCCACTTTTACCTGCGAGCTTTGTCTTTTGGGCGAACCGGACAGTTAACAAGGAAATGAGTGCGGTCCCCACAGTACATGCACTCACCAGCCCGCATGCGGCGTTCCTTTTCGGCAGGGGACAGACGAGCACGGCCCAGCTGCAGGGCCTCGTCTAGTTCGGGTGGGGAACCGCTGAGGTGTGTGGGCAGTGTCCGAGTGGTGGTGTTGCTCGGGTTGCAGAAAGCCGAGGGCCCCCGCCTGCCGGTGCGGACCCCGGCCCCTCTCCTGTCTCCTCTCCCGTAGCCTGCTGTCTATTCGTGTAGCAAGGGAAACGAGAGAATGAAGGTTAGCAGGCTCATCACGAACAGCTAGTTCATCCTTAATCGTGTCACTCAAACCGTTAACAAACGCTCCCTGAAGAGCTTCGTCATTCCACTTGGAATCGGCTGCCAAGGTCCAAAAATCAATGGCGTATTCAGCCACGCTACCCGTGCCCTGTCGTAGCTTCAACAGTCTCTTTGTGGCGGTCCCGGCATGGTCCGGTGATCAAACACAATTTCCAATTGAGAGGAAAAATCGTCAAACGACAGGCTGGCAATCTGCTGAGTAGAACAAGCCGCTTCTGCCCAAATCAACGCTTTGCCCCTCAGTAACCCCAGAGCGTAATGTACCTTTGAGGATTCCGTGGAGAAGGACAGGGGCTTCTGTTGGAACACCAAGCGGCACTGAAGCAGGAAACCACGGCATTTGTTCAGTTCCCCGGTGAAAGGTTCGGGTGAGGTTGTAGGGGGTTCCCGAAGGGCAGGAGCGGCTGCAGAGCCTGGAGCAACTGTAGGAGGAACAGGCGGAGGAGAAGCAGAGGGAGGAAGAGTAGTGAGTGTTACCAGGTTAGCTACCTGAGAGGTGAGCTGAGATACTTGATCCAACAACCGCTGGTTGTTATCCAATAGAGACCGGATGTGTTGGTCGTGTTGTCCCAATAACATTCCCTGTGAGTGGAGGGCGCGTTGTACGCCATCACCCGTTGTTTCATGTGGCATCTCTGCTGAGTCCATGTATGGCCAGTTCGTTCTGTTAAGCTTGGTGGGGACTCAGGCGCAGAGACGGACACACGGACAAAGAGGGTGATTAACGATGTTGTTTATTCTGCGTGTTTTGGCAGAGAGAAAACAGTTCAGGGTGGAGCAGCTTCAGACCGGAATAGGAGCTGAGTGGGGTGGAGAGCTAGTAGCACTGAGAGCTGGATGACGAGGATATCAGACAACAGATGAGCAGGTTGCGGCGTGGAAGTGGCAGGCAGGCAGGCAGCAGGAACAGACGGGATCTGATAGAAGGAGAGACAGGTTACGAAACGCGTGGCAGAGACAACTACAATGTTGAGAGGGTAACAACTGAACTGAGATCGCAGTACGGAGCCAAGTTACCAGAGGTGGTGTGGTAACGAACTGGCGCTGGAGAGGTGGCCAGCCCGGGTAGATAACTGCTGGTTGATTGGTGACAATGAGCCGCAGCTGGAGGTAACGGCCACGCCTTGACCTAGATCCTCTGACTGGGCTGCACAGCAGGAGGAGACAGACACAGACAACACACACAGGGAAAAAGGGAAAAAGGAAAACAAACGGGGACAGGAACAACAGTGCCGGACCGTAACAATCACTTTAAGGTCTTTGTAGAGAAAACATAAATGTATACAGTACACTGACCTAAACATTGCAAAATTATATTTGATATATGTTTTATTACTATTCTTTAATATCTTGATGTGCTTTTGTAATTTAGTTTTTAGGACCAAAGGTTTTTCCTTTTTCATGTGACAACTTATTTCAAATAGCTTATGGGTCCTCATCATGAGTCCTTAGTCTTCGCAACTGATTCTGTGTCAGTTTTATTCTTCCTCAGTCAGAGAGTTGTCTCCTATGTTACAGCAAAATAAATTCTTGTGTCCTCTATGGAGGACAAGAATAAAACCACATGCGTTTCTGTGAACAAAATGCTGATGCTACCATACAAAAACTCACAAACCTAACTTTTCCTTAGATGTTCACTCAGTGAAAGGAATCTGCAGTTTAAAGCTATAGTGTGTAGTTTCTGTCGCCCCCCTTGAGGAATTATAAGTAATGACAACAACAATGTTGGCGTGTCCACATGATACAAGCCTTCCGTGATCCACAGACCCCACCCTTCCTCCCGAAGTTGCTAGTAGCCAAGGAGGACACGGAGGATTAAAAAAAACATGATGGACTCTTCAGGAGAGGTATTATTATCTTCACTCGAGTTTCTGCGTGCAAAAGTCACCGGACGACACAATCTTTTGAACATAGCCATACTGAGAAATACAGAGAGAGTTGTGTGGAGCTAGTAGTTTTGTAGCAACAAATTTGGCAATGGCTTGAATGTTCATTAATATAAAAAAATTACGCACTAAAGCTTTCAACTGAAACACTCATAATTACATGCCAACACACTAATCTTTCTTGATTTAAGAAAATTCACCAGTGCTGATGAAAGCCATTTTGAAGAACCATGAAATTTGTCCAGGTCCAACCCCCTGCGTCCCATCACCTGACAAATTAGGGGAACAGATTTGAAGTCTCTGTTCTTTGAACTAAAATGACTTATCAGTATCATGCTGTACACATGTGTTGGAATGTGTGCTCAGCACCCACTAAACCAATTTGTCAGGTGGTGTTTGCTGTGTGCTTGCATGTGTTTTGTTGGTGTCTGTGGATGTGTGTTTGTCCTCCAGGTGTAACCCAGTTTCTAATTGAGGAGCTCTTTGTTTACACCTGCAGAACTGGGGCAGTCTCCAGATAACTTAAAATAATCAATTAACAAAGATAGAACAGGAAAACACTGCCAGTACAGCACACAGCTCTCAGGTTTCGGCTCAAACCAACTCATGAACAAGAAGCTGCAAGAACAAGTTTCAAGTGTAACTTCATGAGTTGATGATTTTATGACACAGTAGCGATACAGGCGGCATCCGTATCATAGCATTGTCATTTTGAGCATGTTAGCATGTTCAAAGGTATGCCTAAGTACAGCCTCACAGCAGCTAGGATAGCTGTAGACATATAGTTTTGTTTGGATTAACATTTAAAAAGAAACTGTTTGGGGTAGCAAGTTTATTTGCATTAACGCTGATTTTTTTCAGCTATATTACAAATGAGAAATAAAAGGTTGAGTCCAGTCATACTAGCTTCTCATATTCATGTATGAAATGTCATCACATGCTTACTCCACAAAGCTCAACCTGACTGCCCACATTAGAATAAATATATCCTCCACTCACAACATTTATGCTATTTCCATGGCACCCATGGGTTCTCAATCCTATTGCAGCCTTCTAACCTGTATCTATAGATATTAAAAACTCTGGAGGGTGTTTCTTGCAAAACATGTATAGATCATTAAGCTGTTAGTGCCTCACACCCACTCATATATGCACATTCATAGAATGATCTCTATATCCACAGTTTTCTACAGCTGGCCTTTGCACAGGTCCACTTAAAGATTTGGAGCTTACAGAATGATATTTCTTTTAAATAATGGATAAGGCAGGGGAAAGCACTATTCATTTTCATTCCAAATTTGCTTCTCTTATCTGGGGATTTAGACTATGATGCTTGAATCTTTAGGTGAGAGCTAAACACAGCCATAATCCCAAATCTAGAATAAACACATAACTCAAAGGAAAGAGCAGAATATAGAGTTTTCAATAATTTGCTGACATCAAACAACACTCTACCAGTCAGGCTGAAGGAAGCAGCAAGGGAAAAAGGTCAGGTCCTTCGCTCATTATGCCACAGAAATCTGTTTAACCATCTCTGTCTAGGTGCAGTAGACGTTAGCTTGTTGTCTATCAAATTCAATTTTGAGCGAGTCAGAGGCTGCCACAGCATTCAGGTCGAAGCAATTTCCTGAGCAATAAATCTCATATAACCAACCAGAGCTCTCCATCAGCTAATAACAATGCAGTTTTCATTTCCATACCCATGTTTAAGTTGCTACTTGCAGCTCTCCTCCACCTCACTGAACACACGACAATCAATCAATCCTATCTGATGTCCTGTTACCCCCCTCCCTTAAAGACAGACAGTGTTCAATGAAATCTATCAGCAAAAGAGGTCATGTCTGCGAAACTTTGGTGTATGCTCCATAGGCCCACACTAGATCTATCCACAGTGTCAGCACTTTCACTAGGAGGACAGCAAAGCTTGTCATATTTGCCCTTTAGGCTAATCTTTGTAGCCAGCTCTTCTATCAGGAAATCATTATGACAGACTGACTAAAATGTCAAATTAACACAAAAGGGAATAGGGAGAAAGTTGCCCAAAATGCAAATTACTGTAGGGGTCGTGGATGACTTAGATGAGTTCACATTGATGTTAGTTCTTCCAAGTATGGATTAAACACTGAAGTCACAGAAACTTAAAACAGTGATTAAAGGATACCAATTAGCTTCTAACTCCATGCATACTTAAGATGTCACTAGCAAGATGAATAGGGTAGGTTTCAGTTTACCTATTAGAAACCAAAGACTGTAAAAACAGATTGATTAAACTGATAACTTTTGACAAGCCAGTTTATAGAGTAGTAAATGGTTTATGTGATTGAAAAAAAACAAACAAAAAGTGCACTATGGTCCCTCTGTCATCAAAGTTTTGGAATATACTCTAAATGGAAATCAATGCATCATTGAATTTTTATGCATTCTCTGACAGGAACCTTATGATGATAATTTTGTGCAGTGGCTAGAGAAAACCACATGGAGTGCCCTATGCTTTTGTAGTAGTACTAATACTACAACTGCACAAAATAAAAGAACAAATTGGCCTTGGCTATTTGATATTCTAAATCAGAGGTCTTCAACATTTTTCATGCCAAGGACCCCTTAACTGAGAGTGAGACAGAGCAGGGACCCCTACTACACATATTGTATAAAATTAAGTTGCATATTAAAACTGGGCCTAAAGTAATGTGTAGGGCATCCTAAAGCCTTTACCTTTTTAGTGCCTAGAATACTAAGCTATTGAAATATTTGTTGGCATGATTTTATCAATTATGTTAGAATGTTAAACATACATGTGGTACAGTGAATCCTTATTAACTGTATCTGTGGATGGCGGTTAATCGCTAGTAACCCTATTGTCAGTGTTTTTTTCTCACAAATAGGTTGATTTATATTTGCTAATAATATGTTGGATTCATGTAAAGATATCTTAAATTTTGAAAACACTTTTAAACAATTAACAATTTCGAGACCCCCCTGCAGTGCTCTCTGAGGACCCCCTAGGGATCCTGGACCCTCTGTTGAAGATCTCTGCTCTAAATGATGAAATTAATACAAAATTAAAAACAAAGAAACAGTTTTTTAGTTTTTATTGAATTTGTCATGTGTTTTTTTAATTAAGGTTGATTTAAACAGAAACAGAGGGCTTGAATGTTTCAGCACCACGGAGAGTGAGTTTGCAAGCAAATACACAAGGTTCATCTCATTTGTCTTCATTCATTGCATCTTTGTTTATCCTACTTTTAGCTTTTCCTCATGTCTTAGTTCCTCCTACTTAAAAATGCACAGAAGAAATGGAATGAAAAGATGGGAAGACAATGGAAGAGCGGTAGCACGTCCTTGACTCTCAAGCGCTGTAAGCAAAGTTGGTGACTTATGACCGTTGCATTGCTAGGTCAGCTGTCAAATGGGAGAAAGTGCTCTGTGGCATCTTTTGAAGCCGACAGGTTATGGGATGCACTGCCCAAATAATATGGGTGTAATGCAATGCAGTTATTTTTAGACATGACTAAATATAATATAAAACTAGACACCACTATAAAACACCACTACATATTGTGCCTCAAAATAAACTGTTTGACAAGCAACTCTCAGATAAAATGGCCAAAGATACATAAAGTGTACTACGAAACCAGGGATGATTTAGAAAGCATCTAGGGTTTGAATGTCTCAAAACCATAGAAAAAACACGCAGAGATAGATTGTTTCAATATCCAAACCTGCGGTACAGTATTTGCAAGTGAAGTGCCGACTTGTGTGACATATTGCTGGTGATTGCAATTGTGTGGCGAATTTAAAAGACGCATTGGGACTCACTTAGTTAATGAGGTCTCCCCCGTCGCTCACGCACGTTTTGGCACAGTTGTTTGAGCTCAGATGCCGTTTTATTTTTGCAAAGATACACATTAGTAGATACAGCAATACAACAACAAAAAACTGAAATTGAGAAAAACATATTTGGGGAGGTGGGGGGGGGGGGTTGTAAAACAATAAAGTAAGTGATAACCCCATATGAGGTTCTGCCAAAATGACAAAGCGTTTGTAGCTATGCAATTGTTCTTGCCATCCCAGAACAGAGGACATAAGGATCAGCATCACAATTAAAATATTCTGAAGCAGGCGTTTTTAGTTTGCATCGCATTTCATTAGATTTGTAAGTCACTGGGCAGGTCATACATTTGGAAGAACAATAAGTTGTTATCATTGTATTTCTCATTATCATTTATATTCACTTTTTTCAAAGATATTACTTAAAATTTAAAATGTCATGGCCCTACCAATATGTTTAATATGTGTGTACATTCATCATACATCATTCATTGTATTCACACTAATTCAATATGTTAATCAATCAATAAATCAAGGTTTATTTATATATAGCACCTTTCAAACATAACAAAATGCAATTCAAAGGGCTGTGCAGTGATTGTAAAACAGCAGACAAAAACAGAGATAAAAAGTGCCCTTTTTACTCATGCCTAGGAGCGTAAACGTCCCTTACTGATAGATTGAAATGACCGACACACATATTTATCCATATTTGGCAACATCTAGGACCCTTTCAGCAACTGTATTCCTAGAAAGAAGGCTTGTGACAATAAGGTTAGGGCAGACATTAGCTGACATTAGATACTTTCCCTTAAAAAAGTGTCAGCAAATATGCAGTCATTTCTACTCACTGTGGCTTGGGTGAAGCCGTTGAGTTATTTAAAGGGAGCAGGCACGTTGACTGCTCGGCAGCAAAACTGACTTGGGTAAATTAATGCAGAGTATCAGTTTCAATGGCATAAATGATAACTGCCGGGTTTACTTTAAGGCACTCTGTTTTACCAATGGGCTGCACTCATGATCTGGGTAAAAATTGGCTTGCTTAGCCTTTTTCAGAGGGAACATACAGTACATGTGCCAGTGCACAACTTACCAGGTGGCATGTACATGTGCTCACAACCGCAAGTGGTACTGGGACAGACCCTGTGAGTGAATACTTTAGCACCATAAATAAAAGCACACAGAGAGTGTGTTTGAATATTTCAGCACCATGGAGACAGAGAAAGACTGGTGCTGTGGCACTTTTCCATATTAATTCTAAGCAAGTTTGGAGTAAGCAGTATGTTCACACTGGAAAAGTGACAATAATAAGTATACTTAAAGATGTCAGTATGCATACACAATTTGTAGATGTGTGTGTGTGTGTGTGTGTGTGTGTTTGTGGACACAATGTAATACACAAAGGAAAAGATGGAGCTGCTCACAGATGGGATACACTCAAATAAGTTGTTCATAGTGGCAGAACTGTTTCAGGAAGATCTTGGCAATAGAAATAGTATTAAATATTTGGTAAAATATTTGAATTTGTCTTTGTTAAGTTTAATTGATAACTGTGTTCTCAGTCAAGTCACTGTATGCTTGATGCATGTCTTGTATCCTTTGGTGTTAGTACAGTTCTAAAGAAGACTACATTCATTTCTGAGGGACTAATTGCAAAAACATGATATGAAAATGTCATTGGGACACAGTATAAGTTTAAATGTTTCAGCATCATGGACAAAGCACAAGGACACACACTGTCTCTCTCGCCCTCAGAGGACAGGAAGAGTGACACAGGCAAAATAATATTCAGTCCGGGTGATCAATTTTTTTTTTTAAATAGGTAGAAAGGAGTTTAAGTGAATTGCTTATTTAATGAAATAAATAAAATAACAATGCTCTGCATTTTAAACCTTGATTCATCTATGGGCCTCTTAAACTAACCCAGCCTACCCACTAGCCATTAGATCTAGAAACTAAGATCCCAAATGATAAAAAAAAAAAATATATATATATATATACACTACCGGTCAAAGGTTTTAGAACACCCCAATTTTTCCAGTTGTTTATTGAAATTCATGCAGTTCAATGTCTTATTGTACTCTGAAATGAAAGAATAGAACAAATGAACAATTTAAGTTAAAAAATAAATCATGGAATCAATTTATAAACCAAAATGTATTCTAAATTTTTGACTCCTCAAAGTAGCCCCCTTTGGCAGATATAACAGCTGAACAAACTTGTGGCATTCTTTCTACAATGGAAATCAAATATTCTTCAGAAAGTTCTTCCCAACTCTGTTGCAGAAGTTCCCATAAATGTGTGGCACTTGTAGGTTGCTTTGCTTTAACTTTTCTGTCCAGTTCATCCCAAACCAGCTCAATGGGCCTTAAGTCTGGTGACTGTGCTGGCCACTCCATGTTTTTAAGCTTGCCATCTTGTTCTTTTTTGCTAAGGTAGTTCTGGCATAGCTTGGACTTATGTTTTGGGTCATTATCTTGCTGTAGGATGAACCCCTGACCAACTAGGCGCATACCAGAGGGTACTGCATGGCGCTGCAAAATGCTGTGGTAGCCGTTTTGGTTCAGGGTGCCTTTCCCTCTGTACAAATCACCGACCCTGGATCCAGCAAAACAGCCCCAGACCATCACGCTTCCTCCTCCATGTTTGACAGTTGATGTCACACACTGAGGACCCATCCTTTCACCTACTCAACGGCGTACAAAAATCCTGCATGATGAACCGAAGATTTCAAATTTTGATTCATCAGTCATAGAACCTTCTTCCAGTCTTCAGTAGTCCATTGGCGATGTTTCTTAGCCCAGGCAAGCCTCTTTTTCTTATTCTGACTTCTTAGCAATGGCTTTCTTGCTGCAACTCGACCTATCAAACCTGCAGCTCGAAGTCTTCTCTTTACAGTTGAAACTGAGACTTGCTTATTACGACCACTATTAAGCTGTGCTTGAAGCTGTTGTTCTGTGAGCCGCCTATCACGCAAGCTGTTGACTCTCAGAAACTTGTCTTCTGATTCTGTTGTGGCTTTGGGTCTGCCAGACCTCTTCCTGTCAGAGTTTCCCCCAGTTTCTAAGTGCCTTTTGATGGTGAAGAATACTGTACTCACTGACACCTTGACTTTCTTCGCAATTTCTCTGTAGGAAAAACCAACATTCTTAAGTGTTATGATGGTCTGTCTCTCTTCCATTGTTAATTGCCTTTTCCCCGCCATTTTTATGGCAACACACTACTTTCTGCAGTACAATACTGTTCAAATAATGCTCACGAGGGTATGGTACCACAGTGTATTCCAACAATACTTTTATACAAACAGAAGGGGTTGTAAGTAATCCAGACAAGTTGGAACACCTGTGGGAATTGGTAGCACCAATTTTCAAGCTCCAACAGCTTTACGTTGTTAACCCATTTCTTGTTCCCTGAAAAAGGCCTTTTTGTAAAATTCTGAAATGTACATTATTTTTCAGTTTTGGGTAACCTTACTTTTTTTTTACCCTCAAAACTTTTGACTGGTAGTGTATATATATGTAGCTTAAATAGGTTTGTCAATACTTTTTGACTTTTTAAGCATTAAATGAAGAATAACTTGTACAGAGCATTTAACTCTTTATTTTATATACATTTTCACTGTGTCTGCATAACTTATGTATTATGTTGAATTCATTGTTTTTGTAATTGTTTGTATCTTGTTACTATTGCATTTCTTTTTCGAACATGGGACTTTATGATGAAAATCTATGAATATCATTTTCTGGTGCAGTCATCCTTGGTGATACAGTATATTACAGGGTGGGATGAATGTATTTTACTCTGAACCGGGGTCTTTCAGGTGAAACTGCAGACTAAAATGTCACATTTATTTTATGCACGAGCTGTTTTAACAGTGCACAAGTTGACAGTAGGTGTATGGATGAATGAAAATCCCCCGTTGAGCACTTGCTGCTGAGTCTTTGAGAGCTTGCAGACCTGATGCCTCTCTTATAAAATGAAGGAGGGGAAGCGGGGGTTTATTATTAATCACTAAAGACATAGTGTGTAAAACATGAATCCTTGTTTTTTATTGATGAAATATAGACAGTGACTATAGGCTGTCATCTGAAGCACATTGACTTAAATTGGTTTAAACAAAAATAAACATTATGTGTTATATTTGGCATATGATGTTAATGTCTGAACCCTTACTTTCAGTATTATAGAAAACACTTACTATTAAGCACTTACTATTCCAATCAAAGATTTAGAATTTTTTTAATGTATTTATCTTTTTAAATAAATTAAGCCACGCGACAGAAAAGCCTACATAACTAACTTGCTGACTCCACCTCCTGTCTGCCTTTTTAAAATGACACGTGCTTCTCCGTGTTTACGTGATTTGGTGTCCCACAGTGTGAATAGAGATGGATGCGTGTGTGTGAGGCGCTAAAAGATGTCATTCTCACTACACCTGTGCTGCCGCCTCCTGGACGGACGCGACTCTTTTGCAGCGACTGTTCTATAAGTGAACGGACAGCTTATGAGCCCCACTCAAAGCGAGAGAACCACACACGAGGAGCGGGATGGCGAGGATGTTACCGCTGCACCTTCGCGTCCTTCTTGTGGGGCTGTTGTTAACGGGGACCTTGACTGTCCAAGCAAACAGAGGGGCGACATCGGCTGACGAAGAGAGGGAAAAAGAGAGCGACGCGGAGGCGCCATGTGAGGTGAAAACCGTAACCGTGTCTACCCTGCCCGTACTCCGGGAGAACGAGTTCAGCTTCACCGGCGGAGCCTCGGGGAGCGTGGTCGGAGGAGGGGGTCCTGCTGGAGCAGGTGCTGCTTCTGCTGCTGGAGGAGGAACTGGAGGGGGTGGTGGTGGTGGTGGAGGAGGAGGAGGAGGAGGAGGGGGGGAATCCCGACTCCTGTTATTCGTTAGAACCGACCTACCTGGGCGAATTTCCGTAATGGATGATCTTGACAACACCGCTCTCCCCTACTTCACACTCGGTAAGAACTGCTGTGGTAGCCACTGTTTTTCCCTCCACCATGACGACCAGTCAACCGCTCAGCACGTTTGTTCGCATAGGGTCCACGCACGCTTGTAGCCTCTAGATGTTTAACCAGAGCTATACATTCCCCAAATCATCCACTCGTCCCCGTATTCCCTGGGGTGTAGTCACCTGTCCTGTTTCCAGTACCTTGTTAGGGTTCCATGTTAACTATCATGTTTAGCCGACATGACGTGCAACCAATGATGCAGGTAAAAAAAAGGTAATATACGATTCCCCTTTCCCTCGTGTTACTTAAAACACTGCTGCTTCCGCATGGGATACAAACTTAATATGGCTCATGTTTAAGTGACGCTCTCTATTCCCTTCCCCTCCTCCTTACTCTGCCTCTCTTTCTGTCTTGCTTTCCTATTTTGTGGTTAAATATGATTATGACTTTGAATTTCATGCATACCCTAAGTATGCTGCCCCAATCAAGGAATGCAATTTAGCCCTGCAAATATGCATGAAATTGGTATTTTATTCTCACTTGAGCAGATACTTCATACATGCATTGCTGGTGGTGTAAGTTTATTAGGCTACAATACCAGGCTAGAGTTTGCATCACAGTCAATATTTGGCATGGTAGTTTTTAAGGGAACCTACACATCCCATTTTTGTGGTTTAGTCACAGTAACTGAGTGAATCCAAACAGCACAACACTGGTATTTTACAGGTCATCTGAAGTTCTCTGTGTAAGCCATTGACCTTAAAAATGGTCTTCGGAGTAGCGTCACTGATTGGATAATCATAGAGGACATAATAGTGGGAAAGTATTTCTGCCTTTCACAAACCAAAAGATATTTGCTTTGTAAGAGGAGCAGACTACAGTACGTATAAAGGGAATTTGCTTGTTACACTTAGAGCCATGTTTCACAGAGCCATGAGAAAGATGGATGTTGTTATACCTGCCCCTTTGGTGTATGAGCAGATGCAGAAGTGCAGAGTGTGTGGCACACTGTAATGTTAAATGCAATAGGCCACACAGGGTGGACCAAAATTGCAGAATGCTGTATGTTTTCCATTTCCCAATCAGTTCAGGGCAACTGTATTGGCTCATAATGACAGAAAACCTGTGATATGGCAAATACAAAGATGCAAGACTTGGTGTAGGTTGTTGATGTGAGTACTGAGAAAATACATGTCTCATTACTACAGTTTTTGGACTCTGGCTTGCTATCTTCTTTTTTTTTTTTTTTCCTCTCCTTCTCCGGGCTCAGTTTCATTCTCTGTATGAGGAGTGCAGAGTAAACAGGCTGCGCGAAGCAAAGGCAGGCAGGCTGATGGCTGGAGCATTAAGCTAGTAAATCACTTTCTATTCTCATTAAGGACAGCCGTTGACTGGTGAGAAAGGCCTCTCTGTCCTCCCAGTCAGCCAGCTAGCAAATTTGCTGCTTCGCCCTTCCAGCGTGGAGGGAGGCGGAGGAAAAGGGCTTTGATATTTATAATGCAAGCATGTTCACTCATGCCATTGACCACACTGGGAAGAGAGAGAGAGAGAGAGAGAGAGAGAGAGAGAGAGAGAGAGAGAGAGAGAGAGAGAGAGACTCTTAATCCCAAATTGGGAAATTACAAGTAACCAAGGACATACAAAAAATACGGTTTGCTCCATTGTTATTTTTTTAAACACATAAGGAAAAGACTAACAAAACAAGAAAACGGGGGAGGGGAAGGAGCCCTGTACATTTCCTCTGCACTGCCCTTTTTACTCATCCATTCTCCATGACACTAGAGGCAATAAATCAAAGCTGAGCAGGCAGCAGGCCACGGTGGGAACGGGGACTTGCTGTCCTTTTCCCACCTTCCCTAACCTCTGATGTTCGTTGGACCAAACAATTGGACATCTGACAGAATCGAAGAAGCAGACACCGGGCTGTGCTCATTATGGTTTGGATGGCATTTGGCTAATCAATGTCAAATTTTAATGCAGTTGCAGTGTAATGCAACTTTGTAGCATCACACTTAAAAATTCTAGGGAGAGAATTTCTTTGCTCATTTTGAGTGATGTGGAACTGGATGGCAATCGATATGTTTAGCAACATGGCTGACTCTGTAAACACCTCTTTAGGAGTTCACCTTTTTTAAAACCTTCAGGCACTTAACGCAGGAGTGAAAACATTCAAACGTCTCCCAGTCCTTTATCGCCTCTATCCATCGAATTGGACTCGATCTTTGCACTTTTTTATTGTCCCACCACATCTTAGCCTTTTTTTGCGCATCTTATCGAACTCTGGCTTGCCAACCTTCCTTTTCCTCTCTCTCTCTGTCTACCCTCTATGCCTCGCTGTATCCCATTTTTAAGAATGAGTTAACCGCAAACCCTGCTTGCTTGGCGATGGGAGATTAAAAGCAACAGTGGTAAAGTGAAAAAAAGAATGCCTGCACCAGAGCACTCTGTTCCCTGTGGCACAGAACATGTACACACTGCACTACATCTCAATCTTCTGTCAGGTGTTGAGCTCAGCACTGCAGGACAAGTACTGAAGTGGGTGGGGGTCAACAGTAGAGATGGGAGTTATAACAAGGTGTGGAGCTGAGATAGAATGAGTTTTTATTAAGACTTTTTAAATTTTAGCAAAGCCCTTAATTTAGCGCTGTTTTGAATTGAGTGTGGTTAAGAGTACTATAAACAAGCTCATCCAACTGCTTTACCAAGGGTGTAAAGAGAGCACAGAGAATAGGATCCATGGTGGAGCTTGTGCAGGCCATCAAATGGTCTATTTGTCATCATTTGACCTGCTATAATATACCTATTGGAGGCTGTCTTTTTAAGATAAATGCTCTACAGGCAGTCTTATTTGTAGTGGGAATTCTGTTTCTAACCACTCTGTACATGTAATGCCCCAGTGTTCTCAGTTTCATGTCTCTTGGTTTGTTCATATACAGCAAAAGAATCAGGGCAAAAGGAAGCTCTGCATTAAGGTTTGTTCTGGCTGGCTAGCCAAACTGCACCTCACCTGCTCTGAGTCAGAATTGCCATACGTGAGGTTGGCTGCAGGATCACAGGATTCCATTTTTTGTTAGAATTTATGTTTTATAATTTGTTGTGAAGATCTTGTAAGTTGTTTTTTTTTTTTTGTCTTTTTTTTTCTGCTTCCACCATGATTTGTCAGCTACTTTGTGTGTGGATGTAATTAAAAGGCCAGTGTCTAATTGTATTTTATTTATAAGAATACGCATTTAGAATGTACATTTTTATACGTAAGACCATCGGTATATTCAGTTTACTGGTGCGAGCCAAGTGTGATATGTTGAAGTGGAAATGGAAAACAATGTTGGTGTTTTTTTTTTTCCGGAACATATGAAATGCAGTCTACATCGCTTCAGTTATATGTAGGGCTGGACCCGAATATTCGAATATTCGTTCGGTGGGTTGGTATTCGATTTGAAAATTTGACATTCGAATATTCTGTGTTTTTAAAAAAAAAAAAAAAAAAAAGCTGCTTTCAGGTGCAGTTTGGAAATGTTGGTTGCGGCCGCCGCTGCGGCCGCCACCGAAGCTTCGAATATTCGCTGTTGAAAAGCACCGAGGCTTCGAAGATCAAAACTGGTATTCGGTACAGCCCTAGTTATATGCCATTTAGACTTTTAAACTGAGACGTTTTGAGGTTTGATGATGATTAAGATACCACAGCTGATGATGGTTTACACTTGCATGTGTTGATGGTTGATTAGTCTGGGTGTTAAACACAGACACAGCTTTGTGTATAAAGGTTGCAGCTCTGATGTTGTTTGAAGGTTTTGCCAATAAATTAAAGTGATCTCAGTAAGATGTTGGGCCATAACGAGGCACTACAATGGTTAAAAAAAAAAAAAAAAAAAATAGGACAAAGGCTGTCATTCACACACATTTATCAGTTCCTCCAGGATTTTGCGATGTTGAGATCGCAAAAATTCACACAAATTCAACCAATCGCAATAACCGGAGTTTCCCGCGACATCAACCAATCCCAGCAGTCCCACGTGCCAGACTTTGCATCAGTATGTGACTCTGAGAGCCACTGACCAAGTGGGAGTGAGAACGAGTTGATGTAACACAACCAGTATACATTTTAACATCAATGTACGCTGTAACAATTTTTCACTCTAAAGTCGCTAAATGCTGCTGCAGTTTCAATCCTGTTGGCTCTCTGCAGTGGGCGGGGCTGCTGCTCAGTTACCCCTGTCGCTCGCTCGCTCGCACGCACGCACGCACGCACGCACGCACGCGCGGTGGATGCAGGATAAACTGGAGATGAGACGTACAACATGACTAAATAAAAATAAATTTAGCTATTATCAAACAGTATGAATGTGTGTCCCAGGCCAGGATAGGAAATTAACTAACAATGTAAAGATCAACAAGCCACTGACGGATATGTTAAAATTTGATTCATTCAATAAATTATTTTTTTGTCTTGAATCCACCAGCCATTATCATATTATACCAACATTTAGTAATACGTAGTTTTTATTCTCCCCAAAACAAGTTTGCTGTTCATTTTTAAAGAAGTTTACATAAAAAAAAAAAATCACAACTTTTTTTTGCAATTTTCACTGTCTCTCGCAACTTAATGGCAAACAAAAATACAAAAGACATCACAACTTTTAATGCAATTTTTTTTTTTTTACAAAAGCTCCAGGAAAATCAGGCATTTTAGGCTGCAAAATCCTGGAGGGACTGATTTATAGAGCACAGAGCTGCCATGCAAGGTGCTGGCCTGCCCCTCTGGAGCAACTCTGGGTTCAGTGTTGCTCAAGAACCTTTCGACATCCAGACAGGAGGAGCCGGGGATCAAACCGCCAACCTTGTGATTAAGGGACGACCCGCTGTCCTGAGCCACAGCCGCCCAGTTGGTCTAGTGGATACATTCTACAAGCTTTTGGAGTGATGAACACCATACTTCCAAAAGATATCCCCTCATTTAGTCTTGCTGTTAAACACATTGTTCCAAAAAATTCCCATAGGTGGTTGAGATCTGGTGACTGTAAAGGAAATAGCGTATGATTTACATCATTTGCACACTTCTCAGTGGCCCCTATATGGAAGCTTTCATTGCATTCTTTTCTCCCCTCATTTTCTCAGGCTTTTCTTTAAATTTGTTGATATGCAGTGACATTGCGCTTTCTCTTTATCTTCATTAACAGGATTAATGACGGAAGACAAGTATTCATATCCACAACAGATTACAAAGTGCAAATCACGCGTGTGAACACAGTTTTACAATGACTAAGATTTATAACAGAACCATGGATGCACCCCGACCATAGAAGCGTGATTCAAGTAGTGCATATACCTATTTTGGCTTTTGTGCATCTCCATTTTTATTCTGGCCTTCACGGTCACATAGAGCATGCTGGTATTTGCTAGCAGCACCATGTTTGATTGTAGTCTGAAAACGCTAAATGCTGTTTTGTTTGCAGTATGTATACATCTTTCATTACGTACTTTCCCGAAAACAAACGGGGTATCAGGTTGTATTACCTCACCCAATGGGAAATTCATTTGACTGGCAAACTGACTCCGAGTGAAGAATCATGGTCATATAGCTTAATGGCGGCAGGCCTAAGGGATGGCATGCAAAGGATGAATGAAATATGGTCCGTGACCCGTGCCGGTTGCTTTCCTTTGCAGCAACGTATTGGTGCAAAATGTGAGAGCTTGTAGACTTGTTAGAATGTGAGAACTTGCAGAACAAAAATCTAAACTTGTATGTTAAAAATTGCACTTGCAAAAAATATTCCCACACCCGTGAGCTGAATTTTAAGTCACAGAACGAAAAAAAAATCAAACCCATGAAAGCTTGTAGAAGGAATTCTGAACTTGTAAGTTGTAACTTCCGACCGTAGAAAATGTTCACACATCCGTGTTGTGAATGTGAAGTCACAGAAAAAAATATTCACAAATGTGTAGATTTACATTAAAACAATGACCACATCACTGTGATTACAACCACTCAAATCTGTCAACTTCACATATGTGCTCTCTTGCATCACAAAGTAGCGAGTCTGCATGACGTGACTTTTGCAACACTTCCTGCGATACATTTGGTGCGGAACTAATTTGTACCTGTGGACTTAGGCTGTGGAGTAATACAGTCATTGTGTGGAGCTCTGAGCGAACAGAATGAGGAGAGCAGCAGGATTTCTATCTACAGATGAGGGCCAACTCCGTCTGGCTCATTTAGTGTAGCATGGAAGCTTGGTGGATTAAACAAGCTAACGTTGGCTAACTAGCCAGCCAGCCGGCTTCTAAATACATACATTCAAATCATGTCAACAGTTTTTTTTTTAGATGACTGTAACCACAAAAAGAATGGTGTGTGTGTGTTATACAAGTGCAAAGTTTAACATACAAGTTAACCCTTGTGTTGTCCTTCGGGTCCCAGTGACCCGAAGGACAACACAAGGATTATGTACTTCCGTTTACTTTGTTGAGAATTGCTCTCTAAACCCTGTTTCTTGTAAAGTAAGTAAGTAAAGTTTATTTCTAGAACACATTTAAACACAGTTTAAGCTGACCAAAATGCTGTACAAACAAGAACTAAGGTGCTGTATTAACCCTTGTTTAGAGAGCAATTCTCAACAAAGTAAACGGAAGTACATAATCCTTGTGTTGTCCTTCGGGTCACTGGGACCCGAAGGGCAACACAAGGGTTAAGATTGTACTGCAAGCTCTCACATCCTGTTCCCCAAGTGCTCACATCAAGTCTACAAGCTCTCGCATTTTGCACCATATTTACCATCATATTACCACCAATGTCTTTAGTCTTGCCTTGTGATGGTGGTGGACAGCTTTGATCTCAAGATACTTATTAGATCATTAACATTGCTGAGAGAGGCATTGTAGTTATCTTTGACAGAGAGAACAAAGATGTTTGTGTAAATATCCTTAATGAATGCACAAGCTCAGTTTGTGTTACCTTTTCCCCTGATTTATGCAAAGCAACAACATGCACAATTGTTCATACATTCCCCCCCCCACACCCTATTTTATTAATTGGCTAAGAAGAACAAAGATAATGTTTGGCAAATGAGGGAATGGAACATTTCAATAGTCTTTGTTTTTTTTATCATATATTGTCGGTCTAAAATGAGTCAGCTAAAATATAATATTGTGGGGTGGTTTACAGTAGCAGGACAAACAAAGAAATGGGTAGATCCTTAAAGTGTGTACCCTTCCTTATACATAAAGATGAGGTGTGAGCTCTGTTTATCAAACAAATTAGGTTGTCTTATACGTGTAATTGCTGAAGCTCTATGAAATGTTATGGTTGAACCTGATATTAAAAAAGAAATCTGAGCTGAACATGGTTGTAGAAAACATTTCAGCCATTAGCATTTTACAGGACCTCCGCAGGACCTCCACTATGGCTTTGGAAGCTTTTATAGGTTCAGTGACAAGCAAAGGGGACTCTCACCAGTACTATCATGTCTCTTCATGTAAGCCGAAACCAGCAGCCTGCATTTATTTAGACATTAGCATCAAAATTGAAAGGCAACCTAAACAACTTCATCAATCTGTAAGAGTTTGATTGTCACCTTCTGTTGCTTTGATGGATTTCTGCTGAGCTTTTTTACAGCATTGTCTGATGTGGGTGTACCTCTATAAGTCCAAGGCAACTTATCTCGATATGTAAAGCTGGACTGGTATCAAGAACATCCCGTATGGTGTAACTAACAAGAGAGCATGTTAAAAGCTGATTCCCAAAAGATTCATAAACTTTCTGCTCGTATACTGTAAAGGACCTTTCTAGACTGTGCACCAAATGCATAATGTGACACTGATTTATAAAAGCAATTCCATTTAGTTGCTCGTTTTGCTCCTTGGGCTCCTGTCCCCCGCCACATAATAGAAGGCCCCTTGTGACAAAAACTGTGTAATGTACTGTATTTGCACTCTTAGTAAAACACTTTTTACAATGCGAGCCAGACATTTGTGGCTCGGGGAGTTTGGGTGAAATCCATCAACTTAAACACTATGTCTTTTAAACCAAGCATGATATATGATTTACAAAGTTCAAATTTGCCTACAGATCACTGAGGTCATCATCTGGGCACAACACATCAAACGACTTAAGTATACAAGAGGAGCACACAAGAACTTTCAAACAAGGCTCTGATTTGATGGAATAAAAGACAAGTTTCCATTAAAGGCTGTTCGTATAAAGGCCCAGCATTGAATCCAACTTTAAAGAAAGGTGGAATAAAGGTTTTCATCAGATTTCTAAACCGATATTGATAAATGGATTTAACATGACTAGAATGAAAATGGAAGCTGTGCTTCAAAAGGATGAATGATGAACTTGATTGCCATCATTCTGTTATGCTATTTGATTAAGTTCATGGTGAGACCAGCAATATGAGTTGAATATTTATCTCTCTCCACTGCTTCTATCAGAATGTGATGTTTTTCTCTCCTGGTATTTCACTACTTAAAGTTGGGCAGATCGATACTGATGCGTACCGACCTGGAGTTTAATTTTGAGAACTGATCCTCGCATAAGAAAAATTATTCTAACCAAGTGTTTAATGTAACAAGGAATTGCTTCATATTTAATGATAGTAAATTTGTATTCTGGGAGAAAAATGAAAAAATAGATGTAGCAAAGAGTTGTGCAAGAATTATTTTCTCCATCGGCTTCTCATTCACACATGCACATTTAGAAACACACACAAGCAGACAAAATAACTAGACACTGACGGTGGCTGCTATCCTGAATGAACATGAAGTTATTATTTAGTTTTCTAAATAATAAAATAAAAACTCTTATTTGATTGACTTACATGTTCAGTTGACATACTGTTGAGAGAAAAACAAACCAACTCTGTTTAAATATGTAACATTTATTACATTTATTTAATACGCATTTTATCATTTCAGTTTATTGGCAAAACTTAATTCAAAAGAATGCAAAGATATTTAAGTGGCTTACTTCCTTGGTGTGTGCTTTTACACATTTTCAGTGCAAATATTTCCCCTACAGTATATTTACACAGGTACTGTACATGAAAAGAGGAAGCCACCACTAACTGCTCGGCCTTTTTTAGCTTGTTCTGGTTTGATAAAAATTGTGGGGATTTTGACTTACCAGATGACATAAATGAACACAAGACATAAATGAAAACAATAGTGGAGTCCACCCCTGACTGTCTAAAGTAAATGAAACATGAGAACAGAAAAAGGCTTGGAAGATCAGACAGAGGAATTGCATGTATGGAATGGATGTTGACTGCTCCTTGATGTGGTGTGTGCTTACATTTGGATTTCTGCTTGGGAGCTTCAGTATTGCTCAAAACTGTGAACATTATCCTTATGTGAGAGCAATCAGGATGCTTAAGAGCAGGTGGGATTTAATTTGCCTGCTCTTACTTGTGTGCAAGCTCTTACTTATCTTGTGAGAGTTGTTGTAGAAATGTTGCAAACCTACCTGCTGATACGGTTGCAGTAGCTCCGTACCAACTCCCTGTGTGACAAACAAAAAAAGCTGCTTTTAACAAATGGAAGTGCTGCTTACATCTTATAAAATCCTTGATAAAGCTGCTGTATTTTTTTTTTTATAGACAATTTATGGATACTGCTACCTTTTTTTTTGCCAATTTGGGCCATTTTCATACATAATTAATTTAGTGCAAATCAAAGGATCAGTCAGTCATCAGTACAAGCAATTTATTTTCAAAGTCCCTTCTCTCTGTGGTATCCACTTCTTGCCAATAACAAAAAATGGCAACAAAGGCCAATTCAGTCTTTCTAGATTAAAAGGAATAATGTGGAATAGAAAAAAGTGCATTGCCAAAAATAGGCTGCAATGTGTTTTACTCCATTTTGTTGCATCATTTGTCCACTCTTTTCCCCTTTTTAGAAGTGTTTTATGTTGACATTTTAATAGTTTTTCCACTTACAATTTATTCTTTTGAATGGCACAAAGTGTCCTTTTTAGAGATGCACAGATTACAACTTTCTAGGCTGATTCCAATTTTTCATTGAGTTTGAACTTCCGATACCGATTTTAGCCGATTCCGATTTCATATATTCTAACCACTTTACAGCACACACAAATATTTATATCTGTCTTTTCCTTAAAAAAACAATAAATAAAAATAATTTTACATTTTTCATAGAACATTTTTGGAATAGATAATTGATCACTATAAAATGGAACTATATAAATTACTCACACATCTAAAGTGCAATGTTATGGAAGAACCATTTCCTTCTTTTCACATCCAATATCCAACTTAAAGGTCCCATGACATGGTCCTCTTTGGATGCTTTTATATAGACCTTAGTGGTCCCCTAATACTGTATCTGAAGTCTCTTTCCCGAAATTCATCCTTGGTGCAAAATTACAGCCACTAGAGCCAGTCCCACAATGAGCATTCCTTAGGATGTGCCATTTCTGTGTCTGTAGCTATTGAGGAGGAGAGAGGGGGGGCAAGGTGGAGGGTGGGGGTGTGTCCTTGACCAACTGCCACTTTGCTCGTTTGAAAGCCATGATGTCTCTCTCTCATGGGTGAGCTAAATTCTCTGGGTGGGCAAAGCAGAGAAAGGGGAGGTAACCTTGCTCCTTATGAGGTCATAAGATCGGCCCATCTGAGCTTTCATTTTCTCAAAGGCAGAGCAGGATACCCAGGGCTCGGTTTACACCTATCGCTATTTCTAGCTACTGGGGGACCATAGGCAGGCTGGGGGAACGCATATTAATGTTAAAAAACCTCCAAGTGAAATTTTCATGCCATGGGACCTTTTTAAAAAATAATAATAAAATATATATTAAAAAATTAAATATAGCCTTGCAGTATAAAGATATTTCTCAAAACACACACACACAGGCCTGTTTGAACGGCAACAGTAACGTTACCTGAAAACATAAACATCACCGCTCATTTTACACACAGTTTAGCAACAAAACTGACGCTGAGGGAAGATTAGTACGTTTTTCATGTTGGTTTTGACCGGTGTGCATCCCCACTAACCTGGAAAGCGTTGTAAACAGTAAAGTTAATACAGCATGTAGGAGGAATACAGCGTCTTTTTTTTTTTTTTTTTTTCTTTCTCTAATACAGCGTCTCTTGCAGCGGGGCATCAGAGGGACCGTAGTGTTCGCTAACGTTAGCTTCTTGTCTGATAAACAGTAAATTCATCAAAGTCAGTGTGCCCAAAGCTATTTTCCGATAAACTGGAATATTTTTATATTTCACGTGAGTGCGGTTTTCATGTTCCAGTTGAGAGAGAGAGACTATGGTCCCCCAGTGGCTAGAAATGGCGATAGGTGTAAACCGAGCCCTGGGTATCCTCGATCGATCTCCGGCAGGTCCATCACCTTGCAATCTGCAAAACACAACCACAGCACTCTGCCATAATGAGGACCAGTGAGAAATAAGATGGAAGTGAGAGTCGGCATCAAGCTGTCGGTAAAATGTATCTTTCACCCAGAACCTGTCTCACAGGAATTCACTCGCCCCCTCTCTGGCTTCAAACAGACCAAACAGCCTGTAAATGTCCTCCTACTGGTTGACCGGTTAGATTTCCAGATCACAGGCAGGATGAAAGCCCAGTTTCACTCTGTTTGGGCTCCAGTTGCTCTCCCTCTTGTCCTTGCTTCTTTCTTGCACAGTCTACATTATACTGTATTGTTCACCAACCTCTGCTTTTATTCTGAACTTGTCAGACTAATTTCGCTCTGACTGTGCTCTTTCAATAGTTTTAGGATTCAGCACCATTTGTTTGAAAACAATTTCATGTCTTGTCTTTCTGCATCAGAAGATGCAGAAAGAGAGTATAGCGTATGTTTATAGTACCCAACGTTCATAATCGCCGTGACAATGCATTTAAATGCTCTCGACTAACCTAGTTAATGGAATTATTGAAATCGCATAAGGGTCTTATTTTGCAAACATGCCAAGCAGTGTGTGTGTTTTAAAGAGGAAAAGGAGAGTCATTGTTCATGTAAGCTGGTCACAATGATGTTTAAGACCCATAAAATTTGATTCCCACCAGAATTTGCTCTGCACCTTGGAAACATGCCAGCACTGCACAGCTCACTATCATCATATCCCCATGGTTCCTACAAAAGATTATAAACCTTTTATCTATTCGGGTGTGTTTGTACCTATTTGCATTCACTCCAAGCTGTACGATCTGAGATTTCCTTTCAGATAAAGAATGTGCACCATTAATCTCCCCTCAGCTGATGGGTTCCCTCCCACTGTTCTTTTTCTTTTTCTGCTTCATCATACACATCTGTCCATGTCCCTGGTGGAGTTTGCTTTATCTGCACAAGGACACATGTTCAAACTCTTCTTTTTTCCAGTTGTCAGTCTGGATAAAATCGGTCCATTAATTTCAAACAAAAAAAAAGGTGCCACTCTGAGTCGTCGATAAGGCATGACCAAACATTCTGTATGACCTCGGGTAGAGAAGATTAAGTTATGATGAACCATTGTTGGTTTGTTGGATAATGGCAGAATTGTATAATAAGTTTTTACAAAATAAATTATTATATGAGAGCCCCAAAGAGAATCATACATACAGTGATTAATAATTGTTTGGTTAGCAATGATGCCTATAATAACATGTTCTTGAAATTAGCTTTTTGTTGTCAGTGTTTAAAATTTTCTTTTCAACTGCCCTTCTTTATTATGCACCTGCATGGACAAGTCATATTGCATTATTCCATGTCATTATTATCCAAACTTTCTATTTACCATTTAAGAATATGTCTCAGTCATATTTAATTTTAATTTTTTTTTTTTCTCCATACTACAGCATCAGTGAAACTGAATAGAGGTGTGCTTTCAGTACAGCTCTGCACTTTTGATAAGCCTGAGGGTAAATTGGGCATTTGGCCTCACATATTGCATGCTTATCCACAGGAAGCTCATTGGTATGTCATGGCTGTATCACACTCGCCTCCATTCAGAGGCACAGCACACAGTGCATTTTCAGGTATTTTGTCTGGCTCTGGTTTAGCTCTGATCTAACAGCAATTACCCCTGGAAGTCTAACATAGCAAAGGATTCTCTCCCGGGGTCACTGGTAGGTGATGTGTCTTCCGTCAAGGTGAGCAATCGCCACACATGGATTTATAATAGCATCTTCATATGTATTTAAGGGGTTGTCCATGTAGAGCTGTACAAATTAAACTTGATTTGATTAAGACTCTACACAAATACCATTTAAGTAATGCAGTGATGCATAGACCCAGTGGTGCTAAAACAAGTGTTGATAGCTAACACAAATAGGCTTGTAGACATATCCTCCTCCCATCTGTTTCACAGTTTTACATATTCAGAGAGAGAATGAAAAACACATGTCTGATGTTCATGTTAATGTCACCTCTTCTAAATTAATAAATCACACAAAAGGGGGGAAAAAACAGTGAGCTCTGTAGCCAATTGGAGGCGACACGGTAGCTGCAGTCCAAAGGAAGGAAGAGGTTTGTGCTGTTCCTGCATGGAAGATTTAAATCGTTATGCTTCTGTGAAATAAAGTGGGGAACCAGTTTGTTTTGTCACTGGTCACAGATGTGTGGTAAAAGCACATACTGGTGTGTCTAACAAATGGATAACATTTGTTTATATGACAGATGCATATTTGCGCATATTTGCGCATTTCCTTGTTAGAACTGTATTCATAGAATTAAAGTTAAAGCAAAAAAAGAGAAACTACGGAATAATCAGTAATGAAACCAATCGTTAGTTTCAGTCCTATTCCCTCAGTTGACATTAAAGCTATAGTGCATACTTTCTGTCGCCTCCATGAGGAATTCTAAGTAATGACAACAAAACTGTCGGCGCATCCACATGCTTATTGTAAATATATAAAAACATTACTATGGGATCTTTTAACTTAATATGAATCTGTAATCATTGTAATTAATGCCCCCCAGCCTATGATCATTGATTAAAACTAGTTACAGTGAATGTAGCTGAAGGCAAAACATATCATTACCAGTGGCATGTCCCAACTCAATCATCTAGCACACAGCAACATGTAATTACTGATTGGGTAAAACCTATAATTTATTTCCACATAATTAGCATTTAACATGTGACCCATGATGTTTAGTAAAGTAGATTCTTCATGAATGTGCAATTTCAAATATAAATACTGTACTTGAAATAAAAACTAGCCCTAGTCCATACAATAGTCCTCTATTCTACTTGTTGATGGCACTACTATTTAGAAAAATGTGTTAAATTAAAAACCAAAACAATTTTGTTCCATTTCCAAAAGGATTATTGAGATTACCTCTGCTGTAGTTGCGGATTGTTATAGGAAAATATACGGACATTTTGGTTTAAGGAAACTAGACCTATCATCATATGTTGCTGTGTGTGTGGTGTGCCTTTCACCCATTAGCCCAACAGTGTGATCACTGTTCCGTAACATGACCGCAATCAGGACAAATGCACTATTAACTCTGTAATGAGACAGCTCAACAAACAGAATTAATGGGTCCATTCAAAATGGCACTCTCCAGCAATCAACACTTAGTTAGGCTTGTTGCTATAGCTGTCAGAATCAACGAGAGTACTCTGCCTTTGCTGTAGTGAAGAGACAAATCTGTAGATTGAGGTTTTTTTTTTCTTTCTTTTTTTTCAAATTTTTAGGCAACTTTGCAATACACAAACTACAACCTTGACACATAGTTGAACTTTAAGTCAATATGTTTATATAATATGTCATATGTTTGAAAATCATTGGTACTCCGATGCTTATTTTAATGAATCGCAGTCCCTTAATGGACAACTTCATCAGGGGACATTAATTATCAAAGAGCCTCTTTGCTGATTTTCAACTTGAACCCTTTTTGTTTTAATGTTGGGAGGACATTAAAAACTGGCAAAATATACCCACATTTATTGTATCAAGAGGTCGCCACCACTGCCCGCCTCTGCTGTTGAGCAGTTGTTGTTCAGCGTGTATCCCACACTTTAGGTTTTACAGTTAATACTGGCAAGGTTCTCACCTCATTTGTGTTTTTATCATTTAGGTGATGTACTGTGCTGCTTGGTGTTATATCTTTATTGATTTCTGTGTTTGCATATTACATTTTAAAATCTCATATTGTTTGACTTTAAAGCCCTGTTGTTGGTTGGAAATCTTTTGAGCCCTGACTAGGGTTGGGTACCGAAACGCGGTGCCAATAGGGCAGCGGTTCCGACGTAAACGGTAGTAACGAGACCGAATAAGAATGAAAATTTTGGTGCCTGACTTTTTTTTTTTTCTTTCTCAGAGGCATCGCCTCAGAAGCATCGCCTTGTGGTGCATTCAAATTTATTGTAAAATACCCTTTTCCCATCTGGTGCTTTGTTTTTGTCAATTTACTGGTGAAATAAGTCTTTGTAAGTTATTGTTATTACATTATTAATCAATCATTTAATTTTTATATTTTTTTATATTATATACATTATAAATGTATTATATATATTTCGGTTCAGGCACCGGCACCGTTTTTAAAAGTATAGTTTTAGCACCGGTATCGGAAAAAACCCAAATGATACCCAACCCTAGCCCTGACACAATAACTAAAAAGTTATGGATGAAAATTGTACTGCGTTGTACTTAACATGTAAAGTTCAGTAATCAGGATCCATACTTAACTTCTGTCTGCCAGAATTTCTGTTAAAAAGATAAATAATTGTTAAAGTTAGACGATTGAGCCAACAATTTAAATTAATATATAGGATAAAAGTTAAATAAAAGTCCTTGTTTGATTTACACAGCAGTTTTAACAGAAAACTGGTATGTACTATAAATCTGAAGTTACTGTAAGGTGACAGTAGTTGGTAATAAAACATTTGCTGCATTTTTCACACTAAAAATACAATAAGACACTTGATTATTTATATCCCATGTTATGTTCTTATTTATTTGGTAGTTGTATCTAAACCTTTGGCTCATTGGATACTGTCAAAGCCAGATGATTCAACATTAATAAACCCTCCGACAACCCAATGATGGATTGATTCCTTAGCACTTTCACTATTACATCCTCTGATCTAATGGGATTTTCCAGACTGACTATTATGATGAAGTAGGCAAATGATTGTCAGGATGTTGCCACTCATCAGTCATATTAATTGCATTTATATGTCATTATTACAGTCTCCTAATGGATGATAGCTGGTTGCAGGCTGGCTCTCTTCTCCTTAATCTAATTGAGTTTGAGCCAATGTTTTTCTCTCCCTATGCAAACTGCAACTTAAGTACTGTCTTTTCTGGTGTCTCCATAAAATCCATTGCTTCCTTTTCACTACTTAATGCTGTTTGTCAGAATATTTTGAACAGCCTTCTTTAGTTTTCAACCTATTGATCCAGTGACTGTTAAAGGTAACATGGCTTAAGAAAGTCAACATCTAATATACAGGGATCAAAACAAACATATTTTTAGTGTATTGATTTTTTTCTTTCACTGCAGTGATGCTTCTCAGACTAGACTGACTCAGGAAGCAGGGAGCTTGCTTTTCACTCATTTCAAGTTATTTTCTGTTACACTGAGCCCACAATGAGACAAATTCATGAGTGTAATGATTAATTGATAAGAAAGTCACTCTGAAGAATTTGAGGAATTCTTTAAAAATTAACAGAAATTATTGCAAGACAGTCTGAGAGACGATATGGATGCAAAATGAATCTCATCAAATCTTTTTTTCTTTTTTAAGATTATTGTTTTTGGCATTTTAGGCCTTTTTTTGATAGGACAGCTTGGACATGAAAAGGGAGAGAGGGTGATTGACATGCAGCAAAGGGCTGCAGGTTGGAATTGAACCTGTAGCCACTGCGGTGAGGACTGAGCCTCTGTACATGGGGCGCACACTCTACCAGGTGAGCTACCCAGTTGCCCTGTAACTCATCAAATCTTTGCAGTAAATTCTATTATCTGAATCTTAAACAGTATTTCAAGGTTTTTAATCTTTGTACAATGCGTACCTAGGTGCTCATAGCTGACAAATTTTAATGGCTCAGTTTGCCATTGTGCCATTCAAATTAGCTAGTTCATGGTTACATTGCAGGGATGGCGCTGACTGGCAGAAGCTATTTGATTAGGCGTGAGGCTATATCCCTGCTAAAGTCAGACAGATTTCTAATGATGTGTTGTGTGGTTTTATGGACTCTTCCCATTAGTATTGGATGGGCTCCTGTAATAAGCTGTCACTGTGGCAGAGTCACCCATTAGAAGCCACTCGTAAATGTCCATATATTCTCCAGATGTAGAGGTGAAGGTGCCTCAATCATGTCACAATCATGACATTGCATGGCAGTGTGTTTGGCTTGCAAACAGTTACCCTTTCAAGTCAAATAAGCTTGTAAAAATAAAATGTCGTTAATTAGACAGGCTCCCTAGACAGGCTCCAGTATGTCCAAAACTCTGCCGCCAGGGTCCTCACCCACATCAAGACCTGGCAGAACATCACCCCAACCCTCATCCACCCTCAGTGGCTCCCAATTAAGTCCTGTATCATATGTAAAATCCTCCTCCTCACCTACAAATCCCTCCATGCCCTGGCCCCACAGTACCTCTCTGACCTCCTCCATCCATACACCCCACCCTAAAACCTGCGGTCCTCCAGACCCTGGCCTGCTCTCCATTCCCCACACCAGACTCTGTACCTTCGGAGACAGAGCCTTTAGTGTTGTAGCCCCATCCCTCTGGAACACCCTCACTGCTGATATCCAAAATGCTACATCCCTGGACATTTGAAAAAATCTCCTGAAACACCACCTGTTTACCACATCCTACATCCTCCCTTAGCTTAGCCACAATAGTTCTGTAAAGTGTCTTTGGGTTTCATGGCGCTATATAAATAAAAGTTATTATAATTATTATTATTATTATGACAGTTCTACATTTGCTGACTTTGCAAAAGATTTACACATTTAAAACGGTGTAGTCATAACAATGCTTTCAAGATGTGGCAGGACTGAGAATGCCAGAGAGGCTTTCATAATTTTTATTTTTTTTTTTACTTCTCAGGGTTGACTGGTTGATACAAAGCATTGACGTTCTCCTATTTAAATCACGTTTTTGTTTACATTTTTCTTTGGTTTGTTTAACGAATTTCTAATTCTCTTTACTGGCTCTCTGATTTTAAAAATAAACAATCAATTTAGATGGCGAGCCGTGTGTTGCTGTCTGTTTAATGATTTTCCACCCAGTACCTACTTCCTATTTTAATTAGGCAGATAGATTGATGGTAATATACTGAAGATAGCAATTTCAATTTGCAAGGCCATGAATTTAATTGTATGTAGGAATCGACCAATGGGAAGATAACCGATATTTGCGACCAATATTTGTTTGCAGTAAAAACATTGAGTGAGAGTACAGAGTTGTGACGACGGAGACGGAGAGGGGCCAGCTGCATCAGAGCCAAAGTAGAACGTTTTTCAATTTATTTATTTTATCTTTATTTTTTTTTAAATACTGATTCAGAGTATCGTAAAAATATTGATCATCACAGCCGATAATCGGTCACTCCCTAACTGCACGTACTTCCTTTCAGTTGATATGATCATAATTCAAAAGTAACATTTTGTTAAGTTAATATCTATTAAAATAAGGTACACATTTTTGATTAGCTGAAATTAAGTTCTCCTGTTATTTCCCAGGTTTCCAATTCTTTGATTGCAATACAACTTAGATTACAATCTGTCTCCCATTCTGTAATTGGCACTAAAAAAAAGGTGGAGTTCCAACCATTAATGGAAGTTGTAATATTGAAGAGACACCCTACGGCCCTTGGTTGTTGAGCATGGTGTGTCTGTAATTACTTTTTGTCTGCCTCATAGTGTTGAGGCAGATGCCAAAACAGACCTTGTTGTCATATTCTCATTTGCGGTACGCCACAAATGTTGAAAGACTACTACTAAGTAAGTTTTTATTGTCATAACTACACTAGCAGCTTCGGACACGTTGCATTTAGGTTAAAAAAATCAGCTGATTGTTGTAGCCACTGTGGAAACGCCAAACTATGTAATCTCTAAATGGTTGCCACCACACATAAAAAATTGTAGCATACATTATTTTTTATGTCATGCACACAACACCTTGGCCCTGTATTAGTCACTATTCTTCTAATGTGGAACATATGTTGTGGTCCCTTGTTTTACAGCAACAAACAGTGGAACAGGTATGCCCACAGGGGTTGCTATAATAAAGCCTAATAGTGAAACTCTGACTCGCCATCTGGTAGGGTTTAATATGTTGTGTTTCTTCATGTTTGGCCATAGTACCCTTGACCTCCATTAATGATTTTTATTTTTTTTTTCAAATCACATCTAAAAAAAAAAGTGACATTTTTTATATACATCTACTGTAAACAAAACATTCAACTCTAAAAGCTTAATGATATACATAATCAGTCTATGGTTGTCTTATGGGATTGAAAAACAGAACAGCCAAAGTCAGAAGTCCCTTCTATCAAACTTCTTTTATTAGTGATTTTGAGGCATTGATTTGACTTGCATCACAGTTATAGTTGCTTGTTTCCTTGGGCTGTGTACTATATTTACTATCTGCCATTTTATTTGAGTGTCTGAATTCGGAGTAGACTTCATTCCCACGATGGAACAAAAACAGAGCACCTTCTGCTAACATTCCCACAATGCAATGTGACATTTTACAGATTCCAAAATTAACTAAGTCGTGCGGAGCTACACCGGTCAGTGATGACGCACCATGATGATTATTCAGAAACGTCTGAAGTCTCAGTTTAATGCTCACTATAGAGCAAACTGAGAGTCTTTAATATAAAGAGCAGTACATGAATTAATTCAGACATGACTTTATTTGTATATAATAGATACATCTGGCCAGTGGTGATTTCTGGTTCTATCTTTTTTTGGATTGATTTTAGTGTGGCTGTACAATCCAAAACAAAGTGTGAATACTGTTTTAAATAATGAATTGATTTTAAGCTAATTTGTGGCAGGATACAAGTGCTATTTATTGGCTATTATTTCTACCTCAGGTATTCCAAATGATCTTATGTAACGTTTCTTCCCATTTTAGTCACAAGTATGTGAATGTTTAGCTTCTATTCTGCCCAAATATTAGACTGCTTTTGGTTCCAAGTAACAACCCGGGACTGCCAAGCTCCTACATCTACATTTGTAAATATGCCAGGTTTTGTGTATGTAATAGCTTTTCTTTCACACTCTATGTTGCTTAGGGGCTGCTGCATAATTTAGTGGTCTGGAGTGGTGACCTCATCCAAATTGTGACAAGGAGCATTTATTATACTTTTTTACATTTCTGTGGATTTTGGGAGTCTAATACTTTGTTCCCCAACAATCCACATTTTCAAAAAGATGACATCCAACAAAGACTCTAAAATGAGTATAGGTCATCTTTAAATGTAATGTAAAGGCCTCCCACAGGAGTATTTTCTGTCTATAGGCGCTGACAAACTAACCCGATAATGTCTGGCGATGTCAGTGACTCGAGTCTGTTCGGTGTGTCCCGTGCCGTTGTCCGTCCGAGGGGCTGACCTGACGTGTTCAGTCGGAGACAGGGCAGTCGGGACTCAACCGGAAATGGCGAGCGGGATGAGCGTGACTAGAGTTTCTCAAAATCTGACGAAAATCATTTAAACTGACCTTTGTTGATCTGAAATGAAGACCGATTCAGCAACTGCATGGCTTATTTCTCGCTTAAAATGTTTTCAGAAACATGTTTCACTGAACTATTTTATTACAATATGAGATCGTATTCTGAACAAGCCGCCATGATAGTCTGGCTTTGAATTTCCGGAGAAAACAAACCCATGTGAGACGTTCGTCCAATCAGCTGCCGGTTTTCATTTTTTGGGCAACAATACAGATTAGCGCCGCCTGCTGTTATGGAGACGTATTACGTCTCGTCTCTTCGGTGTGTTCTGTGGCACTTTTTGGACCAACTCGGGGAGACTGATCAGTCCGACTGGCTTTTCTGCTGACGGTTGGCCGTCTGGTTGGTGTGTAACTGCCTTATAATGTGTGCATTAAATTCTTCGTTTATAAAGGGATTCTTCAAGGCCTGTCCTTTGTTGAAACAATTGCAGGTTGAAATCAAATTCTGACTACTTTTCAAATGACTAAACAAAATGAAAAAGCCATAATTACATAATGTCTTTTTTAGCTGTGCTATTTGTTCTGCACTGGCAACACAGGACCCAAGTTCTTTCAGCACTGGACAGTTCTGCCAACACATTTCATTTTAGCTCTTCTAAGCCGTCCTGTCTCAAACTATTTAAACACAGGACTTCTCTAATTCACTCTAGTAGATGCAGTTTCAGCACTGGATAGCTCCTTAACTGTAGAGAAATGGGAAACAGAAATTGCTCAAAGTCAGCACTTCTGCCTGAACAGCTCATGTTTTACTTTGCGATAATGCTAGAATAAGATTATCAGGAGAAACAGACAAAAACCAAGAATGAGAAATGAAAATGGAACTTTGCTTACCATAGTTAAATCTCAGATTGTACAAGACCATGCAGCTCATTTGATTAGATTTACATAGATTCCCATGTAGAAACAAATCAAAAGACTAACATTATGTGGGTCTTTCACAGATTGAGATAACCATGCGAAAGGTTGATTCACCCTAAATCACAAAAAACAGTTTCTCCCTTAATGGTCTTAGTCATGAAGGATTTTGGTTTTATTTTCCCACTTATTGAGATATTTATCTTCAGAGATTTATGCCACTATGCAACTACAATGGAGGTGCATTGCATTTTGTTTGCTGTGCTGAAAACATTGAGGAAAAAGAACCGTTTTCCTTGGTACTACCAAAGCAGTAGTTGAAAAACCACTGACATTAAGGTCTGTGAATTATCCAGAGGAACCAGAGCAATGTTTCTGAAAAGAGACATTGCTTTTGAGCTTTAAGTACCTTTTCAGTGCTTTGAGCAGCACAAATTAATTGGTGGCAGCGCAAGTTTCAGTGACAGATTTCTCCACATAAAATCAAAACTATCTGCATAGCTTGATACCACTGAGCGAGTAAATATGTTTTTGTGATTTAGGTGAACTCACCCTTTAAGCTGTTCCCATTCAGAGGATTTTGGCTATGCCTTTGCCTGTGCTCAGGTTTATTTAAAACCTTGGCTTGTGTGTCCTTCCCATCATTATATTGGGCCATGCTATTTACTATGTCATGGTTTTAGTATATTTATTTCTCTCTTTTTATCTCAGTCACACACACACACACACACACACACACACACACACACACACACACACACACACACACACACACACACACACACACACACACACACACACACACGTGGATGTAGCACCTGTCCGCAGTGTGGAGTGGTCCTATGTTATCTGTAGTTTCGTGAGGGATTTTGGCAGTCTAATTTGACTCTAAAAACCATTGCTCAAAAGATTATCTAATGACTGAGACCTTCATTGTGTGGAGCATCTGAAAACACTGAGCATCTATTAACGCTAATGCATATTTAATCATTTTCTTCAGCCCACTCTGTGCAGCCTAGCAATTCCTATGATGATTCTGCAATAACTTGGCAGCAGGAAACACTACAATTCCTTAATTGTAGATTTGTTTGTGATTTGTGTTAGTGTTGTGCCTGAAAACCATTGCAACTTGAATATCCTGTACGATATACAGTGTTATTAGACCGCAGATAGCTCTACGTCAGTAAATCTTCTGCAACTTCCAATGTACTGTAGGACTTTGAATATGTGATAGAAGAAGCATACATAATACTTTGAACTAGATGCCTGACTTGACATAAACATCCATTACGTAAAGTCCTGTGTGTATCTCCAGCTTGGATTAAAGAGTGTTTTACTCTTTGGGTTAAATTTGTTTTAAGCTTGTTTGGTGTTGGGGAACTTGCATGCACTCCTTTTCAAGATATCAACTGAATGACCATTTTTCAACGGGAGGGATCTTGGAGATGACAACACTGAGTGCAGAACAGAAGGAGAGTGGCACACAGCCAAAGGGAGGATAATCCAAGTGGTCAACATCTGCTTAAATAACCTGCCTGACGCTTGACAAAATGTTTGAGCAGCTTGTTTACAGGCATATTAAAATCAGCATTTCTCCAACCCAAAAGTCTGCAAACCTTATAACCCATTAAAAAATGTTTCACATTGTTCACTTTGTCCGAAGTTATTTTTCATCGCTGCAAGAAATACTTTCAGGCACACATTTACACTTACCTTGAGCTATTTTTCCAAAGGCGTGCCTTAGAGGCATTTATCATAGCGATGGAAAAATGAATCTGTGTCATTGGCTGGGTTAAGTCTGTGTGTGTTTTTATGTCTGCGGACACCTGGGGCACGTCACACACAGCGGTTACCTGGATCTCTGAGTAAAAGCCCCTCAAATCAGGACGTTACTCATGGAACAAAAAGAGCTGTTTCAGGTTTTATTCAGCTAACTTTGTGATCCCGCTGTGTAAGACAGGCCCCTGGTTGTTGGCATGAAAACAGCTGCATGTGTGAGTATTTGTACATGCATTTATTCTGTGTGCTCAAGGCTTCTGGTGTCGGTCTCTTCCTTTGCAGTCTATGCGTCTTAATGCTGTCTGCTGTCTGAAGGAAACAGATTTGATGGCTAATGACATCTGACAGAGGCCGTCTGTTATGGTCATGTGATACAGTTTCTTAGCAGCAGGGGACTGCTTGAGAGATGTGGTCTGATCATGAATCCATGCACAAAAAAAAATCCAACAGTAAAAAGAAGACTGGTCTCATACGGACAGAGGCTAAATCTCAATCATATTGCATGACGGGTGGAAAATGACTACAGTATATATTATATATTACTGTGGGACAATACATGTGTGTCAACCATACTGTCTGTACCAGGGTATCCATCCCTTTAACATCTCTGGTTGTATTGGGCCATTGTGTGCAATGTTGCAGATCGATAAGCAGATTTATACTGAGAGAGATTTTCACCTTTGCAAAGGTAGGCTAATTCTCAAGCCGTGGGTGGAGATACTCCGGCTTGTGTAATCCCATGTTTTCTGAAAACTTGACTGTGTGTACTATTTTACAGTTTGTAGGGAGGTAGGCACTCCAGATACCCAAATGTATGTGCATAAAGCACTGAAAGTGGGTTTTTCATGATATGTCCCCTTTAAGTTGCAGTACTCACTTAGACAATCCTCTACATGGTGCCACATCTATCATGCAACATGAAATCCAGTATAAGCTCACTTGAGAGAAGGTTGATTGAAACGATTGTGCACATCTGTAATTTGCTTAAAGCAGACATTTTCTCTGGGCCCCCCGTAAACCCCAAAAAAAACCGCGCAATGTTTGCTGTTCCAACTTCAAACAGATTTTTTTTTAAATGACAGATATGCCAAATGTAGTCAAAACTTTTTCTCTTTAATCTTAAACGCAATTTCACCTCAGTGTAATTTGTCTTATACCATGCAAGGAAATCAAACAATCAACCCATCTCATCACATTGCAACATTATGCTTCATTGGAGACAAACGCATTCAAAAACACTCACATTGGGCACTTATAGTGTTTCATTCACCCATCCATCACGTTCGCCTACATCCCCCTCATCTGAAGCTGCTATGAGTCGGATACGAATCAATGCACCAGTCAAGTGAATCCAGGTGAGATAGAAATCCACTTACAGAGCTCTGATCACAATCCGTTGCGGAGAAACCACACGGAGGCAGGTTTACCTTAGCTTTAAAAACACATGGCCATGGCACAATGGGGGACGACTATGGAAGGGAAAGCAGAGGAGATTACATCTCAGACTCTGCAGGCTGCTCTGTGGGAGCTGCTGGTGGTGCTCAAGAAAGAACACATGGGGACGAATTCAGAGAACTTACGCAGACTGACAGAGGCTAGTATGTGGTCGAGGTTAGGTGAGTGGTGCTAGTGATCTGCTAGGAGTGTCGCTGTCTGACTGATACATGTAGTGAATCGGGTTTGTTTGTTTTAAAATCTGTTTTCTTACTACTACACAAAGGAAGCTAAATTAATTGCATCCTGTTCACTTAGGAGTCCTAAATGGATACTGTTACGTAAAAGACTTCACCTAAGATATTTAGCCATCAAATGTGATTTTTGTGCAATGAGGAAGTCAGCAGAAGATCACACCAGGGTAACATTTTTGATGTGATCACTACAGGAATAACACTGTTAAGTCTGAGAACATGAGGGGTTATTACTGTCTCCTTTTAACATCTTTTGGATGCTGTTAGATATACATGAAAGCACACTGCCGTTTGGTATACTGTGGTGTGATGTGCTTCGGCGTAATAGAAAAGGTCATTTTAAAACATGGTTTTGAGATTATGTTGCTAAAGGAGAAACTAATCTACATAACGCAATACCCTTTCATCATCCTTGCGTTGTGATTGTAAAAGAGCATTTTGAGGAAGTGAGGTGTTTCAGGTATCTGATAAATGCAATACATTGTGCTTAATCTTAAGTATGGCATTGTTTTCATAGCTTAGAAATAGGCCCGTCTCAGCTGCAGCCATTACCTTTTCATTTATAGAATAGAGACTGCATACAATGTTTCCGTACGGTTTTCACTTCTGTGCCAGACCACTTTCCCACCTTGGCTGGTGGGGCTGCTGTCTGCAGGGGACCTCTCCAGGAGACTGTTGGCCATAGAAACAAATTGATATCATGCTGCAATAGCAGGCCAAAGAAGGATGATAAAGAGGTTTGAGGCCAGACAAAGAAGTGACACCTTTTATGAGATTTCCTATTTGGGCTGAGTGGCTCACTGTTGTTGGACAGTAATTCCCAGCCACTCCTTTTCCTTGTATGTTTATTCTTTATTTGCCATTTCTCTTTAGAAAACACGCACGCACGCACGCACACACCCACCCCAGACAATATTTGCCTTTTTTCTCTTTCATTTCATGTACTGGTGACCACCTTCAGGTTGACACCTTGTGATGAACACCAATGATGGTATACAGTACTCTTAATTGAGTTTTTCAGCCGCTCTCCTTTTGACAAATGCTTTTTGAAGTGAGTGAGGGACAGGTAAAATGTGGCAGTTGTGTCCTTGTCATTTAGAATTGCCACTACCTATTGTTTCCACCTTGATGAATATGGACATTTCATAAAGGCACTTTGCTTTGTATGCACAGCTGCCCATCATAAAAGAACATTTACACATATACAATTCCAAGAATCCGTGGAGAATATCTAAATGATGTCCTAAGATACCCAATTTAGAACCACATTCATTAATCTCCAATCAATGTTGAATTGATTTTAATCAACTCTTCTGAGACCACGGTCTGCTGCTCAGTTCTTTAGGTGAAAATTGTGTTGTAAGCCAGTACATTTAGGGCCCTATTTTAACGATTTGAAACGCAAATATCAAACGTGAAACGCAAGTAGCTTTGTGGGCGGATCTCGACTAAAATGGGTTGGTCTGAAGTAGCTAGGTGTGGTTTGGGCGTAACGTGCAATAAACCAATCAGAGCGTCATCTCACATTCCCTTTAAGAGCAGGCGCGCTTGTTACATGGCAGATTGCTATTATAACTGCGGATTTGCCTGGCGCACGCCAGCGGGAGCTGTCCGGGATGCGGCAAAGTAATAAATGCCCGTCTTGACCGGGTGGCGATGTTGCTGCGGCCTCTCGGGCGATCCCCTCAAGTCTGGAGAGGATTGCTGCAGCCATGGAGCGGGCCTCAAACTTACCACCTGCTCCTGTTGTGCCCCTTCCTCCTCCCCCACTCCATCTCCGTCCACCCGCTCCACCAGGAGCGCATCGCGCATTGCCACTACCTAATATTTCCTCATTTATGTCATCAACACATCCATGATTCAACAAGCCACAAAGAATGCTGCGACTTTTTGAGGACTGTACTGTAAAGTGCCTGCTGATCTATCCAAACACCTGAAGCGCATTTTCAATAATATTTTCCCCTGTAATTATGTATGGTTTGCAAAAATGGAACTTCTGCGTCCATATAGATGAGGGAAGCAAAGTGTATGCGCGTTGTGCACACGCTACATTATGACCAAGCATGCACCCCTAAAATGGCATCTGAATAACGCGCTACTGACTTTAGACTAGCGCCACTGACTTTAGACCAGGTTTTTCCTGGTCAGTGGCGGAATTGTTTTCTGAAACTGCAAAATAGCACTAGGGAACGTTTGGGCCGGAACACGGCCCCTCTTTTCGCTGAACCGCCCCCGGGAGCGCAAATACATTCCCTAATTTACCGACGTGCGTCCGTGGAGGGAAAAGTCCGCTGTGCGTCGGGTGCAAAAATAGGAATGATACATGTGTCGGTGTAGAAAGTCAATTGCGCTGAGTGCAAGATAGGGCCCTTAATATGAAATGTCTATCCAAAGCAGTCTGCAGGCGGGCTGTCTGTCTGTGTCAGCAAGGCTTTTTATGTAATGATCATGAAGACATGCACTTTTCTCCTTTCTAGGAATTGGAGCAAGCTTGTCCATGTGACAACATATGGGTTAAAAAGTGTTAAGCTAAAAGCTACACTGTGTAGAAAGGTTGGAGAGCAGCACAGAAAATGTATGCTACACCGTGCACAAAAAAGACATAGACAGTGAGGCAGTCAAGTCAGCTCAAGTGTTTTTTATTGTCATTTCAACCATATGCATGAAACAACGTTTCACCGTGGCTCAAGTGGTGTTACACATTTAAAATATATAAAAACGACATTATATAAAAATGACATACGGAACAGTGTAGAATGGTTGGCATTTAACAGTCACAAACTCCACCAGTGGTTAGCAGTTGTTGGATAAAAGCACCCCATTTCTGCACCAGTCCGTGTTAACACAGCCCACCTCCACGAGTCTTACCTGACAGAGCAGAACAAAAATACTGCAGTCTCTGAACTCGCGTTGGGAGTTTCGCTGAAGTTGGATGTAGTCCAGTTTGTTGTCTAATGAGTGGACACTTGCAAGCAGAATGGATGGGACAGGTGGCCGGCTAGCTCGGACACCTGCCCTTGTTCCGCGTTTCCGCTTTCACGCACACCGCTTTTGATGTCCCCTTACCCGGCTGGCAGTATCGAGCGACACCGCAGGTTGAGGTGCTGGTGTCCGTAGCAGGCGAAGCTTGCGTAGTGTGTTGAGTATTCTGTCTGTAATAAAGTTTCCTGCATATTCTCCGATCTGTACCAATGTATCCCGGTGGTACACGTGTGCGGTAGTTTGAATGCACATAATTGTTGTAAAAGTTTGCTGCTAGAAAGAGAGAACTGTAGCTTACCTTCAAGATGGCTGACACTCGACTCGCATCGGGTTGTGACAGTCCCACCCCCTATGGGTGGGTTGAAAATACTACCGGGTTTCTACTGATACAAAGCTTAATGCTAATCGGTGAGGTATCCCTTTAATATCTTGAGTTATGCCATTGGTGTAGCTCTAAGGACGACAAGAACAAGAACTTCTGGTTGATTGGTCAATTCAACAAGCAATATATCTTAATTACAATTCAATTGGTTGCCATGGAATGTGGTGACTCATTCATTGTCTCAAAAAAAATGTATTCTAATAAATTTTTTTTGGTCTCACCTCACCAACAGTTCAAACTGTTTACTTGCCCAAACCTATAACTTTTTCTTTTTTTTATTATCAACATGTTTTATGAGATTCAAAACCACCAATAAATACATCCTGATTCCATGTATTGTCTATGTAGCTAAAGCCTGATGAATCAAATTCCTCTTATTATTCCAACATAATTTCAACAGGACACCAGTAAAACTGATGACTAAATTCCCATCAGCCTTAGCTGTGCTTTGAAATTAATGCTAAAATAGCATGCTTCCATGCTAATGTTAACATTCTAAATATTATTAACTTTACATGCTATGTGAATTCTAGCATTCAGCTGAGCTTAAGTGCAGCTGAAGGTGATGATGGTAATGTACACCTACGGCTAACAAAGTACAGCTTAGACCAAGTTTTTAAAAGTGGAGCCAGCCTGACAAGCTGCAGATGTCCTGAAATGACCAGTAGACAACCTTTTGATTATGGCCTTTCCTCTGGCTCCCACCCAGGAGTTTCGCCCCACTAAAGGCAAAAGGTCTATTGTAAGAGTAGATGTATTTCCGACCATTTTCCATCAATCAAGCAATTTTGTTTTCTGGATGGCTGAAGTGTAGAGCCTCACAGGGCTCCTGGTGTTATTGTGGACTTCTTTTTTGTTTTATTCAAGCCAGTAGCATTACGTACAGTTTTTTTCTGGTACCATCACACAGCACGTAGCCTGCTCAGACATGGCACTGGAATATGGATTTACGGTTACCTGTCTTCCTCAATGCAGTACACATATCTTATAAACAATATAGCAGGTTTCCAATTAAAGTGAGAAAAGTGGAAAGTAAGTGGAGTATTGTTGCGATTATTGGTCTATTCCTGTAGGTCTATTTGTTTTTATGGAGGCTCACTGGCATAAGGGACATGATGAATTATGATAGATACAATAAGTGATGAGTGGCTGATTGCAGCAGCGATCAAGGGACAAAGACGGGTTGAAGCTATAAAAGAGGGGTTGACAGCAAATACCCATAATATTGTGAATTATAACTTTCCTTTGGCTCCAAAAGGGAGCTAGATGAATAAATATAAATCAATCTTTTCTTACAACACCAATTATTAACTATCAACTGTAATGAAGGGGGTTGGTATGTGATGAGAATAATCCTTGATTGATTGCCTGCAGTTAATGTGTATAGATGTTTTCCCAGTTCCTCCACCAGAACTGATGTCAGCATGAATATTCATAGTAGCATGGACTGTCAAGTGGACCTTCTTTCGCTGAACTTCTTGCATTCACTTTTCATGATGTTTCTGTCACTTTCAATCAACCATGCCGCTAAAGTCTCTATGGTCCTCTACAGCTTTTTCTAATCTTCTTTTACTTTGCATTTCCATGGTCAGTTCTGTCAGTATCCAGAGCTGGAAGCTTATACAGTACTGAGTGATATTGGAACTGGGTTCATATGCTGATGATAAGCCTCTTACGCTAATAAAGTATAGCATGCCAAGTTGGCTTTGATTCCCCACTTATTTATTTATCTGAAATGAGGGGAAAACAAAAGAGAGGAATTAAGTGGGATTAAGCTCTTTAGAGTATTTTATTCATTTTGCAAGGAGGTGGACAGAGTGTTTAGGACATTAGGGATTGTTGAAAGCCATCTACATTTGGAATATTTGTCATTAATTAATCTACTTGGGAAGTGTTATGGAATATTAGCAGCTATTCATTTATAGCCAGTTTCTATGTTTATTTATTCATATAATTACATTGTAATAATTTCACTCTTTTTCTGTGTGCGGATCTGGCGGCTGAATCCTGCTTTATGGTAAATCATGCACAAGTTAAAGTAGCTGATAGGATTACATTTCACTGAAATTGTACCCCATACATTTTGAAAAAATTTATTGATTGAAGTCATTAGGATTCATTCCAAAACGTAATCTCACATATCTATTCTCTGCTTTAATGTGCCGTCACTGGTCAGATGTAGAAAATTGTTCTCCTTAGATGAAGTGGGCCGAAATTTATACCACATGTAGCTCAGCGCCCTCATGGTTCCCCTGGTTTTCTACTGTCCTGTGGCCTGTTCTGTGCGTACTTGTTTTTCGTCAAGTATTTTATATATATATATATATATATATATATATATATATATATATATATATATATATATATATATATATATATATATATATATATATACACACACATGTATATACAGATTTTTTTTTTTAATAGACCTTTTCTTTCTCAAACTGTCAGGCCTCCCTTTTTGAAAACGGCATGACAACCTCAGTTGTCATGGTACCTGAATTCTTGAGTCTGGAATACCGTATGTTGCAAATGTCAAATGTTGAGATTTGCTTACAATTTCAATGTCAGCTTGTTGAGTGATGAATATACTAAAAAGGAGAGAATGAGTTCCGTCCTCAATTCATATATAAAGCTCAGCTTTGTGACAGGCAGTTGATGTCTATATGGAACATTAACTATATGTGTTCTGCCTCCATGGAAATGCACTGCTAATTGAAAATGTGGCTGTGAAGTACTTTGTTTTGAATGTAGTTCATAAACCTGATAAGTTCTTGGAATTCTTTATCAAGTTGTAAGACACACTTTGTGCCATCAATATCCCTGTGCATAAAGCTGTGATTCCACACTATATCCATGCCAACAGGCTTTAAATCACATGTGTCAAACTCAAGGCCCGTGGGCCAAATCTGGCCCCTTGTAGATTTAGATCCGGCCCGTATATCAATTTGGGTTCACAATACATTTTGGACCACCTAGTTGTGCGCCAAACCAAAAGCACAGGAAAGTGTTTTTTAAACTGCAATTACGTGACATTCAAAGCAGAATGTGGTGGATTTGCCGACTCTGAGACTCAGAAATTCCCCCAGAAGGAACTCTTTTAATGACTTTTGTAGGGCTTCATGTAACAAAAATGCGACAAAAAGCGTACAAGAATGTCGGAAAAAGCAACAAATTTACAAAAAGGTGACAAATGTCTGAGAAAGCCACAAAAAGGTCGGAACAAAAATGAGGAATAAAGCTATCAAAATGTTTTTAAAAAAGTGACATGCAGTAACAAAAGCACGTCAATAAACTCTGCATGTCTGGCCCTTGGTGTGATTCTCTTTTTCCAGTGTGGCCCCTAGTGAAAATGAGTTTGATACCCCTGCTTTAAATGTTCCCACAACTGCTGTTTTTCATCATGTATACAGCTCCTTACACTTATCATGCTCTTAAAATTTCCGAATTCAGCCGACACTTTTTAACTAATCACTAGTGGAAACATAATCTTTCTGAACACGTCCTTTGGTGTAAAATAAATTTGCGTAATCTAAAACATCTGCATAATCATTAGAGCTTTAAGAGGTCAACTGCAGCTTTCATTCCCAAAGTAAGTTTTTGTGAAATGTTCTTAATTCTCAAAGATACCATGTTGGGACATTTAGAATTATCAAAGTAACTTTTAGTTTTTCATTGTTCATCCATTGTCAATTCTATCACCAGACAAAATATTGATATTCAACATTTTTGAATGTTTCTTTGTACGTTCTTTCAATATATTGGTTATGGTAGGCAAGTAAAACTATTTGGTTAATTTTATGGCAAATTGTAGATCAGTTGTTGGTGTAAGACAGGGGTGTCAAACTCAATTTCACTAAGGGCCACACTGGAAAATAATAATAAAATAAATAAGGGCCAGACATGTTTAGTTTATTGATATGCTTTAATTTAATAAAAAAAAGTCAAATATCTTTGACTGTATTATTGCATGTGTCATATAGTCTTCTCACTTACAGTCTGGTCGACATAAAGTCCTAAATAAGTCAGGAAGAAGTTCCTCAGCCATCGTAGAAAAAAAAACGCCCCAAAATGTTGGAAAAAGTGGCAAAAACGTCAGAAAAAGTTACAAATCATCAAAAAAAAATGACGATAACGTCAGAAAAAGCGATAAAAACTAGGTGGGCCAAAATGTATTGTGAACCTAAATTGATATGCGGGCCGGATCATAATCTGCGAGCGGCCAGATTTGGCCCGTGGGCGTTGAGTTTGACACATGTGGTGTAAGAGAACATCCACCACCTGGACCTCCACATCCTTGCCCTTTGCCTCGCTAAAAGACGGTTCTACTTCCTGCATTAGTACTAAATATTAGCTTTTGAAATCAATCATGTATGGCAGTATTGCCCAAAACGGACATTATTACTGGGGATATTGGGCTGGTAATGTCTGACTCTTTCTGTGAAACAGTCCAGGACCTATTCCCTAAGACCCTACACAAACCCAAAGGACATGACCTAATACTTGTATGGTCTAGTCCCAGTTTTTTTGTCGTCTTTGTAACAGATGCTTAATGGTTATAGGGCTCAGAAGGTGCGATCCTGGAATTACTAGTCTACAAGGAATGAATATGGCTAACATTAGACTGTTAATATGGCTCTGGTCCTCTTCCTGATCACATAGGGATCATGTTTTGTAGCTAGTAATGAATAACCCTTTAAAATATCCAACAATCTGAGTTATAGGAATCAACCATGCACATTTATCAGTTTATCTGTCACTGTCTCATGAGTAACAAAGTACTTGACTTATGATCATGTACATCCACAGTCACCCCCTCATTGTGTCATAGGTCAGGAAGCCAGTTAAAGTGAACATGTCGGACACCGCTGGGGCATGACGCCTTACAGTGCACCACTGATTTATCTCTAGTGACAGGGGACCCAACTCAGCATGTCAATGGCATTGCCATCATTAATCAGGCAAGACACTGCCATGCCCACAGGAAATTAATTAACTCTTAAAAATCAGCATAGGCTCATTATTCATAGTGGCTAATTTATTGTAGGATTGTGCATGTCTTGCCATACCATATAAAACTGCATTCACAGAAGAAGAGGGATATCCATGTGTAAGGACAGAAAGAAAGCGGAAGAAAGGGCAGACGGGGAACTGAAAGAATTTAAGATGGAGCTTTTTAAGACAACAAATGCCAATATAGTGTTTTGCATGGATTTTAATTGGTGTAGGATTTTTTTTCTTCAGCTTTAAATAACTGTCAGTGCTCCAGTTGAACAGTTTTAGCAGCTTAGAAAACACTCGTAAACCTCTGTCCATGACATGGATGAGTGCCGAACACAGGACTTCATGAAATGGCACCACTTATTTTTAAATTGAGAGGAACACCTCTACTGCCTGGCCCTTAGCCATGACCCTGTAATAGCAAATCAAATGCTCTAGATTAGTTTTGATTGTCAAATCCTATTTCTAAATCATTTGGACAACACATATTTCCTTTTTGGGGGGAAATTGCTACGGTTTTAAGGGCTTTGAAAATATAAAGATTTGTTTAATGTGGCTAGCTACAGGCAGTGCCGGTGTTGGACATTTTGTGTGCGAAGCTAAATTTTGTGGTTAATTCCCTCTGGAACCACACTGTATCTAGCCTACATTGGCCAAGGCCTTAATCTGTCCATTTTTATATTCTTTTCTTCTACCTTTTGTTAGCTTAAAACTACCCCACAGATTCAATGAAATGATAATAAAAATATAAAAATGTGCTTTTCACTTTACCTTTGAGTGCTAATAGATTTAATTATGTGTTTTTATAAGTCACCAAAGGATACATTAATACTTTCCTCTTTAAGAGTAGAGGGCATACTATCTACTAAAAGACCAAAAGTGCATTTGTATTTAATCATGTTAAGTGGGTCTTTGTCAAGATAAATTTGAACCAGATTTTGACACTCGAGAATATTTCAATTTTTGTAAAACAGAACTATGGAGCACATCTACTGTATATACACATTAAAATTGCAATGTCAGTTGAGAGAGTGACCACCCACATGTGTGGGAGGAATTCTGTGAGGGCAGGTTTGGGTCATAGGAGGGTTCTTTGGTCAATTCAGTACAATGATGTCAAGTGTATTCATAGAGCACATTTAAAAACAAACCTTGACCAAAGAGATTAAATAAAACACAGGAATAATCAAATAAAATCACATGCATAAATAGGGGAATATAGGGAAATGAATACAAATATAGAATATTTTGATAAAATCATAACACCAACAACATCGCACAATGACAAAAGAAAAACCAGAGTGTGTTCAGGCATGTCCTCAAATTATAATTAAGAGGCTAAAAAAAAAGGAAATGGGTTTTAAAGGTATCAATGGAAGGGGAAGATCTAATTGTTTGTGGCAAACTATTCCACAATTAAGGACCCACTGAAAATGCTTGATCACCTTTTGGTTTTTAAGTGGGTGCGTGGAATGGTGAGCAGTGATTGGTCACTATCTGAGGGGTCAGGAGGGACGAACAGTTCAGATTGGGCCTGGTGCCAGTCCATGCAGTATTTTAAAAACAAATAAAAGAATTGTATGATGGATCTTATGAATAAATATGTTATATCCTTTTTTTACTACACTAATGCTAACTATGAATATGGTGCAAAGTTGACAAAAGAAAAACATTAAAATTACTAGAGAGATGGGAAAAGGGCAGCTGGGGCAGTGAATTTTCAGCCCAAACTTCTGTTTAGAATAGGCCACACTTAGCAACGCACTTACATCAAACAAACCCCCACGGGAGTAAGGGGGGAGATAATCACAAAGATCCAAGGTTAACATGGTAATAGATAAGTAAATGCTAAATGCCTCAAAAAGCAGTTGAGAATGAAATGCACCACTGCAAGCAACACAACACTTGTAACAAGAGATACTGACAAGGAGCCAGACCTGCAACCTTTAAGTTAAAGAAGATACTTAAATAAATGATTTAAGTGACTTCAAAATTACTGATGACAGGATAGATTTTGCCAGCAGCCAGTGGCAGAGATTTATGAAACATGCCAATGAAAAATTGTACAATGGCTGAGCCATGGTCGAAGATTTAGTATGTTGCTTGTCCAGACTGACAGTTTAGCATTTTACCTGATGATCCCTTATGGAATTGGGTAAAGCATATAGTACAGAAAATAGAGGATGTAGGGATCTATAGCATACAGTACATCACCAAGAATATTTCCATTTAATTTCTGTCACTTGCTATGTTTACATATAGCCTTGTTCCTCTAATATTTTAAATAAAAGCCCTGTCTCACCCACTTCTTAGAGTTATTGTTGTCAGAGCAGCTATAAACCGAAGATTTGCCCTCTGGTGATTGTGTTTTGAAAAAGGAAAATGTTTCTTCAGCATAAAAAGCACAGCAAAAAAACAATAATAGCGCTAAGCCTTCAATTCAGTCCTATCTTTTTCAAAAGTCTACCCATGATGGAGTGCTGATTTTAGTATTAGATCTGTAATGATATCTCCCTATCCGGCACACTAGTGTTGCTTCTCCACAGCTTTGGCAATAAAGTAATTAAAGGATACACTATTGTAGTGACCATACTGGTACAGGCTACAGAGCCAGAGAGTAGTGAGTCATGATCCACTTCCTGGTCAAGACTGATTAAGAACTTCATGTATGTCACCACCGAGTCTGTTCCAGGCAGAAAACAGATCCTGCAAGCAGCTGGCGAGGTGTCCAGCTCATCGTGTAAAGCTAGATCAATTCCTTTTTAGGAAAAAAATAGTCACAGACTGATTTCCATTTACCTTGCAAAGTTTTAGTGCCAGTACTATGACAAAATGCATTAGGGGGCAAAAGAACAGCCTGAGGGACACAGCAACAATCGTGGGCTCGTGCCAAGACTTGAATGGCTGGCTGAAACATTTCCAAATGTGCAGATTTTTGCTGAAAGGTTAAGGTATGGCTCTGCCTGCGTGGAATCACCCAGATCTCAAAGTATCTGTCTTAGCATTGGAGAACTGGTATCACTTAAAGGACTGAGATTGCCAACATCACCCTCTGACCCTCTAAGACAAAACAAGAACAGTAGAAGCAATACAAGCCAGCTGAGTCAACACTTTCCCACAGAATCCTTGATGGTGTACACAATTAGTAGAGCAGGACTTGATTTCTAATCCTGAAGCTATTTTAAGGGTGAGGTTGGTTAGCAGAGCCAAGTCCAGCAAGAGAATTATATTACAACAGAAAGGAGCCTGAACAAAGTGGGAGCTAGCTGTGGACAGAAACATCCCATGTGGCAACCCTTGACAGGCATGACCTATTATATATCAAATCCTTGACCAAGCTTTTTATGATTTTCTCCTTCTCCCCAACTGTATTCTGCGATATAGAATAATCCCAGTTGATTTACCACTATAAATTCATCCTTGACCAGCGTGTTTTCAGTTGAATACACTTAACACATCATGGTCTGTTGTTACAAGGCCATTATTATCTGATATTGCAAGGTCATTGCTTTTGGTGAAGGCCACTCCTGCTGGCCTTGGAAGTACGGACCAAGCAGGGCCATCACAGAAACCATCCAGCACCTGGGATCAGTGAGACCAAGATGGTATGGCTCATAAAGCAGTCTTCCAGTCTTACGCAAATCTTAAGCCCACTAACTACTAAGCTTTGGTCAATGTGCAATGTGATTGAAGCAACCAGTAATATTCATTGCTGTAAGTAGGCCTGTTATATATTTGTTTTATCTGTAGCAAAAATCTATTCAATGGAAGAACAAAATCTTCTAAAAAAATTGGGCTTATTGTAAAGTGTTACGTTATTCATAACCTATTCAATATCTGACCTTTTTGTTGAACTGATGATATTTGGCCGTTTACCCAGTATTTCCTCACATATAGCTTTCCTCTTTGGGATGAATACACTCTTGTTCAAAATGTGTCCTTCTCTTCCATGAATATTCCAGGTCCATCAGCAGGAAACATTTTCTTTTGCACCCCATTGCTTTACAGACATGTGCAACACATGTCAAAACAGACCGCATCAAATCTTAAAAGAAATTAAATGAACTGCGGCTGGGCTCATTTACATCTGTAGTCTTGGTTAATACCCCGCTAAATTTCAAAGTTGAGGTGATGCATTTATTGTGCCGCAGATGGTCATTTGTGGCAGGCTAATTCAATTTCCCCCTAATTTAACAGAAATAAATATTTTTCAGAAGGAAAACTCCATTGTTTCTCATTGAAGACCAGTGAGGCCCCTCCACATTACGTATCTTGAGGCCTTGTTTGTTTTGTTGGCAGCCATATCTACATGTTTGCATTTTTTTTTTTTTTGACTTTCCTTGGGAAAGGGTTGACATGAGTGAGTGTCAATGCATTCCACTCTTGTTATTTGATTGAGGTCTCAATTGAAGGGGCCAAAGCAAAGGATTAGTACATTTTAATGTGTGTACTATCACATCCAAGCCTCCCACTTTGGCACTGGCAGACAACCCCCATCGGTGGAAAAGCATTAAATTATAGTAAGAGAGAGATGTGGAATCAGAATAGGTCTTGTTAATGGGATTGTAGTGTTTTAGAAGAAGCCTATGTACTCAGCAGATAAGGGGACTGTTTATCCCACTAATGTGTCACTTTAAATACATTAGGAGTAGGAGGGCTCCTGATTTTTTTCTTTTTTTCTTGGCACTCTGCCTCACTAATCCTGAAGAGCACAAGGGACAAAGCATTTATAGATCTACACATAAATTACGCTTTAACTGTTTTTCAGTGAGTTAATGATGCTAATTTCCTGGGAAAAAACAAAATGATATTTTGACTTAATTGCACAATAAAATCTGCAATGGGGCTTTTTTTTTTAAAGTGCCGGTTGTAAATAATTTATAATTGAGGTGACCTTGAGCAACAATGTAGGCATATACACACAGACAAACGGTACATTACCAAATGTGCAAATGCACATACACAGACACATGGACATGAACAATTACGCACTCGGCCGAATGTATTCACTGCTAATGAGAGATAATCCAGCTCCCACGGTGCCACAGTGGGGCCAATGGCAAGCAGCTATTTGTTTATTCTATTTACACTGTCACAACAGGTTCCAAGACGTCTGTTAGCCCCACTATAAAACAAAGGCTGTTCTATAATGTATTTCTTACCATGCACTTGTATTTGTTATTGGAAAATATGTAGGACGATGTTCAGCAATGTTTCTGAACGGCTATGTTGTGATTTTTATTTTATTTTTTTAGTAAATTCAATTTATATTGGTCTCTTACAGAAGCAAGATGCATTATATTGCTGTGACTTTCTGTTAACTCCTAGGATGTTTATTCAGGGGAAAATAATGAAATATATACTTTCTTTAAGATACTTGCTTTGACTGCCTAATACTGTTACTGCCACACTTTGGTTGTGTGTTCTGAAGTCATAAGTCACCTTCTCCTTCATGCTGGGAGGCTCACTGGTGGTGTCTCTGAAAATATGATTGGTTTTCTGTAGGAGGTGGTCAGTACGCAGTCCAACAGCTGCCGCTGTGATTGAGCACAGTAGGAGTTAGCGTGGGTGTGGACATCCGCGATAAGGCCTGAGTGGCGCTGGCAGGGCCTCTAGTTAACAGGGGATCCATCAGAGGACCCCACTAAGAATCTCCAAGGACAAAGCTGGTTCACTGTCTCAAATCCTGTAACATTCCTCCTGTTCCACTGATATTAACTGGCTGTTTCTTTGTCACTGTGTGCAGAGCAAGAATCAAATACAAATTTGGAAATGCACTGCATTAGTCATTGTAAATACTTATAGGGACAGTCTGTCAGTATCTGATTCAGACACATATTTAGGTACTAGGTCCATGAAGTAAGTGCTATTATATCAGGCAAGTTTAATCCTCACAGAACATGGTTTTACATTATCAAATGAGATTCATTCATGAGTAATTTAGTAGTTAGTAAGACTGTCAGTGGTGAGTGCTACTTATACATTTCGTCTTGGGAAATGTCAAGTGTATAAAGTGGCCTCTGCAGTGTGTAGAATGTGGGGAAGTGAGGTGGAAAACGGGTCAACTAGAGAAATGGGTGTTGAGTCAACAGAATTGGATCCTACAGTGCTGATTGAGCTAGGAAGTATAGAGACACAGTTCTTAGGTGTCTGGATGTAGGAGAAAAGTACTGATAGCTTTTTCTTTTCTTTGCTTGTTTTTAATTTCAAAAACTGAATGTTGAATAGAAAGTAGGGCTGTACGATAAGAGGAAGATATGCGATTAACATCGTTGAATATTGCGATAACGATATTACTTAATAAATAAACAGATTTACATACATTTTAAAGTGCAGTTTTCTACTGATATTTTCTTTTAACTATCACACAAAATCTGAGTGTCTTTTGCAATATGTCGTAGCCTTAGGCGATGTGTTCATTGCAGCAGTTGATATCCCGATGACGATAAAAAACTATATATTGTGCAGCCCTAATAGAAATCCCAGTACTATACAGTAGATGTTAGATTATCGTTAAAATAACCTTTCATGATAGTAGTCATGTTACTACAGAAACAAGAGCAACGTGGGAGAAGGAATACTTTTTCCAAAGCGTACATCAGTTTTAGATCTTTGATTGAGTGTGTAGACAGCCATGGGATTTTAATAATTATGTTTTGTTGTAATGATTAGAATTTCAAATTTGCTTGACATTGGTTGTCATTCACAGTGGATAGATTTCTTTTGTTTTTTGCTGGCAATGTGACTGAGAGTACTTTTTTAGTATTTTGTACCAGTTCCAAATTGGAAATCCAAATTCAAATTTATTTTCCTTCCCGCTTTCCCTGTCATATTTTCTGGAGCTTCATGGGATCAAATCTTTAAATGTGTTTACGGACTTCATTTGGGCAGGTAGTAACAACGCAATTTGACTTTTAATGCACATAGAAGAATTCCACCAGCATTGCCTAAAAATGTGAGCCTCTTTGGTATGGCTCATTGATTGTGAGAAAACAACATGGACCAATTTATTTGATACTGGAGCTAGACTGATATTTTTAACAAGAACACACACCCATGCACATTATCCCACTGTGTGTTAAGCCTGTGTAGAAAACACTCTTACATTTCCTGGAAAAGAAAAGTCTTGATGCATTTTTAATTGTGTTCATTTTCAATGGTCTTTATGTGAATGCCAGCTATTTCATTAGTGTTTGTAATGAGACATTAGGGTGGCATTTTGTTACATGGGTGTTTAATTAAAAAGGGGCACCCTGCTTGCCTTTTGTAGCTCATCCTGTATTTGCCTAAATATTCCATAGCTCCCATCAGGTCATTTTTAAATGGTAATGGCACAATTAGCATTTGGGGAATGGAAGGATATGAAATCAAGACCATTTAGTAGCTAATCGGGTGAATTTTTTTTCAGCTTGTTTGTTTTGTTGCTGATGAACAGTTCCGTCGACAGCTGAGAGTAGCGTAAAGTTAAAACGTGTAAATGTGTAGAATTTGCCATTGTCACAGGGGACTGAGACATTTGAGGCACAATTTGAATGTCTAGGAGGTATGCTAATATTCTTGAACACTTTTGATGACTGTCAGACTGATAAATCCCCTTCCCCTTTCTGTCTCTGTCTGCTTGTCTCTCTCTTTCATATACTCTCACCTCTTCTTTTCTGTCCTTGCTTTCATTTTGGGCAGAGATATTTGACACCAATGAATCCATCCGTATTCCCTCATATGAATTATTGAATGTTCATCTGTCATCCATACTATAGGCAGCCTGAGCAATGAGATGTGGGGCGCAGTCAATGGAAGACAGACATGTTATGCCACATATGTAATTACAGGCAGCAAAGTGCCTTTAGGGTGCCAGCTTTCATCACAGTAAATGTTGATGACATGGGCTTGTTGCCGAGCTGACAAACTGTCATGGAGCTGTCAGGCTTGCACAATCACTGACTCTGTACTGCTATGATCACCTTTAAGCTAATGAGAGCCAACCTTTCGCGAATGCGTGTTGTTGTGTGGGAGGGCAGAAGACTGTGTAAGTAATGTTTGTCAGCTCCTAGGACAATATAGTTGAATGCTGGAATTTGTTCTGTTTAACCCATGTCTGCGGTCTGTCAGACTGTTGGAGGCAGTGCAACCTTGATAGTGATTGTCATGACACAGCCTGATTTTGCTATAATTGGTAGTGATGATGTTGAATGTATTGTTTCAAAAAAATGTCAGACTGTAATACGAGTACAGCATCTCCAGACTACCATCTCCCTAGCTGGAAATAATAGTATTGAGGATTGAATAGAAGATGTATTGAGGTAATAGGTTTGGGTGATGGTCCATTGACGCTGAAGTAGGTTTTGACTCTGTGGGCTCGTAGACATTTTCAGACATTCTATTTAAATGAGTTCTAGCTGTGATTCAGAAAATATGCCCATATCTGATTTAAATCACCAGTACCGTAATACTGTTAAAGGATATATATATATATATATATATATATATATATATATATATATATATATATATATATATATAATTCCTGATCAGTGGAGCAGCTCCAGAATTTGTCTCTGGACGACATTACCAGTCTTTCCCCTGTTCTTCAGAATGAGAACTAACTAATCCCTACTAATTCAAACACTGAAATATTGGAACAGCAAATGTATATTTAGTTTCAGGATTGTTTTTACTTTTAGGATTTTTCTTTGGCTGTAAGTTAAACTACACTTAAGGGGCTGATATTGATACTAACTTGCCCTGCTAGAGACAGAGGTTGGTAAAGAAGAAGTCAACTGATCTGTACGACCAGCCTGCTGAAAGCTGCATTAAGTGATCATTTTGGCCACTTGGGGGCCAGCGTAAACTAGCTGTAAAAACACAATCTCATATTATCACCATATAAAGTTAAAGATATGGCGAACCTGCTAGGAAACTGCGAGCAGCATGCATTTAGGATGCAAATATTCAGGGTTTCTCTGCTGTGTAGTGGTTTCCAGGCCTTCATGTTCTTACTCAGTTGTTGTGGGCAACCTCATCTCATCAAATATCCAACTGAGAGACTGTGCTAAGTGGAAATGACTCTTGCTCAAGGCAACATTTAAAGAATGTGAAAACTAGAGTAGAAACTCCAAATTGATCTCAGCACTTCTAGACAAACCATGCAAATGATAAAGAAAAGATAAAAGATCTTAAAGGAGAGAAGAAAGGAAAAGGAATGGAAAAAAAACACAGTAAGTTGCAGAGTGAGCACTTATATGATCACCGGCTCTTATAATAAGAATTTTGCTGACATTGAGCGTTCAAAAGATTTCACTTCATCTTAAGTACCTGCAAAAAGGACTTAACAAAGAGTAAGAAGGCTTTATGAAGGTTTTGGGTTAAGCTTATAATATATGTGCCAACTGTTATGCAAACTTTATGAAAAGTAAAAGGGAACTAAACCATATTTGCATATTTGTTGTTATTTGTTGTTGCAGCTTTTCTGCCTCAGTTTTATTTTGAACTCTTCCAGTAATAAATGGAAAACCTTATGCTGCTCCCTAAACCTCGATGATCCTAATAATCAGTCAAGGAGACCTGACTCTAATCAAATTATTTTCAGTTGAATTACTGCCATTTTTTTTTAGCTGCATCACTGTGCACGGAGCAACGCAAGATAAAATCATGGCAAGCTATGAACTTTTACAAACTGTGTCGTGTCCAAAACAGATCTTACTACAAAGGGAATGGAGAAGAGTGATTTAAAAATGTAATGCAGAGCGCTGCAGATCAGCATCACTTGGTTTGTTGCTCTGCCACTAGGGTTGGGTACCGAAACACGGTGCCAATAGGGCACCGGTTCCGACGTAAACGGTAGTAACAAGACCAAATAGGAACGGAAATTTTGGTGCCTGACTTTCTTTTTCAGAAGCATCGCTGCACGGGACGCTACGTTACCATTAGCTAGTAGCTGGATTAAACACAATGGTTAAAATGCTGACCGCTTACTTTAAGCGGTGTAAAGTGTGACTGTATTTCCCTGTAGATGATTCCAACACCGGGACGTAACCGTCTGCAGGCAGCTGCCGTTGTCGGAAAAACAACACAGACGGTGCCTTTACTTGAAACTCGCCAGCCTTGTGGTGCATTCAAAGTTATTGTAAAATACCCTTTTCCATCTGGTGCTTGTTTTTGTTGTTTACCGGCAATTTACTGGTGAAATAAGTCCTTGTTATAAGTTATTGTTATTACATTATTAATCAATCATTTAATTGTGACCATATGGCCTTAGCAATAAACAAGCCGTTCTTTAATGTCGCCAATTGTCGTTTTGTACTCCTTTTTTATATTTTATATTATATACATTATAAATATATTATATATATTTCAGTTCAGGTACCATTTAGGCACCGCCACCGTTTTAAAAGTATTGTTTTAGCACCGATATTGAAAAAGAAAAAAACTATACCCAACCCTATCTGCCACCCTGCTAAACTACTTGTGAAACTACTATGAACCACCAATACTCACTCAGTAAAGAAACCTTTCACAATCAACCAAAAAAAAAAATTGGAATATTTAAATCGTGCACAGTGTTCAGCATGAATTCCTGAGGATGAAGGTACAGCAGAGGCAGACTGGGACAAAACTTCAGTCCTGGTAATATGTAAGGTGGCTTAATGTAAGTAACTGGGAAACAATGCTTTCTACTTTTTAAAGAGCACACATTTATAACAAATGTACACATACTGCCTATTTATGCCGTTTTGTATGCTGTTACTGTCATTCTCTACAGTATGTTGTTCTTTGTCGTTACGGTCTGTCTGTTCGATTGTCCGTGTGTCTCTCCGTTGACACTGTACATATTGTCTGTCTGGTTCTCCATCTTTCCATCTGTTTTTAACTCTCTAACTCTGCGATTTAAATATGTTTTCATGGCTGTCTGTGATTATACTTCAGGGTTTTTCCTTGCTCAGAATTGGCCTTATAGAAATTTTGAGCGTATAAGACTTCCATTCCTGCATTCTGATACATTTTAAGGCACCAATTTATCTTAAAAACGTCTATATTTATGGCAAGGAAATCACAAAATTCTGGTGACAGGTAACAATTCAAAATACAAAATATAATGGAATATTATTATATTCAGTAGTCCAGTAAGGGGGCTTTCATATCTGGGACATGGGCTGAATATGATAACACTTGACCCCAGTTGTTTAATTAGCATTAATAGGGCGTTATGGTAACTTTTTTTTCCCCCAAGGAGCACATTTTGCTCCCAAGTTGAAAAATGTAGGATTGACTTACATCTGCTATTGCTTTTACTGCTAAATTGTACAATAACACAATCATGTTATGGATCCAAAACGTTGTGAAGTGTAATGTTTTCTACATTCTATTGATAAAAAATTATCAGTAATGTTGAATATAGCCTACAGTGTTTTTAACCGGTAATGAAACTGTCTTAATTTAATACTGATGCCGTCAGACGGTCGCAGTCGGAGCTCCGGCAAAGCTCTGCGCCCATCAGTAGCGGCTTCTCGCTGCGCAGCCGGTCCCCCAGAGCAGCATGATCACCGGGAGGGTCCGGTACAGCCTGAACCCTGCAAACGGAGATCCCGTTTGAAGGTGACGTGCTTGATTTTGACTGAACGTCCCAATTTGAGTACCTCTGGATGGGTCGGTCGGCCCATTTCAGGACCAGGTCGACCGCTGCCGACTGGCCAAATGCTTAATGTTTATTATTATTATTATTATTATTATTATTATTATTATTATTATTATTATTATTATTATTATTATAACCATAGTGAAATCGTGCAAGTGATAAAAACCCGTCCTATGTGCTGTCGGCCTGTAAAGACAATTTATTTGTATATTAAAAAAAAATGGTCCGGCCCCTCTGGCATTTGCCAGAATTGCCAGATGGCCAATCCGCCCCAGAGGTACAGTATATTGTCCAGTTTTGAATTTATACTTTTCAAAGGCCATAACAATGGATTACATCCTGTATACTTTATATTACTGCTTGTCTAATTGCCATACAATTACTTTCAAAAACGTACTGCATCATACTTCATTTCACACACCATTTGCTTTGATTTCACTTCCTTCGTTTATAAAAATAAACTTGTGTGGGCTGAAAATTAACTAAATCAGGATTTACTTTTTTTCATGCAAGAAACGGGGAAATTCACATGATCCTTTTCCTGACATCTATGTTTACTCATCATTGCAATGTTTTTTTGCAGATGAAATGATCTTTTTAAAACAGCTACTAATAAGAGCTATGCTATCACTCCACAATTGACTTCAGGGTGAGCGTAGGTTCACTGATGTTGTCTTTTCTAATGGCAAGTGCCCACTACAGGACTTCAGCCCTGATTATACGCTCGCCAACAGTTTTAGGAGTTTTAGGAGGTCCCCGACAAAAGCCCTATATCGGAGGCAAATCATCATTGGCTCAGCACTCGCACACACATGCTCGAGTGCGATGTGTAACCTGTCCCCTGTGTCGGTGACTCTGCTGGGGAGCTACAGCCAATGAGAGTGCACGACATTGGCTGAAGGGAAACCAGGGGGAGGGGTTGCCTGTACTTTACTGTATGTGTAAGTTAAAGTAATTTTCGCATTGATTTTTTTGTTAACTGAAATTAATTTAGAACCTCTATACTGGTACACTACATGTAGTGTATGCTTTGAAAAAATCAGTAATGCAGCCAGCAAACTCAATGGTGGCTTATAGATTCAAAGCAAAGCCAGTCCCCCATTTTGTTATTTGAGCAGTTTTTGAATAATATGACAGCCTAATGTCTTTTTGTCTCTCTCCGACTGGAGCTTTATGACCACAATGCTGATAACCCGTAAATAAAGTACTTCAAATAAGCTGTTTTACCCTGTAAGAATCCTAGCATTGTGTTGTGTCACCATTTCTCTGTGATCCATAAGGTTAATTAATACAGTTTTTCTTATGTAATGTTCATTATGGCATTCCTTTGGGTTGTCCTTGGACTCAGTTTTGGAGACACTGCATTGCTGACACCCTTGCTAGGAGCATATTGGCGTCAGTCACATATATACAGTATGCACGTACACACATAATCATGCACATATACACATTAATAATGTTCCTCCTAATGAATTACTAGCAGACCTTGAGGCCATACACCTATATCCCGCTAACGTCTGGCCAGGTGCCCAATGACAAGCCTCATAGCACAGAAGACAAGGACACACACATACTCCCACACAATCCTTTTGTCTTTAAATAGCATGCTTACTGAGATTCCTCATCTACATAACAATCGTAAGGTAGGTAACAGCCCTCGAAAGACTATTACTGTCCATCCATCCTGCATATGATTGCTTTTGTTACTGCAAGACTTGCTTTTCAGTTGTTGACATGGAAATCACTTTTAATTTGGATCAAACTAAGTGTCAGCACAATCAGTTATTTAAAGCTTTCTGAAATGCACATAAAGCACGTGAGAAAAATTTGACAGGAGCTTGATAAGCTCTGTTTAAAACCGTAACAGATGGTGGGAGGCACCTCACTGTTGAACCGGCAGTCCAAGCTTTATCTCCTGTCAAGGTGAAAGGTCAAGCAGTGTGTCTTCAGCCCACAGATTAACAAAAGAGTTGAATAGCCAGCAGTTATGGCATTTAATAATTTCACACCCTACAAAATATGTAAGCATAAGCTGCAGTCAGCAAAAGTATAGAACACCTTACTGTTACAGTACAAGAGTGGATGATGTTTAAAGTGTACTTTAAAAGGGTGTATTAGAATATAAGAGAATGTGTTTGATATTGTCTTAATGCTGAAATAATCCATGAGTCGATAGTAAATTTAATCATATAAAAGGTTTAATCATATAAATAATGCTTCAAGAAAAGAAAAACATTTACTGGTTGCTACTTTGCACATGTGAGGATTTATTGAGCTTGGTGCTGGTCATCTTTCCCTATTTTCTGACATTTTATAGCCTAAATAATTGATTAATTGAAAAAATAATAATCAGCTCAATTAAGGAAAAAGGAAAGCATGAGGAAAATAATTGTTAATTGCAGCCCTACAGTATATTTAAGCATGTTGCCTATTAGTTAATGCAGCATAATAATATGAGGTCTATACTGTATATCCCATGTTAGGAGTTTCATCATTTTCTGAGGGGATGTCTGTTCTGCATGCTCCCTCCCTGCACCTTAGGGCCCATGTCACTATTGAGCACATAGCTCACATAACCCTCCCCTGCCGTCCATTTCCTTTGACCCAGAGTCAGTGGGTTAATAACCAGCTGCAACGAACGCCATTTGTCATTTGCTACCTGCCGCTGATAGGAGATGTCAGCAGTTGTCTATGCCCTTGTCACCCAGCCGCATGACAAATACTGTATCAAGCCTTGCAATCTAAGGCTCCCTGAGGCTTCTCAGTACTTGTCTCCTGAACAACCACTCCCACTTGATAGTATTAGATTATATTGTGTCATGATCCATATCAAGATATACTAGAGATCCCTCTGCTCTTTTTTTTTTTTTTTTTTTCAATCTCCTTTTCCCGTTGCTCCATAAATTGCAATTGGGTCTGTTTTTATTTAATTTTGCACATTTTTCTCCCTCCTTTGCTTTTAAACATTTTCAGCTTTTCCTTTGATGTTTGATACTTAATGTCAGCAATGGCCTGGAGCTAATGGTTTTATATTGGTGCAAAATGTAGGATGATTTAGATAAGCAGAGGACATTGAATGGTGAGACAGCATTTCTACAATTGTCTTCCCATTTGTGTCATTTTGTGTCTGCATTTAATGCCTGACAAGAAAAGTGTAAACAAATGAATATTAACAGGTAAAAGCCTTTCCCAGCTGTGACTGATTTTGTCTATAATTGAAGTGCTGTATTGATTGTAATGGCTAAAACATTTGTGATGCTCGCCACTTGTGAAAAAGTGGTAGTCATGAAGATTTTATCAAAGCAGTTAAGAAATGCAGTGGCTTGACAGTAATTCTCCCAGAGCCAGCTGCACAAATGCACACAATTATGACAGCTTAAGAAGTATGTCCAGCTATTTAAGAGTTCGAGGTTTCTAGTTGCAGCAGTGTGTGTGTGTGTGTGTGTGCTTAGACAGAACACTGCACTGGAATACTAATGCACAACTGAACAGTCCCATTTGAACTTTGGTTTATTCCTCACAGGCTATTTAGATGTTTACTTTTCTTTTGAGTTTTCACACAGTAAGGTTAGGAAAACAGACTTTAACAGCAGTTTAATGTAGATGTAAATTTGTCATGGATTAAATGTTGTCCCTTTTTCCTCTCTCTTTGTTCTCTGCAGAGATGTCTGGTACGGGAGAAGATATTTCTCAGGTACACTGGAAGCAGCAGTGGTTGGAAAATGGGACACTGTACTTCCATGTGTCCATGACTGAATCTGAGCTTGTAGCACAGACAACACAACCCACAGCTCGGGAGCCTACTCATGCTCTACATGAACACATGCATCTGCTGCACATCTCAGTTATGGTAAGTTATGAACACTTAAGCCTGAGAAATGTGGTTGTAGATACACATAGATTTAGAAATGCATGTGTAGCATGGCAAATTAATAAAAAGAAATGCACTTATCTTTTTTTTTTTATATATATATAATAAAAACAAAACAACATAATGAATGCACTCAGATAACACTTTTTTTCGTAATCCCTAACATTAATGTAAACATTTATAAAATCAAATTCTGTATAAGACTGCCATATCTTCAAAAAGTCAGGTTCTCTCTTTACTAACAATAAATGCTGTCCATAAGTAGCTTGAGAGTTCATTCCACCAGTGGACTATTGCTGGGGGTTTGGAAGCCTTCCATTTTAAAGCTATGCATTTCCTAGCTCCCATCAAAGCAAGATCTATATACATACTTTGATATTTATTCCATTTGTCAGACATATTAATTCACAAAAGACATAAATGAGGTGAAAGGGGGAACAGATACATTTAAACACAGAGATATCAGCTTGGTAACAAATTTCCAAAATAAAACAAAGTTGTTCACATGACCAGAGCATATAAAAAAAAAAAAGTACCTTTTATATTTCTTACAATGCCAGCAGAGGAATGATATCTCACTGTTCATTGTATTTAATTTCTCTGGGGTATAAAAACACCTTGTGCATTATGTTAAATAGTGCTAATTTATGCCTTTTAAATTATAAGAGCATTTATGTACTTTACTGCAAATAAAAGACTGATCGTTTTGCTGTATTTCCATATGAAGAGCTTGTTCCCACTTTTGTCTTAAATAGTCTGTATTTACCATTGAGCTTGCAATAAGAGCACTATAAATCTATAAATCTTGTTCTTCTCCGTATTGTTCATCATAAAATCAATTTTTGATGGTTGGGGTTGTCACACTATTATCTTTTGCGGGTAAGTGTGACAGTCCTCTGTGGTTTATCCACAGTGCCATGTGCAACTGGTGGTTGCTGGTGTTTGGGCCATCTTCTTCTCTCTGAAGATCCTTTTTTGACACTCAAAAAAGTGTCATATTGTGTCACAACTGGCTAGTGTGGACATTTAAGTCTGTATATTGAAAGCTCTTTACATTTGGTGGTTGTCAGGAAAACAAAAAAGCTTGTTAACCCTGTCGCTAATGGGTCAACAAGTTGAAACAGTTTATTCAAAAGACATATTTGTGCAATCGACTCCTGTCTCATAACCGTCTGCAAACCATTCCTCTTTTGAAGAGCAATTTATGCTCTGACAGAGGAGGTTTATTAAAGGTGGATGGAGAAACACAGCTAAGAAGATGGGATAGCTTCCTCCATCTCAAGGTCTCCGTTTCCCAAAGGTCAACACTGTCAAGACGGCTTGCTATTGTTCAACAGCGCAAAATCGTCTGTCAAAGTTCACCAAAGTTAAACATTCGAGGTGAACAATTTGCATGTATTTACTTTACTTTTACTAATTGCAGCAATTACATCTGCCATTATAAATGCTGGTGTGACCAGGCCTTAACCACCACGGGCCCTATCTTGCACTCAGCGCAATTGCCTTTGTACACCGACGCATGTATCATTCCTATTTTGCACCCGACGCACAGCGGACTTTTCCCTCCACAGACGCACGTCGGTAAATTAGGGAATGTATTTGCGCTCCTGGGGGCGGTTCAGCGAAAAGAGGAGGCGTGTTCCGGCGCAAACGTTACTTTGTGCTATTCTGCAGTTTCAGAAAACAATTCCGCCACTGACCAGGAAAAACCTGGTCTAAAGTCAGTGGCGCTAGTCTAAAGTCAGCTAGCGTTATTCAGATGCTATTTTAGGGGCGCATGCTTGGCCATAATGTAGCGTGTGCACAACGCGCATACACTTCTCTCATCTACAGCAGTTCCCATTTTTGAAAACCATACATAATTACAAAGGAAAATATTACTGAAAATGCGCTTTGTGTTTGGATAGATCAGGAGGCACTTACAGTCCTCAAAGTCGCAGCATTCTTTGTGGCTTGTTGTGTTTTACACATTTCCATGAATCATGGATGTGTTGATGACATAAATGAGGAAATATTAGAGGACTTAAGGAGACGTGATGTTGAACTACGGTGGGATTGGACACTCCAGCGGAATCTGGTCCGGGAGTAATGCGCGATGCGCTCCTGATGGAGCGGGTGGACGGAGATGGAGTGGGGGGAAGAGGAAGAGGCACAACAGGTGCAGGTGGTGTGTTTGGAGGCCCACACTCCATTGCTGCAGCAATCCTCTCCAGACTTGAGGAGATGCGCCCGAGGGGCCGCAGCAACTTCGCCACCCGGCCAAGACGGGCATTTATTACTTTGTCGCATCTCGCATCGGCAGCTCCCGCTGGCGTGCGCCAGGCAAATCCGGCCGTCATAATAGCAATCCGCCATGGAACAAGCGCCCTGCTCTTAAAGGGAATGTGAGATGACGCTCTGATTGGTTTATTGCACGTTACGCCCAAACCACACCTAGCTACTTCAGACCAACCCATTTTAGATTTGCGTCGGGCGCAAGAGTCATTTATCCCGCCGGTAAAATAGCAACAGCGCCCGAGATCCGCCCACAAAGCTACTTGCGTTTTGCGTTTCATACTTGGGTTTCAGATCGTTAAAATAGGGCCCCACATATCTATACAGGATCTATTTATAGAGGGTATCTTTTGCAAGCTGATGACCTCTCTGTCAGTGTTGCATATCTTGATGCTCCTGTTAATCTTATTTTATTGTAGTAAGTGTGTTGAGACACCTTTGGGTGATAATGCACTTTACATAATCATTGACGTCACCCATACTGCATAAAGAGTGTGTTGATTTTTTTTTCCCAGGGTTTGTCCTCCCGGCTGGTATTAAGGAAGAGTTGGAGTTAGTCGTACTGATACAGTGAGTGGAAAGAGTAATGACTTTGTTGACAGGAAGTCTGCGGTGGAGGTTAAGATCTTCAAATGTCAAACCAGTCTGGTGAAGGCAGAGCTACAGCTGCACAGCTTAAGCACCTCTTGGTGTAGTAGTTCTTGCTGATGGGATGCTGTCAGGGTATGGGGGATTGTCAACATTTTAAAGTATGCAATTACCGACTGTTAGCAGGTGGAGTAGAAAGCTGGTTTGACAGTGATGCCAAGAAGACCCGAGTTTTCTTTATATGTAAGCTGTTTTCTTGTATGAGTAGTGTTTTCATCTCCGTACTGCAGCTTTAGGACTGTGGCAGATAAGGATTTACTATTGCTTTAAATCTGCTGTGGCTGAAGTTCCGTATTAACATACACATGCAAAAATGCAGCTGATAACTCACCACCTACATTTGTTCTGCCACATTCTCTCACCAAAGTAGTCTCTCCCTTCTAGACTTGTTTGATAATATTTTTTTTAATTTGTAAGATCAGCCTCTCACCTTACTGTGTGTGTTTTTAATAGAGATGCCCCGATCACGTTGTTTGCCTCCAATACTGATTTTCGATCATAAATGAGCAATATCTGCCGATAGAGGGCCGATGCTGATCATTTTTGTGTTGTTTTGTTTAGTTATAGTCGTTGATAAACTGTAGCTGTGTGAAGTATTGGCCAGTTTGCCTGTTTGTAGTTTATTGTGATCTTCTCCAGGTGGTAGTGTAACCGGTTATGTAATGATGTGTCATTTAGACGTATGAATAAGAATCAGTCTTGTTTCTTGTACCCTTTTCCTACCACAGAGAGGGCGCACATATCAAGTTTTTGAACTGGAAACTCTGCTAATGATAGACTCCTTTCCCATTGCAAGTCAACGAGTATGCGTTTGATTTTTTTCTTCTGGTGCGTCACGTTGGAAGTCAAGAACGCGCTATAAAAACGGGTGTTGTTAACTTTTCCTGCTACAGCTTACACTGCACAAAACTGCTGTACCGTTCTTATTCTACACCCATGTGCTGTATTCATTTGATATATTCGCTACCAAACTTTAACTCTCCTCTGCTCCGACCACCACTTCTGCAGCCACTCGCAACCAAAGAAAACTAGACTGTCTGTTCCCGGAAAATGGTTCACCGAAATGTGTTTCTGAAAACATTTTATGCTAGAAATAGTTGATGAATCCGTCTTAATTTCAAATCGACAACCATCAGTTGAAAAGAATTTCGTGAGTTTTTGAGAGGCAGAAGCCCCGCTTCTCCAAACTCCCCGCGCCGCTACCAGATTACACTGCACGGCTGTATAGAAATAAATGGAAAGCGTGGAAATGACAGTGGACACACTCCCAGACGGGTGGGTGGTCTGTACGCTGTTTAAGTGAGCATCATGTTGTGATGACTGTTAAGAATAGGCACCGATATGGCTAGTTATCATTGTTAATCATTGTGTTAATATCTGGCGTATGGGTGCCGCCTTTTCAGCCTTTTCTTCCTCACTCTTCGCTTTAAGCTTAAACTCGCCATGCCCTGCTGAGTGACGACTCTTCGACAACTGTTTTGTTTGTAGTACCGTGCGTTCGCCTGAGCGACCACCGTGCGGTTCCTGGCCAATAAGGTGGGTGGGAGGTGGCCACTGGAGGACTTCACATGAACAGGCAATCAGGCACAGACAAGCGGTTGTTGCTTACAGCCGAGTGTTTAACTATATGTGTGTGTAGTAGTTAATCGGCGGAGCACCCCATCACACATTTTTAGTAAATATCGACCGTTAATGAACAGCGGTCGATCAATCGGGGCATCCCTATTTTTTATTTTTTTTTATTGACCATCCTCTCCGTCTGTTTGCATTTTGAAAATGCATTTGTAACATTATCTTAGCTTTCTGGATGCCAATACTTTTTAAATGTTTTACTGTATCTCATCTTGTCAACCCAGTTGGAAATCGTGAACACTCCTGGCTGTGTTTTTACACCTCTCTTCTCCTAGTCTCGTGTTCTCATCACATCACACCTACCCTTTCTCCCAAAACTCCAACTTCAAGTTGCATGTTTCGCACCTGTTCTGTTTTTGACTTTCTCTGCCTCACCTCTCCTTGCTCATCTCACCATTTGCTCTATTTTGGTCTCTCCCCTCCTCTTGGTGCACCGCATCTCCTCGCTCTATCCACCTCTGCATTCGCTCGAATCCTCTGACCTCTCCTGCTCACAGCCCCAACTCCTGTTCTCTCACCCTCAAAACACTTTTCGTGACACGTTATTCAAAGGGGTGTGCATCACACTCTCAGCTGACATAAACATGAATAAAACATGAAAATGACTATTGTGTGTGTAATTTGGTTTGTCACTTTCACTGCAACCAGAGATCTCGACATTTCGTCGTAACACTGTGATTCTAAAGTTTCAGTTTTTAGCATTTGTCATTTTGTTCAACATTATAATTACTGTGTATACTGTAATCCTACTATTACATAACACTTTATTCTAGACACTGTCTAAATCATTTGACAGTTCAGCAACATTTAAATCTGCCATGAAATGTTTGATAGCCTGTCACAGATGTCAAGTTGTCAAAATGGGTACTCTTGGTAGCAGCGTCAACTAAACTAAAAGTGACATAGCTATAATAATAACGTAACCATCATAGTTATAAACATTCAAAAAGTTGAACTTTACTCTAAACCTCATGACTCTCCTTTCACCGTTTTCTCATATGACTGTGAATATTATGGGGAAAGTAGTAATGTGTTGGAGAGAAGGATTATGTTTAAAAAATTTTTTTGTCAGTGTATTACCAGGTATGATTACTAGTTGGACAATCAATTATTTCCATAGGTAATGAGATGTTTCAGGTAGGCTTTTTCCACAGCAGACATTTTGACCACGATGCACAATACCAGGATCCTGTAACCAAAAAAGCTAAATGGAATTCAGCCATCATTAATTTTATTATTTACATCTCCTTTTTTTACTGTGACAAACTGTCAAAATGTCATCCATTTAAAATAAAAAAAAGGCTTTTATCAATATCCTGTGGTGTTCTTGCCAACTCTGTAAATCCTTCTAATATGTACGCATGATTTTCTGCCTGTGGCCTTCATTTTAATTGGCAGATATTGTGTTGTATTTCTGTTAGATTAAAGTAATTTAGAAAATTCATTTCAGTAATATCATATTTAATTTGTCGTCACTTTGTTTTGGTGTACCCATTTTGTTCCATATATTTCAATTTCCTGCATCTGCTTTTGCTGGCAGTCTTAGGTGGACTGGCAACTCTAAATGGACCATATGTGAGTGTGAATGTGGTTATCGGTCTGTGTGTGTTAGCCTTGTATGGGGACCAGTCCAGGGTGTAGCCTGCCTCTCACCCAATGCCCAGTTGATGCACAAACCAAGCAAAACAAACCATTACAGAAGATTGTAGTTTACAACAAAAGTTTCATTTGTTGTTTTTGCTATTGGATTAATTATTTCTGATATTATAAGTTTTATAATAATTAATTATTATAACTTCCCTCTTTCTCCCTGTCTTGGTTGCATTTCACTGTCCTCTGCTCAACCTTCTCTCCTACAGGACATCTTTATAATTAGACACTGCTCTACTTGTTTCCTCTGTGCTCCTATCCCTCTCATTTTAAACCCATATCCTTAATAAATTAATGCCTCAGCTTCTTTGTGTGCATGCTAGTAGAGCACAAGAAACTTTGCTCCGATAGTGCCATCGTTGTTCAAAAATTCCTTAAGCAACTTTTAACATAGCATTAGCATAGTTTTTGGTCAACGTTTGACAGCAGACAAACTGTTAACATACCTTACATAGGATCACCTTTTACATTACATTGATGTGAAGTTGTCAGCAAACAGTTGCCTATTTACACATCTAGCAAATACACAGCAACATTAGCCTTTGTTGAGCTTCATAGAGCTGAGGGGAACTGCAGAGTCAGATGATAATTATCAGTTTTTTTTTTTTTGCTACCAGCGACCACGTCAACATACAAGTAGTCATGTGCTCCATTGTTAAATATTGATTATAGCTGCTTTAAACATGGTTTTATACAATCACGCATGTACACTGTCTTTGCAAAAACGGTATAATTGGGTTTTTAGGTAGTTTTTTTTATCTTTTCTTGTGGGTTGGCATCTCTTTAAAAAATACACATCAGTGTTTGAAATGTAAAGGAGGGTAAGAGTAGGGGAAGCATATCGAGGCAGTATGAACAGGACAGAAGGTCTGGTGGTTTGGCCTCATGGCCCCAAGGTGTCTCCTGGCTCTTTGAGTGAACATCACATTGTCTGATGCTGTCAGTTCTGGACCAGACTGAAGTGTGAGCACTCTATTCTTCTGGCATTGAGCTGTCAGTTTCTCACTCACTCAAGCAATCATCTTCCCAAGTCTCCCTGCTTTTCACTGTCCTTCCCCTCCGCTGTCTCGCCGTCATATGACAGCAGCAGACAGAGACCGGTACCAGTTTTAACACAGGCTAAAATGACAATTGACTGACGTAGCAATCAAATAGATGTGTTTTACAGTACAATGATTGGCTGCACGATTTGAAGAAGTCATATTGCGATTTACAATACAGCGAATATGATTGTGATATAATGGTATCATGAGTCTACTTTGCTTGATTATCAAGGAAACTACACAAAATACTAACATTTTGAAATGTGAATTTCACAAATAAACATACAAAGTTAAACGAGCATACAAATACACAAAGTTTTTTTTTTAAGTAACTTATTATTTTACAAAATCAAATAAAAAGCAATCTTTTCAAAATGGACATTTTGCTTTGCTCAATAGTACAAATAAACAAAGAAACATACAAATTCTTATTAAAATAATACATTTTGTACTCTTTTAAACAGTAACATTTAAAATGGGTGTGGTATTATAACTAGTTGCAAAATATACTTTGTACAACCTCTTCTTAAAGTCTGCGTGCTCTGAACCCCTCACCCTACACCCCTACTCTTCGGATACTCACCTGACCATACACGACACACGCGATACTGCCTAAACAGACTGACTGGTCATATCTTTTGTGGATGTTGTTACGAGGGGCTCTTCATACATCCATGGGGTAGCGTAATTGAGAGGGCACATCCAAGGTCAATTCAACACCGAAGCATCAATTGCATTAGTGAGAGCGAGAACGGCAGGCGAGTGAGTGACGTCAGTGCCTGAGTTGTGAAGCGAGGAGAGTGACCGTGAGCAGTGTCAGACTTAGCGTAGTGGCTGTGTGAGGGAAAAGCAAGAGGAAAAGAGATAGCATAGAGGATGTAAAGTGAAAGTGTAAAGTTAACAATAAACCCCAAGCTTCTTAAGACACTGTGGCTTCATCTGTTGATAATACTTTCAGTAAAGTGACATGTGTTACAACGTGGAGACTGCGGTGCACACTGAGTGTCACGCACAAAGCACACCTTTTCACACAATAATAATAATAATAATAATAATAATAATCACACAATTTTTGCAGTTATGTAATTGCACAGGGTGACATCGCGATTGCTCTACAGCGTGTTAGGCTATTCCTTACTAGCGTTAGTATAGTTCCTTAGTTTTGTTGTTTTCATTAAAACGGTTCTCTTCAAGGCTTGCATTAACACAAATAAATAATAGAATGGTTATCACGGAAAGACAAAAAAAGTCCAGGGTGCTCAGGAAGTTAAAGTGATGGTTCGGAGTAATTCACCCTAGGATCCTTTGCACCATGACCTCGAGCCAAACACCCCCCCAGAAGCTTTTTTCACCTGGGTCTAACATTGGGAGAGTTAGCGTAGAGTAGCGTTATCAGCTGAATAGCTTAGCACAGGGGCTAACGGACCCACGTTTGTATCTCGTAAGTTACCCCACTAATAATGCCCGAAATGATACCAAACGTCTACAAGTAGTACAAATAGGTTATGCTCTCATAAAACGATGGATTATAAAGTTTGTAAGTACACCAGAAGTTTATGTAAATAACACTTCTGCTCTTTGCTGTTGTTGTTGCTGCTGTAAGATGAGTACTTAGGGCCGTCTACAAATTACAACACCGAAAAGAGATGCAACAAAAATATTTATTAATTACATTTTTTTTTTTTAAGTAAGTGCTGTAGTATAACTAGCAGGAGACAAGTAATAATTGAGGTAAGTTTGGAGACATTACGTTATTTAATCATTGAATTAATAAATATTTTTGTTGTAACTCTTTTCGGTGTAGTAATTTGTAGACAGCCCTAAGCACTCATCTAACTGCAGGTAGCAGCAGCAGCAACAGAGAGCAGAAGAGAGCAGGCAAGTGTTCATAAACTTCTGGTGTACTTACAAACTTTCCAATCCATCGTTTTATGAGAGCATAACCTATTTGTACTACTTGTAGACGTTTGGTATCATTTCGGGCATTATTAGTGGGGTAACTTACAAGATACAAACGTGGGTCCGTTAGCCCCTGCGCTAAGCTATTCAGCTGATAACGCTACTCTAGCTAAATCTCCCAGTGTTCGACCCAGGTGAAAAAAGCTTCTGGGGGGGTGTTTGGCTCGAGGTCATGGTGCAAAGGACCCTAGGGTGAATTACTCCGAACCATCACTTTAAGTCAAATGTTTTGGAGGTGCTCTTTGGGGTCGGGAATTCAGTTAAATGTAGAAAAAAAGGAAAATCCAAGGCAGTAAAATAAAGGCTTTTTAAATAATTTTGAAGGAGAGTGCCTTGTATTTTCCTTTTCTTTTTTTTTCTTTTTTCTAATAGAAAGGTTATGTTGACATTTGTAAGGAAAATATGGGCCTTGCCAATTATGCTTTTAGACTCGGGAGCTTTCGAAGACCTGTTTACTACCAAAGGGAAGCCTTTCTTTCACAGGAAAACCCAGTAACCCTTCAGTGTCCTTGCAGTGTTGTTTCCATAGGCTTCTTAAAGTTTTTCTTTGGTTTGTTTGTTTTCTTCTTCAAACTCTTACGCAAACACTGGCCATTGGTTATATTATTTTCAAATAGCTTTCAGTGATGATCTTCTCTATTGTTGTAAATACTGTCTATAGCTGTTAAATGTATTCATGACTAGCCTGGTTGACACCAGACCCTTCTCAGATGTAACTGAGAGTGGGTCTGCCTCTGGGTGCAATTGGACAGTCCTTCAACCAATCAGACCATGAGCCGGGTGACGTAGCAGCGATCAACGGGTTGCTGTGCTTCGGTGGCCGTCATGTTAAATGTAAACAAAAAGCTGCGCTATCGTCATCGTGTAAAGCCCGCCTCAATGGTTGTGATTGGTGCCTCGATTTGGAAAAACTAGAAATGGACTTGAATGGGCTCTTGGCCAGACTGACTTGCAGAGCAAATCTCAAATTTGCCGGAAGTTCGTCAGGGTTTTCCAAGGCTAATTCATGACTGCAACCTCATGGTGATACTTCACATTTTGACACTGTTCAAGAACCCTGCTGATTTAAAGGATTTTATACTTTGGTTTATTCTTTTTTGTCTCCTTTTTTTACTTTCTGATTATGTTGTAACACTTTCCTGACACATCTGTTCTTAAAACAATTAGTAAATTAGTTCATTTACCTCCTTTATAAACGTTTATCGTTTATCCAGCGCTGCCTGGAAGGCATTAGGATTAGGCAATGGTTATGGTTAGGGTTAGGGTTAGGTGCCTTGAAGTAAACGGTCGCAGCTCTGTCTGGAAGGAGACGTTGGGGGCTTAAAACATCATCAAGATTTATAAACTGCCTTCAAAGGAAAAAGAAAATAATCTTAGAACTGTGGTTTGTTGCATTAAGTCACACAGACTGAGACACATACTGCCTGTCACATGTAGTTAGTTTAATTGTTTGTTTGTGAAGTATGATGAAAAATTGCACGTCTTGTACTGCAGTACAATGAAGCTTTTTTTGCTGCATTTCTGCATTACAGCACAAAGTGCTCCCTTGCCATGCCTGGAGGCCTTTATCTGAAAACATTTTGATTTGCATTGTGTCATCAAAACGATCACACACACTTTAGCAGCTATAGCAAGGCATTTTTTTTTGTGGTGGTTTTGTCAAACTGCTTTTAGTCTTTGCTCAGCTCTTTTTGATTTGGACCTTTTATGAGGGATTTTCTGGCAGGAGCCAAACTGCGATTGTAAATCATAGGAAGGGTAGTATTCCATATTTCAGTATCATTGTACTTCATTGCAGATCACTGCTGTCTACCACTGTTTTACTGCAGCCTCTGACTCTGTTAAGTAAAATTATATAGTTATATAATAGTTTTTCTTCATCATACATTTGCAAAAATGGGAACATTAGAGGCAGAACATATAACACCTACACACAGAGTAATAAATCTGTTCACACTATTGGAGGCAAAGATGATTGATAGAATTTAAACCATTTCAGAAAGACCTTTCACCTGTACAATGAAACATGACAAAAAAATAATGTGATTCATGAATTTATTAACATCTAACACCAGACAGTTTGTGTTCAGAAACGAGTCACACTGGTGGTTTGATCAGATCTCTAAGATGTACTGAAGCAGCCCTTAAACAAAGCCCCCACCCCACAGCTAAGACAGATCACAGTGAAAAAGCAATTTTCTCTGCTCAATTCAATTGAATTCAACCTCTTCACCAGAAAAAAATCCATGATGCACAATGTATGATGCACTATAGGACGTTTTTTGGCAGAAAAAAGAATTATAGGTAAGATATAATTGCATTTCTCTCTCATCAGTACTGAGAATGATGTAATGCAGTGGGAATATGAATATGGAGTTCACAGCAAAAGGCAGTCAGTCATATTGTGTGTAGCACTGTGGAGAATTTTTCAAAAGATGGCATGTTTGAGTTCACTGGGAGGACAGGTAGTATTTTACCAAAATGAGATGCAATAAAGGCTGGCAGTTCAGAGCCTTTCATATGCCACGTTTCAGAACATAATCATCTATTCCCTGAGATCTGGGTGTCTATTGGACAACAAAAAAATGGAAATTGGACATGTTTCATTGATTATCTGGACACTATGTTAAAGACTTACATTAGCCAACCACTAAAAAAATAAATAATGGAAAACATTTCATTTTTAAAACCATTTCTTATAATTGAGCATATGCCTGGGGTCATTTAAAATTCATGCACTCACACAATGTGAAGGGAGGACTACTATTCTTATCTCTGTCCTGATAGTTATGCATGGAAATCACAGTGCACCCTACACGGTTGAAATTGCTTCCTTATAATTAAGCAGTCACTGGTGATATATTACCATCAGTGTGTGGTGGGTCATCGACTCATTTGAGGCAACCGTGGCTCCTGTGGAATCAGGGGCTACATAAATTAATCTTCACCATGCCCCGGCACACGCAGGCATAACGCTGCTGCGGGTGAGGACATTTTTAATTATTACATTAAAGTCCAAGCAAGCTACATTTTAATTGTTCCAAGCTTTAATTGTTTCGTCCACCTTTTGGTTTCTATAAATTGACACATGCGTGTCATTGTACCATGAATACAAAATCAGTGCTAATCTAAAAATTCTGGTAGCCAGCAGCTTAAGAGATTGACATGGAGCGTCTAGAAGTAAGAATTATTAGCAAAGTAATTGGCTGAAGGAGCTACTTGTTCTTCTGCACCGTTTAATAAATCTTCTTTATGTCATCGCTGCTTAGTATGTGTCCCTTAATTTATACTTTTACATCACATTAAAGGGTTAAGTGGTGTATCATGTCTCAGGCTTAATATGCTCATTCACAGCTTGTTAGAATATATACCACAACATGATTAATTGTAAAAGCTCTAATAAAGATTAAGAAGAAAATGTATATGTGTGTGTTGCTTTTCTTTTTCTGTTGCTTATAAATACATCAGAATAGTTTTAGGACATTAGACTTATATTAATTTTTTTTATTTATGTTTTTATTTAACCTTTTATTTAACCAGGTAGGCCGTTGAGAACAGATTCTCATTTGCAATGGCGACCTGGCCAAGAATAAAGCATAAACGTGCAAGACACCATACAGTTTTACATTCAATACAGTACAACAATACTATAATAGTAGGCATTACAAGCCGGCGCAAAGTGAGGTATAAGTAAGTCAATGGATATGCGAAAGTGATATGGTAATAACACAATATAGATGAATAGACAGTCTATATAATTAATAGAATTATGAATTAATCAATGTTATGTTGCATGTATCCGATGTATGAAAAATCCCAATATTTTTACCACAGTATCTTTACATGGTTTGTTCTTAAAGTCAGTTAGTCCTTTTTCAAATCAAGGTTTATTTTCATTGTTAAATATAAACAACACAGTTCATGCAGTGGGCACTTAACATCCCTCCCATAACCCAGCAATCACAAAAATCTCATAATTGGTCCCTTTTTATGACCATTATGTCCTCTCTTTTCCACCTTCCAGAGGTGTTGGTCCAAATTCTTGCAAATAACAAAAAATAATTAAAATAAAATTTGCGTGGTTCTCTTTGGCTATTTTTCTTCCTTTTGTTTGTGTGAACTACTAAGCTGAAGTGCCGAAGCCTCAGTACTGTTGCTAATATTACCCAGGTAATTTCACAGGTTAAACCGCTCCATATGTTGGATATTTTGGCAACTGGGGCGCAGCGCAACAGGCTGTAAACACAACCCTGACCTGTTATCACCCTAAGAAGTTGTTATGGAAATTAGTTGCCCATTTACACATCCAGAAGGCAGAGAGCAACATTATTATTAATTTTATTAATCTGAAGAATATATTTCTGACATTTAGTCTGCTTTTTAGTCTCCACAATTCCTGAAAATAGCTGCTAAATGTTCCACTGTTGGCCAGTATTCTCCAACTGTCTTCCAACTGTCTCCATTTGATGCTGGGAAGGTGGGGTACAATGGGCTTTTAGAGCTTTTTCACAAAAAAAACAGCTGTGTTGTGTAGGTGGAAACAAAAGTGTTGAGACTAAACCAAAACCCTAAACTTTTGGGCTATCAAAATAAAAACAAGGTCACCAGACACTTAAAAAGCTCCATAGAGCTAAGGTGAAGTGCAGAGTTTGGTGATAAGATTGACCCCCTTCACACTAGGACTTTTGACACATCATTCATATAAAAAATATTGATTAGTGCAGCTTTAGATAACCCAAACTAGAATGGTTTATGTGAAGTTTAGTTAATTTGACTGACAAAACAATCATCGATACATCCATAGACTCGACTCTGACATCATTACAGGGAAATACTGCACATAAGTAACATTAATTGGGCACTGTGAAAAGACGAGTGTTAGCTGAAAACAAATGTCAGGGATCTACCATAAGCTCATTTCTCAATTGGATTCTGAAATATTAATGTGGTTTGTTTGAGTAATTACAATTGGAAATGATTCATTGTTGTTTGTTGGCCATTCACCATTAGAATTGTAATCAGCACTGGAAAGTGTTCATGACCATTCTAATGTCAAGTGAAGAGCACTCTTAAAAAGAAATCATTTATTGTTGGCTGTAGCCTTTTGATTTAATTTTCTCATTTAGCATAGTCTATGCACTGCATAAAGTGAAAGCATAGCTAAATATTTTTTACTAGGGAACACGTGATTAGTGTAATATTTATTGTGCTCCTTTTGGGTTCACCATGTATTGTGTCTTGAACAGGCTAACTTTACCATTTTACTCTGTGAGAGCGTGTTGAAGTACCTTCCTTTTGAATCCAATTTCTCTTGCATTAATTTGCAGGATACCTAATAACAATTAACAGCATGACATTCAGCTTTCTGCTCTTGTCTGCACTACCCAATCAAACCTATAATTGTCCACCCAAAATAAGTTTTATTAATTAGGTTAAGTGGAGTACTATACCTTCTTAGATATAAAAGCCTGTTTTTTTTCTTTTATTTTACTGTGAGTTCAATGAAATGATTCTGTCAGAAGAAAATGGCAAAGAAATTTGAAAAGAATAATACATCATTATTGCGGATACATGAAATAGAGCAATAGTGCAAAGTATAAAGACAAAATGAGAATGTAAATTATATATTTGTAACATGCTTTAGTTATTTATGTATTTGTATATTTCTATTCCCCCAACCCTCTGATCTAGAAAGAGTCATTCATGCACTAATATCATCCAGGCTGGGCTGCTGTAACTCCCTTTAACACTGGCCCACCATTCATTTCAGGATAAACTTCAACATCCTTCTAATTGTCAAAATAGTATCTCCATAGTCTCACCCCTACATTTATGTAAGAACTTCTCACTCCTTATAGCACCACCAAACCCTTTAGATCCACCCACCGTGGCATGTTGTTCCCCCGTTCGTGGAAAAAAAGGAATAGCCTGCCAGAGGCCATTAGATAGATAGTTTTTAAGCTGCACCTTAAGACCCGCTTTTATTCTCTTGCTTTTAATTTAGTTTTCATGTTGTTGTTTTTTATCTGATTCCCTGGTTTAAATTGTGTTTAAACTTGTTTCTATTTCATATTAGTCTTGTATACACTCTTGAACAAAATCTTAAGACCGGGGGAAACATTGCAAGTTTTCCGCATTTCGCGCTAGTGGATCATAACCGGGTTGTAAGTATTGCTTCAAAATGCCAAAAGAAGAAACGGGAGCAAGAGACAAAAAATAGAGAGTAGGCAATTTATTGAAAACTGAATTTAAACTTAAACAGGCTGTTCATCAGCTGATCAAAAATTTAAGACCATAGCCCAAAAATAAACCCACAACAGAACTAAAAGTGTCAAAAAAGGACTCAGTAGTGAGTAGCCCCACCGTTCTTGTTGATCACTTCAAACACTTGTTTCGCCATGCTTGATGCAACTGTTCCCAGGAGGCTGCTGGGAACGTTGCTCCATGTGGTGAAGATGGCTTCACGAAGGGCATCCACGGTGTGAATGCAGCATTGTCCTGTTGAAAGACCCAGTCATTACCGCACAGATGGGGGCCCTCAGTCAAGAGGGATGCCCCCTGCAACATGTCCACATAGCCAGTCGCCATTTGACGCCCCTGGACAACCTGAAGCTCCATTTTCCCATTGAAGGAAAAATCACCCCAAATCGTGACGGAGCCTCCTCCACTGTGCCGCGTAGAAAACATCTCTGGTGGGATCTTCTTCTCATGCCAGTAACGTTGAAAGCCATCAGGACCGTCCAGGTTAAATTATTTTCTCGTCAGAGAATAAAACTTTCTTCCACCTTTCAATGTCCCATGTTTGGTGCTCCCTTGCATATTCCAAACGGGCAAGTTTGTGGCCTGGGAGGAGACGTGGCCTTTGAAGACGTTTTTTGTTCCTGAAGCCCTTCTCTCGCAGATGACGTCTTATGGTTATTGGGCTACAGTCAGCACCAGTAAGGGCTTAATTTGGGTCGAGGATCGACCTTTGTCTTCACAGACAACCAGTCGGATCCTGCGGCTCAGTGCAGGTGAAATTTGTTTGGGTCTACCGCTTGACTTTTTTTTCCCATAACTCTCAGGATCTTTTAAGAAATGTAAAATGACTGTCTTACTGCGTCCAACCTTGGCAGCAATGGCGCGTTGCGAGAGGCCTTGCTTGTGCAGCTCAACAATCCTGCCACGTTCAAAGAGAGAAAGCCTTTTTGCCTTTGCCATCAGGAGATCATGACAGTGTGACTGCCTGAAGAACAAGGACACGAAAGCCATATTTTTGTGCAGATTTTACCTTTTTATGCCTATTGTCTTAAACTTTTGATCAACAGATGAACAGCCTGTTTAAGTTTAAATGCAGTTTTCAATAAATTGCCTACTTTCTATTTTTTTTCGCTTGCTCCTGTTTCTTCTTTTGGCATTTTGAAGCAATACTTACAACCCGGTTATGATCCACTAGTGCGAAATGCGGAAAACTTGCAATGTTTCCCCTGGTCTTAAGATTTTGTTCAAGAGTGTACATGTATTTCCGTCTTTTGCGAAGCATTTTGGTGCAAAACATGTTTGCTTTTTAAAGTGCTAAATAAATAACTTGAAACTTAATGAATGTAATTATGTTTAACAAAAACAGGCACATATTTTTGTGAAGGCTTTTGATGTTCCAAGCACTCTGTGAAAAGAGATTAGTGCCAAGGGAGAATTGCCAATTGTGTTCTATTTTCTTGCCCATGTTTATTATTTGAATAATGCCATTTCAGTGCAAAATTGAATCACTCAGGATTTGAAGTCTTCCTGGTGCAAGAATCCTGTGGTTTACCAACTGACCCAGACTTCATCAAGTGATGATGTGCCTCAAGTCTAAAACACATTGTCACTGCAGCGCAGCAGCATGTCACATGACACTTACCATCACACGCCCCCAGCACACATCAGTCATTCTACGGCATGAGGTTGTGAATTGTGAATTGTCTATTGTGTGTTATTTCACTTCATTCCTCACCTAAAAATAGTCTTTCAAAAATATTTTCTTCTCTGAATTTCTTTTGAACTCAACCGCAAGCTTTTTCTTGTCCACTGTGACAGTAGATGCCCATAGAGATAGACATGCCATCACCTGACACAAAAGATGTGAAGTTGTGCCAGAATGCGGAATCGAAGGGCATCTCTGGAAAACAATGCTGATTTTCTGTTGAATCGACAGTGTTGTCACATGAAAATAAAGCAGCATGCTGTTTCAGACCCTGGGGCTATTATGTATTTCCATCTGTAAAAAAAAAAAAAATAATAATTGGGCCAACTTGGTCTCTCACAATATCACATGTGCGGTAAATGTTTAGGAAGTTTTAGGGCAGATTGACCATCAAACATATTGACTGCAACAAGAGTGTGCTAAGGGCTCTAGCCAGAATATATTTGTTAAATGAGTTCAAAACTTAATTTGCAAGGAGCCATTTTGAATTGAATGCAGTGACTTAATATGTATTCTTTTTAAATGGATTTTTCACAACTTCAGTTCTGTTTTGTTCATTCAATTTTAGCTTTTATGAGCTCATGGAACTTTTTTTCCTTGAATGGGGACTGAAAGACCGTCCCCTCCTCCACTGCTGCAAACAGTGGACTAAAACACTTAACTAAAGACAAGCAATGTGCCATTGTGCCTCACTCATCAGAATGACGAGAATCAGAATCAGAATGGGTTTTATTACCAAGTACGTTTTTTAACACATACAAGGAATTTGTTTTGGTGTTGTTCAATCACACATTCTCTAAATGGAATATTAAACAATATAAGTATAGGTATAAACAATATAAGTATATGTACACATGTATTAAATTAAATTAAAAATAAAGATAGAAATAAAAAAAATAATTAAGAGCAAAGAGCATTACAGCAGAGAGAAAACAGTGGCATGAAGAGCCAGGTGGAGAGTCAGGGTGATTTCCGGGCCTTGTTAATAAGGCTAGTGGCGGAGGGGAAAAAGCTGTTCATTTGACGTGAGGTTTTGGTCATGATGGACCTCAGCCTCCTGCCAGAGGGGAGTGGCTCAAAGAGTTTGTGTCTGGGGTGGGAGGGATTGGCCACAATCTTTCCAGCACGCTTCAGAGTCCTGGTGGTGTATAGGTCCTGGAGCGGCGGCAGATTGCAGCCAATCACCTTCTCTGCAGACCGAATGACACGCTGCAGTCTGCCCTTGTCCTTGGCAGTGGCAGCAGCGTACCACATGGTGATGGAGGATGTGAGGATGGACTCAATGATGGCTGTTTAGAAGTGCACCATCATTGTCTTTGGCAGGTTGAATTTCTTCAGCTGCCGCAGGAAGTACATCCTCTGTTGTGCTTTCTTGACGAGGGAGCTGATGTTCAGCTCCCACTTGAGGTCTTGGGAGATGATAGTTCCCAGGAAGCGGAAAGACTCCACAGTGTCAATTGTGGAGCCACAGAGGGTGATGGGGGCAGGTGGGGCTGGGTTCTTCCTGAAGTCCACAACCATCACCACTGTCTTTATAGCGTAAAGACCAAGTAAATGACCAAGTCTTACTCTCCCCAGTTAGTGAAAGACTTGCAAATAATGTATTAGTTTAAAGTATTGGGCATTTAACCAATATGGCACTGTAGCCTGGCAGACACGTACAGCTGTCTTTGGCTTTTTTGCTGCTGCAGTCTGCCAAGACAAATGCACAGCACTGTTCTCTAGTTCACACTACATTGAAGAGACAGTGACAACCTAACAATATCCAGCGCCATCAGCTTACCCCTCAAGCTCTCCTACTACCCCAGTGAATTCTGCCATGGGGAGCGGCCTTGAGCTCCCTCCACTAATAAATCTATTGCCTTCTGTCCAGAGAGCTTATTTGTTAGTTTTGAGTGGGTTCCCCAATGTTGTCCATACCCTTGAGGTCTTCTTTAAGTCAACTGTATATGAACTCATTGCACATGATAGAAAAACATCAAAAACATCAGTTGGTATATCCAACAATTGATGATTTCTTTTTTTCTTTACAGCAAACAATTAATATATGGTCCTCAGTGACCAACACTTATTTGAACAACCAATTTTCCATGGTACCTAGCTAGCAGATGTGTTCCAAGATAAACTTTAAACCCCATACCATTTGTATGCGATATTGCAACACACACAATGTATTGCATCATCTCAAGAATCCATTATAGACAGGATAGAAGACTTGGAAGAGATGACCAGTTTAGATGATGACTGCCATCAGGCTTAGTCTGTAATAGCTACTGATGATAGCTCCAAGGCTTTCCATATTCATGCCCATGTTCTTATTTATTTTTTCTTTCATCTCTGCCTATGCCAATGCTTTGGCCTCCTTAGCATGGTGTTCAATATAGACAATCCATCACTATCACAGATGTTCAATAACAACACACCAACCGAGAGGATATTCCGCCCAGTAATACTGCTCCAGGCATCCGGGTCACTAATGTGGCTTTCTAGTACCACAATATATTTGCGTTTGGCGGCTCACCGTTCTCCAGGAAGAGGCTTTCTGTATTGCGTTCACCTATTTATTCTCCTATAGATCGGCTTTTCTAATCTGAGTCAGCACACGTGTAGCTTAGGCATCATTTACTCTTCCCTCCTCTTTTGTATCTTTTGTTGAGGAAGTAACCTCCTTAAATGTGCATATGATAGTTAATCACCTCAGTGATACATTAATTAATTTTATTGAATTAATAAACCCCTGGACAGTTTAGGGTAGGGCTGCACAATTAATCGAATTTTAATCACGATCACGATTTTGGCTTCCCACGATCAAATTTGCGTGATCGAGCGATATTTAAAATGCGTCATTCCCTTCATAGAACAGTTTTTGCAAAGCCAATCTAGCGCTCCATAAACCACTGTCTGATCACATGTCTCCATGAGCCAATCAGAGCTGTTCCCTGCCTGCACCGCGCAGCTTAGTTTCTAGATGTAGACAGTCACAGAGGACAGAGTAACGTGAGGAAAATTCCACAACAGGTAGCAGTCGGTCATCATAAGCCGGTCACAATGTTTACCAGTTTACCAGTAAACGCAACGTTTTGTACCGGCTGTGTTGTTTTTCAGACAACAGCAGTGACCAGTGCTAGTTTGTGTCTTTTTAGCTCATAGCTTTAGCAGCAGACTGTTTGACATCCCGCTGTTGGAATCCTACAGTGAAATACAGACACACTACACTGTTTAGCAGTCAGCTACTACTAACGGTAGGCTAACGTTACCTGCAGTGTAACGTGTTATTAGTGTTTACTAGCGTGACATGCAGCAATGTTTATGTTGCCTCTAACGTGGGTTTCGGAGCATCAGAGCGCAACACAGACATGTAAGTGGCAGCGTAATGAGCTACCGAAATCCGCGTAGCTATTTTGTGTGCTAGATACCAGGCACCACATGCGCCGTTAACGTGAACAGAAAATTGCGTTGCCTGTATCTTTCACGGCAAACATGCATGTGTGGAAAGCGGTCGCACAACAGCTGAAATGGCATACTCCTTCACAGTATCCTTCAATAAAGGAGGAATGTAGCACAATATGGATGTATTAGTAGGAATGTAGCACAATATGGATGTAAAAGCAGTTATAATTATATAATTATGTGACAATAAAATTTGTTTTGGCTAAAATCAACAAATAATCGTGATAATTATTCGTGATCTCAATATTGATCAAAATAATCGTGATTATCATTTTGGCCATAATCGTGCAGCCCTAGTTTAGGGAAGTGGCTGTACGCTGCTCTTCGTTGGAGGTGGAAAACCGAAACTACGGCAGAAATACACAGAGCACAAACGCGTCACATCAGCTGCAGCATGCCCACAGCAGAGTGCGTCTTTGATAGCTTTATAGACCACGGAAGGCACGCTGCTCATCTCTACTTTTACAGAGAGAGTGGACACTAAGCGACGCACAGGTCTGCTTCAGAGCTCTGTGTGTTTGAGTGAACCATAGACTGTAAACGTCACGGGAACATCAAATCAAATCATTAGTATTGCCCTCCTAAACTTTGTGTTGATGGCATCATTGTATTCGATTTTGCTTTAATTTCTTGGAAAATGACACCTTTCACAGCTTTCCTCACTTAAAGATGGTTGCTAGATGATAGCAACAAGTACGGCATGATGGTCAGACCCCGCACGTAGCTGCCCGTTCTATTCGCCTTGTACGAATAAACCGGACAAAGTTACAGTTCTACCATGAGTTCTAGCACAATGAAATAAGGCAACTTATGATTTTGGGGGTTCACATAGGCTATTGTCCGGTTTCATATTTGTCAGTCAACTTTTAAAAATACATTCAGGGCTACACCCAAAACATTCGGGTCTGAAGCCCCGGCAAATTCGTCTGACGCCGCCTCTGCTATTAGATGCTTGCATAAAAACAGCAGTTAGTGTTCTCCCCTTTCTGCAACATGCGGTCACATTGGGGTGACCCTCTCATCTACTGGGACTCTCTAAATGTGCCTACTTGCAGTACTGGGCTTTGGTGTCCCTATTCCGTGCGTAGCTCCTTTTGGTTCCAGCTGGAAGTCATTGTGGTCTTTTTCAAAGACGATTTGTCCTCTCACCTGAAACAGTTTTACCTTGCATGTCCCTAAAAAGCCTAGCATTGAGGTAACATTAAAACTTACTTTAAAGCTAAAACAAAGAATCAAATGTCAAGAAAACATGATTCATTTCCTCTTTCTGGGTTTTGTGTCCTGCATAGCTTGGCCTGGTGAATTTGATGCCTTCACTACCCCCGTTTAACAATATGTGGAAGTATATGCAGGCAGAAACTATGTTAATGTCTGTAAAAGTATAGGTATGTGCATAGTACTATGTTGTACTGTATTTAGCCTCTCCTACTGAAACTCCTCCCTGATGTTTGGGGATGTTGACTGATGAACACGTTAGTCTACACTTTCCCACTTGTCTATTAAATCAATGAATGCATTGCCTCACCACCCTTGCTAATTGTTCTTAACCAGAGCCATTAGTGCCATGACATGCTGTTGGGGATGATACTGTTTGAAGTAATTAGGAAACAAGCAACATGGTGTTTTATAATGTTCTTCTTATAACTTAATGTCTGCTGCACGGTTCAGTCATCAGTTTCTTGAGTAAACATTGTCTATCTTTTGGATTCATCATTCCAAATTATGTGATATATCTTGCAAATTTCATCAGCATCAGCCATAAATAAATTATTATTATTATTATTATTATAGTCATTTTAATTTATACTTTTTAAAAGTAATGAAGAGATAACTCTTTGCAGGTATTGTCCCCTCACTCTGAGCATGGATATGAGGTCATTAGTACACTTGGGGCGAGTATAAAAAGTGTCATTTCCTTTAATTAGTCCATAAGGAGGACAGGAGCTTTGTTACGGACCACTATTCACAATCTTCTCCAGCGAGTTACACCATATGCGTATGCAGTAGGCCAAGGTGTTCTTTATGTGTTCAGCCCTGGCTCTGTCTCCTACTTGTATCCATAGGGGAGTGAATAGTACAAGCTGCTCTTCACGGAAGCTTTCTGGCATGTTTCCCACATGTTCTCATTCATAGCTGTTCAGTTCCCAGGTTTTAGCAGGGCACTAAACACATGGTCAGGTGCTGTGGTGCTGCTTCAAGCACTGTGCCACTGTCATGATGGCTTGGGTCCAGGCTTTGGTTGTGACATGAGTGTAGCGGAGAAGGGATTGTTTCTTGATTATTTGGCTTTGTAATGAATTATGTGATTCAATATGAATTAATTTGGACACAACTCCATAGACTCATCTGCATACACACTCTTTCTCTGTTTCACAAAAAATGTTTACATTCATGATGTGCTTATTTGCTTATGCTTTGGTGATAACCCACTGCACATTGATTCATATCCATCTGCCTTTTAGATGAACAGCATGTCATGGAATTGGTTTGTTACTCAGTATGCACAAACACACTCGTTCCTATTTAGCAGGCTGCATATTCTGCACAAGTGAAGCTGTTCAGACATTGTAAGACCAGCTCCATACATGCCAACCTGCACCACCTATGGGAAAGGAAATTGCGTAGGCATGGCAGGCCCATGCACTGTAGTCATGTCGCTTCCTCTTGGCGAAGAGAGTAATACCACAGCTGCTGTGTGTGGCACCACCTGCAGGCAATGTTAAAGCTGCAGTTTCATTTGTTTCTTTTGCTTGTTTAACTAACTAGCTACTAATTAACTAATTAACTGTGCAGCAGCTACTATATTCCACGCCAGAAGATATGCCGTATGTAGTTTACAACCGCTGCTGTCGTTACTTTTCTTGCTTAAAGGTGGCACAAGTTGAACTTAAACTTCAGGGTCAAAACTTCTGAAACTGCCTCTGTGGCTCTGCTTTTGGATATCAAATATTGAATTGTTAATATTATTGGCCTTATAACCCTAACCCCACATGAGTGGCACTGTTTATTACAGTGCACATTTAACTATTGGACATTCCCTTTGCTCAACTCACATCAAGTGATGGAATGAAAAGCAGTTGATAGTGTGAGCTTAGGGGTTTCTCTGGTTGTGTTGTTAAACTTTGTGTAGACTAGTTTGTCTAATTATGCACACAGATGTGCCTGTGCAACATGATATTCAATTGAACTGTAGATGTGGTTGTGCATGCATGGGTGCATGTGCACTCTCCCTTTCCGCATGATTATTTGGGATCACTCCCCTTGTGTTGTATCTATTCATCCATTTTTTTTAAACTATGTATTATGCTCATGGTTGTAGGGGGATGGAGCCTGTCCCAGCAAGCACTTTAACAAAACTATCTTTTACAGAGCTGACAGACGAGCACAAATTACACACACATTCACACTTACTGTAGGGGTAATCAGAGTTTCTGAATCATCAATTTGTATGTATTTGGTCTGTGAGGGGTCATGCAGACAGAGGGAACAGAAATTCCCCACAGAATGGCCTTAACTGGTCAGTGGATATCAACCCATGGAACCTTCTTTGATGGTTTGGTTGAATTGTATTTACTGTAGATTAAATTAATTGGTTAAAACATATAGAATTTCTTTAATACCACAGTTCATACCCATCTTAAACAATTCACAATAATAACTGTATATGGGAGTTTGAGTTGGGTGTGGGAAGATGCAATTTGCCTACATCTGCATACTGTAAAAAAAAGTTGACTTTTCATGGTGCTTGTTTATGCTTGTGATACTGTTTCAATAGTAACAATTATGCTTTTAAATGTCTCTTTGTAGAACATTACCAGTTAATAATTTGTACAGACATACTGATGTGCACCACATAAACAATCTGGTTGTCACTCTTTCACATGCACAGTAAGTGTGTGCTTGAAAACACAAACTATTGTAATAGTGCACTTGTTTGGCTGGTCAAGTGTCATGACTGAAGCAAATGTATATCTTTTTAGACTTTCAGTTGCTGTGCTAGTGAAAAAAAGAAGAATGCTATTAATAGAGACAAAACTCAGGTAGAAGTGGCTGCATCCCCCCATCTTTGTTGTTTTCCATTTTTTATTCTGCCCATTCATTCGCCTTCTCTCTGTCTGTTCTGTTGCCTGGGTAACAGTTACTGATGGAGACCAGGAGTTCGGGGAACAAAAGAAAAGTGTGGTCCTGAAGGGAGAGGATTATTAAATGACTGTTCATGCATGCACTTTTGACTGCTTGTGTGTGTAGATTCTTGATTGATATGATTGCATATTGTTATTCTAAATAGCTGATTTTCACATGTGCATAATTGGTTGCGTAAGTGTGGAGAGGGGATTTAGATAAAGATGTTTATAAAATGGATTAAAATAAAACCTGTTTAAATGTATTGATTAGGAAAAAATAAAATGAAACAATTCTTGGAAACTAGATTTGAACACCATTAAATGGAACAATCAGTAATATGGTCTCTTTAAAAATACCTAGTTGCAGCCACTAGGAACTTTATCTGCAAACTGCATTCCTGTAATTGACAGAAAATATGATCTTGCATTGAAAACCTATATTGTGACTGTCAAATCAAACCATTTGGGATTGTTAATGTGATAATTATTTCTGATTGTAAAATGGTTATTGGTTTGTTGTTTTTTTAAGTTTTTTTCTTTTTTTAACTTTGAAACACATCATCATGTCTATTCACATCTCAATCCTTGGTATAGTTGTGCTGTAGAGTGGGAACAAGCACTGGAGTTATTTAGCTCTTCTTGTCACGGTAATCAGCGTTCTATATATTGTAGTATTTATTCCCATATTTCTTATTTCACCTACTGTTTGTTTGGGCTTTTCTCAGAGCCATTCCCTGGCTCTCTCATGTGCAATACCAAGTTGAAACTATGCAAGCATTAATCAGCTAGACATTTTGTTTTTTAACCCAGGGGTCACTCATTGCTAGCAAATGAGTATGTTCAGTTAAGACGCATCTTTATATGTTAATACATCACATCACAGATGTTTACTGCCGGGAATTAGACCTGCATATGTCATTAACCTCTATGAACTTTAAAGATAGCACCACCAAGCTCTGCCAAACTAACAAGCTGGCAGACAAATAGCTTTTTTTCCTTATCCCCTCATCTGCTTCTATTTCTCACTATTGATTCATCCCAATTCTTGCTGTTCTTTTAATGGTCCCTTGAAGCACAGTGACTTAAGTCTTGTGAACATTTCCCATTAATGTATATTTGAACTGCTTGTTTTCCCTCCCTTTAGCCCTAATGACAGCAGATGTGTTTTGCTAGGAGCCATTAATGACTCAGGCACCAATTGGGAACATCTGTGCTATTTGAATTGGGCTTGGACGAGTTATTCATACCTACGTTATCTATTAGCATTTATTTTCAAAGCAATCTAAATCCATTGCATGTTGTTGCTGCAGAACTGTGTATTTATATTTCTTTTACCTTCCTCCCAAGCCTGATTGGAAGACTAACTGTCATTTTTAAACCTGGGCCTGGGTGACCGTAAGTGTCAATGGCGTCACTGTACTGTATACATGTTTAACATGAAACATGTGGTGTGGAGCTGCCAGTGAAGAGAGGCGACGTTGCTGTAATATAAGGAGCATGGGAATGACCATGGATGGGGGTATGAGGGGGGGGGGGGGGGGGGAGTTTTTGATTGCATCTGGCATGAATGAACAAAGACTACCTTCCCCTTCAGCTGCTGGCGCTCGCTGACAGGTCTGCTCTCCCAAGCTGTTGTGGTAACACTTGGCCGACAGCTGGAGATACAAATAAAGGCTTCACTTCAAGCTAAACGACAGGGAATATAACAAGGGCTGAGGCCCCAGCTGCCTCTGATGGAGGTACACGAGCACAAGCACACATAAAAACACCTATAATCACACATATCTCCATTGCACCCGCCAGCTTCCATGGCAAGGCTATTTCTTTCTCTAGCAGAGAGCATTGTCCTTCATTTCCCAGTTTTAGTCTTACTAGTGCAGTGCCCGTTGAAAATTTGCCTGTTTGGAACGGGCCGATTGGCCTGTGGTATTGCTGCTTGTAGAATTCATCAAAACCAAATTAGAGAGAGAGAGAGAGAGAGATCATCGTTAATGAATTTCACATTTCAGCAGAAGTGTTAATTTCCATACAGGTTTAGTGGCTTGACAGTTAACGGTGAAGTAGGGGATTTGATTCGCGTGGGTTTTTATTTCAGTTAACGACAATGTTTTTTCCCACCTAGTTTTTGTTATTTCGTTCGTTTTCGTTAACGATTATAACCTTGGCCCGTAGCAAGACACCTGTCAAGATTGAAATCCATCAGACTAACGGTTCGAGAGATATGCGCATAACAAAAACACAGACAGACATTCCTGCAATTTATAGATAGATGTTTATTCTGTATTCTGTTAAATACCACACAATTGCTCCTGACGGCACAGCAAAAAGAACAATCTGAGTAATCCTTGTAAGCCTTAAAACATTTCTTTTTTAAATATGGCCCTCCAAGCAAAAAGGGAAAACAAAATGACTGTGTGTGTGTCCACAATTATTTTCCCACATGCTGCTTTTTACAAGTATGCACCATTGTCTACACTCTGATGCCTGTATCTTTACAAACGAAAAAATCCATTACCTGCCCCTTTCACCACTCAGCCCTTCCTTTTTCTCAATCAAAGTCACCCCAAGGGCCTCATTGTCCAGGCCCTCTTATTGCCTTGTTATCAACAGCTGTAGCAAGCCTGTATTGGCCCCATGTGACACCACTGCAAATATTGGCATTACCTTTCTAATCACATGTCTTTCTCTGAAATGTCACAGAGGCAGGCAAGTGTGCTTACAGTTGGCTTACATTGCCTCAGTGTAAAGATATCATTTATCTCTTATAAAAGTGAATGAAAGAGCCATGATGTGGTGTGGGTGGGGTGATGTTAGGCTGTGGGGGCATTGCAGTCTCATCTTTTCCAGCAGTACTAATTTGCCACAGTAATGAGCAAGCACCGGTGCATGGTCATCAGGCAATTATATTTGGTTACCATGCAAACAGCGAGCATCATGGGATGTCATTATACTGAGAAATATATCCAGGCTTCATTACAATGTTGGGGGGAAAACAAATGCAAGCCATTATCTAAATTGCAGAACCATTTTTTTCAGCATGTGTGTGTGGTTTTGAAATGCAAAATGTTTTTCCTTAAGGGATTCCCTCATGGGTACTGATGCATTCAGTCATCTATATTTAATTTTTTTCCACTATTCAGTTGCCTATTTTTCTTATTTAAATTGTTTCCCCCAACTATTCATGAAGTAAATACATCAAATAAAACTCATGGACAAATTCCGTATGCTCTCTGTAATTATTTTGTTTGTAATGTGCGAAAAATATTCAGTCAAAGGCCTTCATTTATAAATCAAAATTTTTTTAAAAGCCTAATTTATCTTGAAACGATTGCATCCGGAAAACAAACAGAATGGGGGAACTGAAACCAAAGATAACTGTTTTTATTCATAGGGAAGGCCAAAACAAATGAATGTATGATTATACTTTTGAAATGTCCATTGGGTGGTATAATGGAAAATGTTTAACTGAAAGTCCCTTTAGATTTTAGTAAATTCTGATGTTCTCCCATTGTTAGATGGGACATAATGCAGAGGTCCCTTTTCCTCTCAATGGAACAGAACCACTTTAATTGCTATTATGCTTTCAGAACTCAGTTTCTGTGTGTGTGTGTGTATATATATATATATATATATATATATATATATATATATATATATATATATATATATATATATATATATATATATATATATATATATATATACAGTAACATTTACTATACTAGAAGACCCAATGCTGGAGTATACAATTTTTTATCATCATTGCAAATAATGTTTGGTCAGGAAAGTTCCCGTTATGTTCCTCACTAAAACAAATAGGACATAGTTATAATTATAGTCACTGTAACAGTGACAACCAGCTAGCAAGACAAAACATGTTTGTAACATGTTATAGCATACAGTCAATAGAAAGCAACATGCATTTAAGCGTCTGATGCTAAGAAATCACCTAAAGTGTACATTTTACAATGATGGTTTGCAATGGCACTGTCGGTATGTTTGTAATTGTACAAAATCGGGCATTGAAACGTATAGTGCTTTCTTTGATGTTAGGCAATGGCTACAATAAATAAATGGCATAGTCTATAAAGACAAACTAAAAAGAGTACATTAAAAAAAAAAAAACTTCTCTGCAAGTGTTGCATATGTATAAAGAACGGAACAAAGATGTAATTTATCTCTGTAATCTATGGTATGGATGCATACTTTATCGTTCTGTACATGCCTCGAGCTTAGAGATCCTGACTGAGAGAGGAAAGTGGTGGGTGTAGGGCATGGGCTAAAGCTAGAAAAAGCCTGGGAGAGAGGTATTGGGTGGGCGGCTGCACCACACCAGCAAATCAGCCCTAATTCTCTGTTATAATTCACCAGGCCAGGGCTCAAGACAGCATTATCTGCCCTCAAATCTTTTCCCTGTGTTGGATAGAGCATCGTGGCATATAAAATGGGAGGATAGAGAAGTGGAGTAATGAACGGATAGGACTCAAGGTGATGGAAAAGGAGATGGGGAGAGGATGATGGAAACATGTATTAGTTCCCATGGTGAGAGGGACAAAATGGAAAGGTCGACCTGGTGCTTTCCAGTTAAGCTGTGGGAGATTTTCATTCAGTTTTCAATCACAGTGTAATCAGATTTTATGATTAGGTACGGGCTTTTCGTCAGTGTAATTTCTCTAGTGATTTACATAGCCAGGGCTGTGGACTTTTTGAAATGATTTTCAGTCACTTCAGAATAGATTATTTCATTTCCATCACAAAACTTTACCTTACTGAGATTTAACACATATTTGTGCTTAGACCTTTTGAAAACAGGTCCCTTTCTATGTAACATTAGTCAACAACCAAACAAACTCTGAACTAACAAGAGCACAGTGTTGGTGCAAAGTAGCAGTATTGGAGAGGGGATGACAAATGATCTGGTTTAGTGTTTGTAGAAATTGTTGTACATTAAAACCACAACTAATACTCACTCTGACAGAGGAAGTGATAGCCATGCAGCTGAACCTGTTTTCTATGTAAATTAAAACGGAATGAATAGGGGTGTCATGATTCTCCAAATCCTCGATTCGATTACATTTTCGATTCTAATGTCATGGTTCGATTCGATTTTTACATTTATGTTTTTTAAAGCACAGGTTGCTATGCCATTTTTAGACTATACTTTTATGCAATATACTGTATTTTCCACACTATAAGGCGCACTTAAAAGCCTTTAATTTTCTCAAAAAACGCGCCTTATAATCCGGAGCGCCTTATATATGGATCAACCTCTCAAGGATCACTGTCCCGTTGACGGGACACTGCGTCGCTGTAACCTCGATAAAACGTCCACTCATTCGCGTTTTTATAACTTTAAAGCATTAAATCTTCAAAATATACAGCCATGCGACACACCAATTGAAAGCTTAGCTTCTAATGATTAATTGAAGCCCACATACAAAGCATAAGATGATTTATAGCAGTTACACAACTGTTACAAAGTAACAGAAAATAAAACAATTCAGCCGTAATCTGCGCAGGTGTCGAGAGTGCATCCATACCTGTTTTCGTTGTCCTTTCAGCAACAAAGTGGTATTTTGCCCAAAACTTGATTTTCATAAATCCACAAGAGTCCAAGGAAATGTAATATCCAAGCTTTATATTACAAAACGATCTGTTCGCCTCACAATGTTGAAGTTTCTGGCCGAATCACAACGGAAAAACGCGAAACAGTTTTCCATTTCCACACTTGTCATCGCCGCTAGCTTCTCTGCCCAGCTTGCTACATGATCGATGTGGGCGTCATCGTATTCCCTAGCTTCTAAGCTTTCGATTGGTAGCTCATATTAGCCAATCTGTTCAGGTTTGCCTCTGATATGGCCAATGGAAGCGGACAAGCCGATGACAACATGTCAGGGACCACGTTGAGACGATCGACATTTTCTCTGACCACTTAGATTTAAATGCTATAAGGAGGGAGTGAACGGAGTTGTCAGAACGCTTCATAAAGTTTGACTTTATCTGACTGTTTTGTTGACATTCCCTTTAGCACAGCTCCATCTAGTGGATGCATAATGCAACCCCAGTCAAACGTTTGACTGCAGTATCTTCTATTCTATGCGCCTTATAATCCGGTGCGCCCTATAGTGCGGAAAATATGGTAATATCTGACCTTTGTTCACAATGTACCACACTACATTGTCAAATTAACAGCATTTATTAACAACATAATGTAACAATAAATTATATCTATAACCTGCCATCAAGTTTCTCTTTTGTAACTGCAGTCTTCTTCACAGAAGATGACATTCAAGTTCACAACAAAACAAACAAAAAACAATAAATGTCCATAGTCTTCTCTGAACAATTAAGTGTCTTATTCTATTTCCGAACAGTTGAATATATACCACACAGATTAACTTCGATGTCCGTGCTGCCAGTGGAAGAATATGGTACACGCACATAGCAGAGCTTGCAAACTGTGGCTTTTTTGTCAACAACGTGAACATTGTCAACATAACTCACTGGAAATCCAAAATACTTCCACAGCGGCGACTTCGGTGAAAGTGGAGGGGGTTCAAGTTCTGTCGATGGGTCTCCTGCATCTGCAGTTGCCATGCTATCTTTTGACTGGCTGTAGCTAAATTAGAGGAGGTTGACTGATTCACAGCACCTCAACACTAGTGTTTACAAACTGACTGAAGAGCCGGTTAATTAACCCAAATAGTGCCACTGAACCGGGAGAATGAACCGACTCACTCCTGCTTTTTTTACCTCATTCGTGCCGGCAGCGATTTGCTCAAGCTGAGTGCGATCGGGGTATGCTCCTCTGTCTGTCTGTCTGTCTGTCTGTCTGTCTGTCTGTCTGTCTGTCTGTCTGTCTGTCTGTCTGTCTGTCTGTCTGTCTGTCTGTCTGTCTGTCTGTCTGTCTGTCTGTCTGTCTGTCTGTCTGTCTGTCTGTCTGTCTGTCTGTCTGTCTGTCTGTGTGTGTGTGTGGAGAGCTGGTCTTCTTCTACTACTGTGTGTGTAGTAATCTAGCTGATTAGCGCCTCCACTGGAGTGGTGGTAGAATCAATCAGGAAATGTGCTACTTCGAGCAGGCTACACGTGTGTTTTTTTTCTATGTTTTTTTTTCCGCTTGGCAAGCCGACCGGACGTGACATGGGGGCGTGGCGGCATCGACGATTCCATTTTTTTATTCGAAATTTGACATTGTGACTTAATTTCGGTCAGTCAAAATCGTGACACCATTAGGAACGAGTCAAGATTTCTGCCCATTCTACCACCTTTAAAAACCAGATCCTGTTATGCCCGGTTCAGACCACACCATATCAGCCTGATTATAGCTTGAGCTGAATTATGATGTTGGTGCTACTTGTTGGAAATAGGAAACCGATGAAAGGCCACTTATTTTTTTAGGCTTTTCTAAACACAAGACAGCCGGTATCACACACATTGCTTCGGACACCAGTATTTGTGTGTTCTTCGGAAGTCAGTCCCTATAGCACCTCCTTATTGACGCCATCATGCAGGTCTTGAGGAATGGCAAACTATAATTGGTCGTGGACCAATGTGTAGTTTGTCAGGTCTCTCGGCCAAGTCACGGCAAGAATGTGTGGCTCTATAATCGCCTAATCTGACACAGTGACAAAAATATTGTAATATTAGCTTAACCTTGCATTAAGCTAATACCAGTCTGGCTACACAGTGTCTGTATTATGTATCTGAACCAGCAGCTATTTCTCTGTGTGTCCAGGTAATGGACAGACATGGTTTCTCCAAGGGGAATTAGCTGAGTGGAAACATTAACCAGAGAGCCAAGTCTTGTCATTCACCTCTCGTTGGACAGAGAGAATGGAGAGCAGATGCTAGGGCACATGCCACTTTTAACTTCCTGCTGGGAGAGAGGGAAGGGAGAAACCAATATAACACCAAGGTGGGTGGGTGGGGGGCAGTGTAACAAAGAGTGCGAGGTTGACAAATAAAAGATGGTGACAGGAAGAAAAGAAGTTGAAGAGAGAGGTAACGGATGTCTTTCTGCCGGTTGTTCTGTTCTGTTTTTCCCTGACACACAGTGGCATGAACACAGAAACAGGTGTGTGAGGACGGACAGCCCATGTATATGACTGTGTACACCTGTGTGCATTTGGCTGTGATAGCTTGCATGCACATCCATTGCTTCTAGGCAATGTCATCTGTGGATTTTTGTGGTAATACATGCGTGTCATCTGCTATATTAGTTTCTGTTTGACAGAAAATTCAGCATTTGACTTTTCACATTAGCATTTGCTTGAAACACTACCCTAAAGATTGCTATATTGCTACATCCGATCTTCCCTTGGAGCAGTAAGTGGATGTTTTCTAGGGTTCATTGAGCCGCAGACTCCACAGATGGTGGCTAAACCACAGAGCACGTGTTGGATGTGTTGGCTCTGATTCGTGTTGTTTTAATGCATAAAGATGCTTATTAGAATCCTAAGGGACTTGTGCCAAAGTGCATATACAAATCCAAATTTCAATATCTCGAGGCTCCACAGGAGCTACAGTATTTAAAACCATTGATCATCAAACTCATACGGTTTGTTTCACTAAAACTTACAAGAAGAAGAAATAAGCAATAGAAAAGTGGCATCATGTTACAACCTGAGTTTATTTTGATTCAAGTCGGCACTTAATTTTATGAGTTTGTTTGTACTGTAGTTTGTATCGTTTTATTTCCTCTGCCTAGCAAATACAAAATAAGTCTTTTTTTAATTTAAATTTTTTATTTAATTGATTTAATTCTTGTGGCCTCTCTGCCTGTAGCAAGTAGCCTACACTTAAAAAAATAGTATAAATCTATATCCCTTGATGATATTATTTTTGCCTATCAATAGTTTTTAAGGTCAATAAACACGGAAAATATTTGACTTGAACTTTTTTCATTTGACTGGTAAAATAAAACCTTAACGGGTCACATGACCAGCACCAGTGTTTCTAGTGGAAAAACTGGTTACAACAATATTTTGATACTTTGGTTAACAATAGAAACAACATTGCTTCACACAATTTTAGACATTTATTTTTAGATATTTATTTTGGATCATTTGTCGCGATAACCATGTGTGTTATGTGCATTTTCAGTATACATCAAGAAATGTCATGTCAGTGGTGAATAACCAGATAAATGATTTTGCATTTATCGCATAATTGTTGATACAAATGATGATATTTACAAATAATGTTGCACTTCTGTTTTGTATACGAAATGGAGCAAAGTATGCCTAGACATCTGCTTTTTTCTATGAATGGGCCAAAGCGAGGTGACACATCTGAGCGATCCATGGTGACAGTGCTATTTCTGTCAACAGAAGAAATGCCATCAGAATTAGAGTCACATTGCAGATATTAGACACAACAGCAGAGAAAATATCAGACCAGAACAACGACACAAACGCACTCAAGATGTTGCTAAAGTAAATGTTGACTATATATCATGCAGACATGCCTGCTTTGCTTGAATAGAAGTAATTTAATGGTGAATATCATATTGTTTTCATCATTTAGGAAAATAAATAAGGTCAATACTGAATAGGAAATTGCACTGGAAATATATATGTATATGTGCAAATATATATATATATATATATATATATATATATATAGTAGAGACTCTCATGGTCTATTATGACTCTTTACAGACTGACAGCTGAAATGTTACATTTCTCACTCACGCCAGCATTGTATGGCATATTCTAAAAGACTAACAAAGCCCCAACCTTGCATGTTGCTGTTTCTTTCATTAACACGCATACCTTTAGGGGCTCTCTGCAATTAGTTAATCAGTGATTGAATATCTTTAATTCACATTCGCTTCAATCAAGTTCATTGATCAAGTCTAATGAGGTTTTGCTGTGGGTTTCTTAACCTCTTTACTTTCTACTGCTTAATAAAGGGGCTGCACTCGACATTCAGAACATTCAGAACATTAATATAGCAGCAAAGAAATATTTGCTAAGTAAAGATATAGTGGAGTAATGACGTCCTGAGCAGAGAATGAAGTCACACTCCCTCTGTGTGTGTCGAAATCGGATCGGATTCTTTGTTTTGATAGCCGGTCCGGCCGCACGTGCATGTAAGTGCATGTGGCCATGAAAAAACGTTTGTATTTTACGTATTTGGGAATGGTCTCTGAGGGAGGTTCTCTGAGAGCCGTGTAGAGGCCATCCCAGCCTGCTGTTTTTTCAGTATTTCTGGAAATTGACTGTCTGTCCTCCTTGTTTACCTTTTTCCCTGTTTTATTAATTGAACACTCCTGGGCTTTCCCTAGTAACCCCGTGTTTTCACGTCACAACGCTATGAACTGTGCGTAATTCCCTCAGGCAAAATGTGAAGAAATGTGGACTTACAGAAACACACAACACACAAGGTACAATATTTTTTAATGGCAAAATATTTCATTCAAGATTAAGTAGTGCTGCGGAGACATCTGGGCCTACAAATCCTATCCTACAGACTAAAGAAACAGATAAATGGTACAGATTCTCGCAAAAATCACTCTATAATCATTTTATTGTTTTTCAATGAAATGAGAATTATAATACAAAAATGATCATTCCCTCCAATGTTGTGAATAATGCAATCGCAATAATCAAATCAAAATAATCTCAATTAGATGTTTTTTCTCGTATCGTGCGACCCTAATTTTGGTCACAAATTGTGATTTTAAAGACCGTTTAAAATATTTTTTTCCAAGTTCTGATCCTATATGTACATTTTTCATTTATCTCAAGTTATATGCTAAATGCATACCATTTTTCAGTATTCTTACTTTTCTTTTCCTATGAGATGTAAAATAATTTGACTCAGCTTAAAATCTAAAGCATAACTTTATCCAATCAAATGTGATTGGGCGTGACTAGCTAACCTCGTCTATCATATAAAACAGCAACTGACTGTTAGCTAGTGGGCAGCTAGCAGAGCATGATCTTAATATGAGGTGTGTGACTTTCCCCTCCACAGACGCACGTCGGTAAATTAGGGAATGAATTAGCGCTCGGTTCAGCGAAAAGAGGAGGTGTGTTCAGGCGCAAACGTTCCATGGTGCTATTTTGCAGTTTGAGAAAACAATTCCGCCACAGACCAGGAAAAACCTGGTCTAAAGTCAGTGGTACTAGTCTTAAGTCAGTGGCGCGTTATTCAGATGCTATTTTAGGGGTGCATGCTTGGCCATAATGTAGCGTGTGCACAACGAGCATAAACTTTGCTTCTCTCATCTACACTGACGCAGCGGTTCCCATTTTTGCAAACCATACATAATTACAAAGAAAAATATTACTGAAAATGCGCTTCAGGTGTTTGGATAGATCAGGAGGCACTTTACAGTACAGTCCTCAAAAAGTCGCAGCATTCTTTGTGGCTTGTTGTGTTTTACACAAAATTTCCATGAGTCATGGATATGTTGATGACATAAATGAGGAAATATTAGAGGACTTAAGGAGAAGTGATGTTGAACTACGGCGGGATTGGACACTTGAGGGTCCGGGAGTGGCAATACGCGAGGTGCTCCTGGTGGAGCGGGTGGACGGAGATGGAGTGGGGGGAGGAGGAAAGGGCACAACAGGAGCAGGTGGTGCGTTTGGAGGCCCACGCTCCATGGCTGCAGCAATCCTCTCCAGACTTGAGGAGATGCGCCCGAGAGGCCGCAGCAACATCGCCACCCGGTCAAGACGGGCATTTATTACTTTGCCGCATCCCGGACAGCTCCCGCTGGCGTGCGCCAAGCAAATCCACCGTCATAATAGCAATCTGCCATGTAACAAGCGCGCCTGCTCTTAAAGGGAATGTGAGATGACGCTCTGATTGGTTTATTGCACGTTACGCCCAAACCACACCTAGCTACTTCAGACCAACCCATTTTAGATTTGCGTCGGAAGAGTCATTTATCCCGCCGGTATAATAGCAACGGCGCCCGAGATCCACCCACAAAGATACTTGCATTTGGCATTTGATACTTGCGTTTCAGATCGTTAAAATAGGGCCCTAGGTGTGTTTCTTAAAAAAATTTAAATAAATAAATAATAATAATTATTATTATTTTATTGAAGCCATATTAATTACATTGCATTGTTGTCTAAACAGCCATCTGAACATATCCTGTCAATTGCTTTCACATAGTGGTGGATATTTTACTGTTTAATTTTTTAAAGTGGGAGAAAAAAAATGACTAAAATGCATTATGCTCATATTTGCATGTATGGTATTGATTTTTTTCACACCAAGCCCAAAAACAGCATCAGGAGATTTTATTTTTATGCAGAGCTTTTATGAAATGCAGTAAACACTAGAATAATGTAAAGTACAATTAAACATGCCCCAATAGCAGCAACATTGAGTATTTATAAAAATCTGTTTTCTTCCGTATAAACTCAGACTTTCATAGCTTTCTCCACCACTTTCTGATTCATTCTGAGGTTGCGCCCTCCACCCATGTCATTCTGGTTATCACTTGTTGTTATTATATGCACCAATAAAAAAGTACAAACCTGCTGCTGTCCTCTTCTGTAGTCCTCCTTCTGTAGTTTTAAGATGGCTGTCGTGGCTAAACCGAGGTAATGGCTTAATCTGAGGAATTTCCTGGTATTATGTCTGCTGAAAAAAAGGTTACCGAAAGTGTTGAATAATTCAGTGCAGATGCTTGTCGCCAAATTCTACATTAAATCTGTAAAAGACTAAGGATGAAAAGTAAGTGATAAGGGATAAAACCGTTGCAAGTGAGCCTGGCAGGGAATGATGAAAGAAAAGAGGCAACATGATCCACAGTAGAGCGGAAAAGGTGGAATGGGTTGATAGAAAATGAAAGGTAAAAAGCAGGCACGACAGGAAAAACTTTGACAAAAATTTACAGGAGAAGGCTAATGGAAGAAAGGTGCAGAGAGGAGAAAAAAAGGCAAAATGAATAAATAACACACAAAGTGATTCAGATGGGAAATGAGAGCATTGTTGAGGAAAAAAAGAATGTGAAGTAATGAAAATAATCACAGACCGAAGTAAACCTATACCACAGACAAGAGTGGAATTATGGGGTTTCCAGCCACTCTCCTCCCCGTGAAGTCACTTAGGACTAAAGCAGCAGGGATTTGTAGAGTCTGAAGATGAACAGAAAACCCATTTTCCCTCATGGCTACATCTGCCACTGTGAATTTATATGGCTGTTGTACTGAAGAGTGGAAGGAAGATGTGATCAAACATGAAGGGGAATAGAGACGGAGAGATGCACAGTAATCGAGAAGGAGTGAGAACAAAAGGCGAGAATGGTGGGAAGTGCAGAGGAAAACATTGTGAGATGATACAGGAAAGGGAATTTGAGAGGATCTTAAGGGCATGATGTGACAGAGCCAAATTAACAGAATGAAAAGTGGTGTGTATATATAGCTTTTCAGGGTAGAGTATTTGCACTTTGTAAAGCTTTTAGACTTACTGTAATTGTACTTGCGCACCAAGTCTGCGTTATTCATATTTAAATGTAAGGAGGGCAATTAAGCTTTTAAATGTCAAGTTTGTCCTACCAGTGCATGGTGTTGCAATTGTAAAAGGTGTAATTACTTAAAATTTTCATGACAAACAGACAATGCCTCCTTTACTTTTCAGTGACATTCAACTGACGTGTTATTGCAGTGTTGAGATGAATAAAGACATCACCGAGCTGCAGAAAATATTTCGGTCTTACATTTTAGGCTGCTAAAAACACTATTTTAAAAGCGATATTTCAACAGTTTATTCTTTTTCAATGCAATTTCTTTCATTTGTGCGGCAGAGCCATACTGTACAATGTCACTCCATTATCACTACGCTGCTGAAATGAAACCTAAGCCTTCATATGTTTTTGCTATTCTCAGGGGAGTTAATGTAGAAGTGCAGGTGAAGGAGAGTTTGCGGGACTGCATTTCTGCAAAGCTGCCACCCTATTGGAGATTAATGAACAAGTTTGTCCGTGGTATTAGTCCTCTCTGGGCTGCCTCCCTCTCAGCATAGGTTGATTTATGGACACCCAGCAGTGCATGAGTTATAATTTGAAAGGGGTTTGTTTTTCCTCATGAAAATGGAATTGATCAATGAAATGAAATGTTGTGATGAATGATCCCATGTGAATTTTATTCCTTATTTTGTCGTGATTTCTTTTTTTGTCTGCGAGTACACTTGCGTGTTCCCTGCGCTCACGCTCCTGTGGCTGAAATTTATGCACATGGTGTGTGTGTGTGTGTGTGTGTGTGTGTGTGTGTGTGTGTGTGTGTGTGTGTGTGTGTGTGTGTGTGTGTGTGTGTGTGTGATTTTGCAAATATCACCACATCTTTGAATATATGCTTGCAAAAGCGCTGACCCTGAATTTTCTGTCCGACATCAGAAATATATATCGCCTTTAGGTTGCCATGTCTGACTGAATCAAATACTACGTCTCACCTATTGGATGTCATTGTGAAAAAATCAAAGAATAAGTCATGCCCTCCCTTTCTTTCCCCCATTCTGTCCGTGCATATGGATTTACTTTATCATCCAGCCGCAGCGTGTATGCCAGGGTGTTTGATGTTTCTGTGATGGTGAGATATTGAATGAACCGTGGAGAAATGCGATGCTCCTTGGTGAATTTACAGGACCACAGAAAGAAGAAGAAAGGACCATAGGAAGAAAAGGAGGGCAGAACAGGCTAACATCCCTGGTGCACTGGCTTGTGTGTAACACTCTAAAGATAGGAATCCAGAAGCAGCACTGCTACAAAGAAAATAAACTTCTGTGTCTATGTGCTGGAGAAACTATATAGATTGGGAATATTACTATTAGTAATACATAGTACATTCATCATTTGTGAATCTTATGGTCTCAAAATATTGTTGAAAAGTGCTTATTCAACTCTGTGGTGATTTAGTAGGTTAAAGTTTATGATGTTTTTGTTGATATTGGGCTGCATTATATTATAAGATAATACTGATATCTCCTGTATATGTCCATTTCTGTGTGTCAATGTATGCAGGTGCCAACTGTATGCCTGACTGCAGAAAGTGCACAATGTGCTAACAAAGTGCTGATTTTGAGCACTAAAAACTCTATAATGTGCTTAACAGCAACTTAATTGTGTGTGAGTGCATTTCTATGTGTGTGTATGTGAATTAGGGTGTCTGCATTCTTCCTACCTTCTAATTTCTTGCTTTGTCATCAGTGCTGCAGGGATTGCCCTGTGTTTTCCTAAATAAGTCCAGAATTACTTATGATCCTCACCGAAGCAACAAAATCATAATTTATAACAATGCTGAAAAAAAAAAAAGTATTATAATATACAGCAGACAAATTAGTATATAGGGATAGTTGACAAGGATGTGTGTGGTGGGAGAGACGTGAGGCAAAGGTACTGTGTGACGTGAAAGAGACAGGCACATCCTAGTTCTCTGTGGAGATAGTGTAATTTGGCTCTCTCACCAACACGGTCAATGTATCAAAATTAATACTCTTTCCCTTAGTTGTATCTCACTTATATCTGAACACACAAAAAAGTGAACACATTCTTTCAATTTTAGTTTGACTTGCACTTTCCAAGCACATCATCAATGTCCATTGTGAAAAAGCATCAATAAATGTGCTTTGAAATCACTTTGTTGCAATATCAATGTATTCTTTGACCCTGCTAAGGTTCAGAATGTCCCATCAACAAGGTTGTTATATCTCTGGAGCCCTCTCTATCCATTGGTATATGGATATTTACTGTGTGATAAAAACCTGTGGACATGGGTCAGGGTTGTAATGAGTAGGGGTGTGCAGTTGTTTAAATTTGTTTGAGGTGGAGCACACAGTGACATTACACAGTGACACAAGACATACATTACATATTTACATATTAAATCCTTTGCTGTAGCCTATATTTGCCCAGTGCGCTGGTCTTTAGCTTAGGCACAAATTAGTTAGTGTCTTTAGGACCTTGTTTGCTGCCTCATGTTGTTTTTAGAACTCACTTATTGAAATGGTGATGGCCATACCTTCTGTAATAGCTGGCAAATGGTGCTAATTGCCATTCAACCTAAAATAATAGACAATCTGTTAAGTGTTTGTATTTTTGTGTACCACGTAAAATATCAACATTAACAATTAAGTATGAGCATCAGCATTGTTGTCTTTGTGTGCTTCCCTCACATTGTCTTTTCTCTTGCTTTTATCCAGGGAGGCCTCATTGCCCTCCTTCTCCTAATTCTCCTCTTCACCCTTGTCCTGTATACCCGCCACCGATGGTGCAAGCGTCGCCGCATCCCCCAGAAGAGCGCCAGCACCGAGGCCACACATGAGATCCACTACATTCCCTCTGTTCTGCTCGGACCCCAGGGTCGAGACAGCTATCGGGGCTCTCGAAATACACACCAACACGGGAGCTCGGTCATCGGTATGCCCATCCGCGAGACCCCCATTCTTGATGATTACGACTGTGATGAGGAGGACCCAGGTGGACACTCCCTTAACTCCACGCCCAACAAGCTCCACACCAAGATGAGTGATGGGAAGATCCAGGAGGACTATGGAGTTAACATTGGCATTGGAGGACACACAGAAATGATGTTCAAGGAAAATGAAATTAAGCATAATTTTGAAAAACGAGGTAGGTCGTCTATATAAATTTCCCTTGAAAAACAATTTAGCATGATGGAAAAATGCACTGTATGCATACAATAGAGATTAATTATGCTATACCTGTGAAATAAACAGCATCATGCTGTTTTTGTCTTTATCATTCAACTACAAGCAGCATACACTAAAAATTTTGAGTTGTCATAGAAAATCTGTTTTGCTCAGTGGTAGTTTTGAGCGCATGATTTGTACATCCGTGGAGGCGCTCAGTGCCAGCTCCCCAGATGGCCCGGCCTGGACAGTTCACTTTGGACCTTGGCCTGCCCAAACATGTTCTTAGCACAGCATGTCCTGCTTACATTTTGTCAACAAAAATGACTCACGCCATTACAGTACATCATGCTGGTAATGATAATAATTCTGTATTCCATGAGACATATAAATAAGTATTAATTGTATTCTGAAACCACATTGACAGTGAAACCACACTCTTACATACCAACTTGGTTAACATAGCCATCGGCTTTGTGTGTCAAGCAGTAATGCAATACAGTGCCATGTAATTTAATGTAATGTCTTAAGGGCAAGACAGTGACAGGGACCATCAGTCTCGTCGATTTAGATTCTGAGGTGTATCAATGGGTGGCCTGTTGACCCTTGCTAAACATAGTCAGGGGCCTGCATTAGTGACAAAACTGGAAGTGATACTTCAAATATTCTGCTGGAGAGATTTTCAAACATAATGTATGCAATGTAGGCTATGTAGCATTTGTTGATATTACAGTATATCCTGTTGAACTTTGGGTGCTCCTCTGCAAAGCACAACTTTAATAATTGAAGGGTGCTGACTGAGTTGGAGGGTGCCCGCGTTATTCATGTCCTACTGAATTATGCATGGGTGAAGTTTGTGGAAAATGCCCCCTTGCTTCCATAGTATTTATCAGTCTACATAACCTGATTTACACAAACTTTTTGCTTCTGACTGACTGTGTACTTACTTCCTGAAAATAGGCTGGAAAAAGGATAAAGCACTGATGATATCCGTTCAAGTTTTAAATTAACATTATTTTACTTAACATGTCTTAGGCACATTGCCGATCCGTGTTTGAGATTCTGATAGAAAGTATTTACTTACAACTCAACAACAGAGAAAGCTGATTATGGTTAAGTTTGACTTTATTAACATTATTTGAATGGAGTATAAAATTATAAAATGTGTTACATTTACATCACAAACAAACCCTAAATTGACAATGCCTTACAGTCCCTGGCCATGACCACAGCTGATAATGATTCTAAAAATCAAACTTGGATTTCAACCATGATACAAACTTAAGGCTTGCATATATTATGTTGATCCCTTACGTAAAAATTAAACAGAAAATTATGCAACATGGTGAAGGCACAGAGGTTAATTTCTGCTCTATTCCCAAGTGGGAATGTAGAATTTTGGGATTAGCCGCTGGGACAAGAGAAGTGAGGCAGAGGTCAAAGAGGTCAAGGCTCTTACTGTACAGGCCTGTCTCTTGGGCTAATCGCCAAATGATGCCATTATTACAAGATAACAAAAAGGAGACTATTATCCCCAAATAGCTCTAAGAAGAGTCAATCATACTAGTTGTAAGCAGCAAGACATAACACACACATTAACCATATAATGACCAGCAATGAATGGACTACTATTATTTTTCTATTTTACGTTTATTTAACCAGGAATCTACTCATTGAGATTAAGAATCTCTTTTACAAGAGTGTCCTGGCCAAGACAGGCAGCAGCACAGTTAACAGAGTTTCAGACATAAAACAATTCACATTGAAAACACATAATAAATTACAGGATCATAAAATATCAAGATATTCAACAGTGTCCAATGCGTGTAAACTTTGTGTGGATGCATGCATGTATATAACATCACCATAGTCCAGCACCGACATAACGGTGGCAGCAACAAGTCTCCTTTTGGCCTCAAAGTAAAAACAAGACTTGTTCCTAAAATAAAAACCCAATTTCAACTACAGTTTTTGCTGAATGTGAGTGTGAGTACTAAATATACATTTACTTATGTTCAGACATATACAGTGTACAGATACATCTAGAGGCACACCATCATGTAACATAAACCTTTAAGGTCATATTATATGTGATGTGGGCAATATTAAGTCCATTGCAGGGTATTACACCAGCACATTTACTATGTATAAAATGGGCTAATTCATGAGACAAATGGTCAGATGATGGTGATTTTTTTCTTCTTCTCAAATACAGCTTTTCTAACATCCTTCTATTAATCTCATAAACAATCTGGCATTTTCCAAAAGATATTTGCACAAACCATTTCATTTGATGCCTCTGCCTCCCCATCTGTAAAGTGCATAAAGCGGCGACATTTGAATACAGGGGTGATTAACTCCTGTCCCACCTGTTCTATGCTGCTCTGCATCCGAAAAAGTCTTCAAATACCAGTCATCCTTTATCTGTCTGTCCTTGCTGACAGATAAACCCATTCAGCTGAACTCAATAGTATTATCCCCAGGGATTATGGCTATGCCTCACAGGGTTATGCATGGTATTGGTATTGGTTTTTGTTACACAGAAAACCAAACAAATGAGGCCCGTCAGTTTCATTATTCAGCAAGATTCCCACGGCTTTGGGAATGCATTTGGGCAACATGTACGGTGTAATTCAAGTGCAGAAAAGCCTTAGCAGCACGCTAAAAAACATGTTTTTTGAGAAACGCTCAGGGCACCAGCATCAGACCGCCATCATCACACATACCGCTTCCTCTGAGTTTACCATTGACTTCTTCCAGCCTAGCCTGTGTTGTCAGTCATACTTATGTCATCTCCAGAGCTCTCTGTAGAGGTAATTTACTGTACAGGCCTGAGCAACTACTACTGTGTCCTACTTCTTCAAAAAAAGTTTAAAGAAAGTAATTTCTTAACAACTGTTATTGCTTATGAAACAAAACCTTTTCTGATAGCAGATGGTTGCAACTTTTTACTTTGGAGGTCCACTTTGGGTTTAACACGCATAAAGCTGATGTCACTTCTTGCTGCCAATATTGGTACATTTTAATATACAAATATGAATTCTGTGCGTACGTAGAAAATGAAAAAAAAAAGAGCGACATCTCAACTGCAATGAGTTTTGTTGTCAACTTTCATCTGTGAACTCAAACGATTATTAGAATATGATACCTCTTAAAGCAACTGTTGGCACATTGTTGTTCTTGCATTATTCAATAATCCAGTCAAGATGACTGGTAAATCTTAATTTCTTTTTGTCCTGCCGCTATGAAACATTTAAAAAATAAGGTGCTTTCTATCCTTGCAGACCTTGAGAAATGTATCCTCGCTTTTATCTTAATAAATTGAGATTACTGTAATAACCACCAGAGATCATGCTTCTGTTTTCAGATACAAAAGATATATACACTCACAGATAATTTGGCCATTTGCTATTATAGTGTCTTTTCAGCCCAAACCCATGAGAAATAATCAAGCATAGCATGTGGTCACATTAGCACACTTACTAGTCAACTTACCTCTTTTTTAGTTGGTTGCTTCCTTAATTAAAATGAAACAATACACAATAATAATCCATTCAATTCCCATGTAGAATGACTCATCAACTTTGTTTTTCAAACATTATCCTATGATTAAATGCACTAACTGGACAATCTAAATTAACTTAGAGTTCTGTGTGATTTATTTCCCCCCTAAACAGCTCTTACTGATGAGTTAAATTAACTATTTCACCAAATAACCAAAGACATTATCGCAGTATTGTGATTGTTCTTTTGAAAACCCCAGGGTTGCTATAAAAAAAGTTTTATATCTAGGAGCATACTGTAGCTAATAAAAAAAAACTTGGCCAGTAAATCAAAATTACTGCTATAGTTAAGCATTTCAGAATCCAAAAGTATTTCATGTTGTACCTCTTATTCCTTTCAGTGAAATTATGTTATTTGTAAAGAATGCTTGATGCAGTTACTGGGTATTTATTTTATATTGTAAACACAGATAAAGCCTTGGGCACCACTTGTAACCAAGAGAGAATCTGCTAAAAGATAATTAGATTTTACAAGTTTGATGCAGTAAATGTGTAACTAAATATTGCTTAAAAATAGACAAAAGAGAGACATGCTGTTTAAAAAAAGATCCCTTCTAGTACAGTCGATTTTATAATAAAAAAAAAATGTTTCATCCTCCACAAGACCACCGTCATACCAAGCTTGTTGTGATTGAGTGTTTGCCGAGCTCTAATTGAACTCAAGACTGGAGAGTAATAATCCAGTGTCAAGCTTCAGATCGCTAATGTGACATCATTGTTGAGAAATGGCTGCTGGTTTGGCACACTCAAGCTAGCTCAGGGTGATGTTTTGGTTAATACTGAATCAGGCTTGTCATCCTTCCCCATGATAAATAGATGGGAGTTAATTACAAAGACTTCCCATTCTTCCTTTTGCCCTGTCTACGGAAAGCATTTAAGTTGTGTGTTGTCAATAAGGGCAATTTAGTGAGATGAATAAGATGATTTAAAGATGCACATGAGCAGCATATGTACAGTGTGTACAGAGTGTGCACAAATATCACTGCATGATCAAGATCCAACATGTAGGCTGTATGTTATAATGATTTTCTAAGTGAACTCAGGCAATACATCCAATAAATGTGACACTTTAAGCAGTTCATCATAGAATTCTAGTCTGTGCCCACTCCAGTGTGCAAACGGCCAGCGTCAGTTTTATCAATCATGGCTTCAGCATCTCTGGTGCATTGTGTTTGTCGGGAAGTTTCAAAGCAGCACAAAATTAATAAACTCCTATATGCAGAGTACAGCAGCAGATGAGATGATTTGGAGCAGAAATGACTACAATAAAATAAGGGGGGGTGGGTCCAGGTATTGTGACTCATTGAGAAATGAAGCCTTAGTAATCCAATCCAACGTTAGGCTGTTGTCAGAGAGAGGAAAACAAGACATGCCTGTAGAAATGGATTTGTAAGCACCAAGTCCACGCCAGATCGATATATGTGGGTTGATTGCATGCCAACTCATAAACCATCTTTATGAGGCTGTTTTGAAATGTGGTTGGGACTGCTCACCCACATGCATTAGTCAATATAGCTGATGTTTCTGTGCTCCCAGTATTTCAAAGACTCTTAGTTCATTAAAGTTATTATGCTACTTATTCAAACTGTTCACATAGACGACGTCTTTAAAGGTTTGAATGCTGTTACTTTAGGAAAGAAAACAGAAAAAGGAGAATAGGCAGTAACACAATAATAACAAACAATAAAAATAGGCTAATAGGCACCACCACTTCAGGCTTAGACCCCTAAATAATTTATAGTGTTTTCTGTAATTTAAACTATGACAGAAGGAAAGAAAATTGAACAATGATATTTGTATTTAAAACCAGGTTATGCCATCATAAAAATGTAAATGTTACAGGTTAGAATATATGTGTGCCTTAAATTATGGGTGGGCCTCAGTCCAATCCACCCATTCCATTTTTTGGGGGTTTGTTCAGGAGAAAATCCAGAAATGCAGCTGTTCTCCTCAGCCTGCCTTTGGTCAATATGCAATTGTAGGAAAAATACAGTTGCTTGCAGCGTATTACATTACCAAATTATTTCTGGGTGTGATGAATTATCTCAGTGTGTGATAAATTGGCACCCTGTCCTAATTATATTTGCATAATGTCTTTTCTGCTTCATTTCCACTCCTACATGTGGTGGAAACGTTCCCAGTAACACTGTAGAAAGATCTGGAAATAGTTCCCAATATTTATTATTGTCTTTGGAATCTGTCAAAAGTTTAACATATTTTTTTACCGTGAAGACATTCATCAGTGTCTCCCCGCACAATCGCTGTATAACAATTAGAAGTGTCACAAAGTGTCATGAATAGTCATAAAAAGAATACAGCGGTTAAATATATCCCAAAAAATTATTAAATTTGAAAGAAAATATGACATTTACAAGGGGGTAACCCCTCAACAAATAAATCAACACCCATAAAACCTAGAATCCCCAAATGCCAGAAACAACTAAATAGATGATATACCCCTTTCAGTTGCCCCATATTATAATAAGATACTGCATAACAACAACAATGACTTCTAGGAAAAGATTAACTCTGACAGCATCCACAGTACTTTTGAGGAAGATTCCAGGTGCATTTGGAAGTGATCATAATCAGTGTCAATGGGATATTCCTTGCACTCTGTGTAGGTTGCATACTGGTTATGCACACACTTGAGTACCTGCAATTTATGTCATTTTATCTTATACATGGCTTAGAATAGGATTGCTACTTTGTGTTTAGCTGGATAGCACCGCTCCCTAAGTTGATGTTAGACTGGATCTGTATGGCTTAAGTATTCAAGCATTAGCTGAAAACAAGGCTTATCACTACAGCAGTATTTTGTGGTGTCAGGAGTTTTAAAAAAATCAAAGGATGTCTCCAAAGGAGCCCCAGCAGATAGAAGGGAGAAAGATGCCATTGAAGGTGGACGACGGCTTTCAGTTAGGAATCAACCCCACTTGTCCGCTGAGTCCAGCCTGGTCATCGTTGGTTGGCTAAGATGTTCAAGAGCTTCATGCAGCTGCACATAGAGAGAGACAGAAGACAGGTGGATGAAGGTCACAATCCAGGAGCAGGAGTAGAGTGTTTTGACCCAGATTGCTACGCCAGGAATTGTGCGGAAGCCTAGCCTTTGAGGGAGGTAACAGCTAGGCAATTTGCTGCAGTCATGCTCAGAGTGTTCAGTCAGGTATAGAACAAAATACTGACCAGAACCTCATTTTTATGAGTTGCACACTCTTCAAAGCTCCAAGGGAGAGAGACACTTCTTGGCACTCACAGACTAATAGACTGGTAGTGTGTTTCAATGAAACACTGAACGCATTTCCTTCAGGAAAGAAATGGGACAAATACCTTGTATTTTTGCTTGCTGCATACAGAGGGGTTCCCCAGAGCTTAGCAGGATTTTTGCCATTTAAGCTGAGCCCATTAGGTCACAGGCCCTCTGGATGAGCTCTGTGAAATGTGTGAAAAAGTGATGATTCTTATAGTCTTTAATGATTCACCAAAGAATATGAAAACAATCTTGGTGCTGATGATGGATAAGGAGCACGTGAAAACCACTCCCCATGGCTCAAGACAACCTGCTGAAATGACACCCAGGTTCAGTTTCAGACATTCTCACTATTTAGCAGGTTGTATAGTTAATTTGATTTCCAAAGAGCTTATTGAGAGGTTTTTCCTGCCTTGTTTCTTTAAGATTAGACATGAAACCTCATCAACCATCAACCCTCCCGAGGATGCATTGTTGACCATGTTTCTGCCTTGTTTTCTGAGATACAATCTGAAATATGGTCAACAATGCATCCTGGCAATGGTTGATTGTTAGTCAAAGAATGTCACTGTGGAAGATAACGCTTTTATATTTGCCTTTGTTTCTGTTGCTCAGCATACGTTAAAAGGTATGCATGTGTGTAGGGAGAGTGTCTTCGCATGCTATAGATTTTGCATGCAATGTTGGCTCCCAGAACATTTTCAGATTGCTATGGACAGTGTTGGGCAGGTTACTTCCAAAATGTAATACAATATAGTTTACTAGTTACTGTCATTTGAGAGTAATTAGTTATATTACATTATTACTGTCTCTGTGTAATTCTTTCCACTACTTTTGCATTACTTTTGAGTTTCTTTCACCAAAGTATGACTTGGCAGGTACAGTAACTTGTGAATTTCAACCCGGGATCAATAAAGTCTCATCTTTATCCAATTCAATACAGCTGTACAGTAGGTGTTTCCAGGTGTTACCTGCCAGCAATAGGCTGCAGGTCATTGTTACTTATTAAAAATGTACAGAGTTATTAGCCCATACATTTTTGAATCACTGTCTTTCACACTGTCCCAAAAGATACATTTATTTGAAATATTTTTATATGAGGATCTTGTTCTTAAACCTCATGACCTCGGTGTATTTCTGAATTAATTGTCAGTCAAGAGCTTCAGCCTGTCTGGAGCAATTGGAGGTCAGAGCTTGGCCAGCGATGTTTAGCTGGCGCAGCATGGGGAGACACATCCATATTTTATTCTAGCCCATGGCAAGAGCAGGAGCTATACATAGCACTTTATTCCTGCTCCTCTGCAAACAGCAGATGCTTTAAAATATACAAGTAGAGGCAAAAGCTAGCAGAAAAAAAAAGTGTCTGACTAAAGATTGGACATTACATGCTTTCCAGTGGCTGGGGATGACTAGGCATGAGACAGTAAATGTTCAAATCCTGAAGAGCGGGGGAGTTTCTGTCTGTCTGTCTGTTTTTCTAAGTCCTCCAGATGTCTTTAAGTGTTTTCAACTGCCAATATATTTCATTTTGTAGTATCTTGGCAATCGCCATAGGAGAAAAATGAAATACCACTCATTCCTTTCTTTCTGTGATGTAGGATTTTGTCAAACTTGCAATTCTCCCATACTTGATCTTTTCTTTATATCTGTGGCAATGCCTTCAGCATGGTGCCTTTGGTATTTATCTCAGTTAGTTTTGGGATTAGAGATCTACGGAAGAGGATTAGGGCCACGTGAAAAGTGTAGTTGAGTTCTGAAGTCAAAATTCTGACTTTATTCTCAGAATTCTGACTTTAAACTTAAGAATTCTGACTTTATTCTCAGAGAGTAAGCATTGTGGAACCGTATACACCTATTCATTGATGATTTTAAATACACAAAATATTAGCTTTTTGTGATTAGTGGTAAGCATTATTAACCCAATTAGGGTGGTTCATACATTAAGCTATTTTCTAAAACTATTCAATGGCACAAGATAAAAAAGTACATTTCCAAATGATAATTCCCTTTTATTTTATTGTCTCTCCCTCTTACTGTACGTTGACTCTAATTCCTGCCCATTCTTGCTCTTTTCTTTCTCTGAATACTTCTCCCCATTATTTTTCCCCTGTCTGTCTTCTCATATTTCCAGCTTATGCTCCTTTACCCGCTCCTCTGTATCCCTCCCGGCTTTCTTATTTGCATCTCATTCCCAACATCATCTCCTTTCTCTTTGCTTCAACACCCATGGCATCCATTGTCTACCCATCTCTTCCTCACACGTCTCTGGCTCTATCTCTTTCTCTCTCGGCCATTCTCCGTTCATCTCTGGATCCCTTGTCATCTCCAACACTTTTGTCTTTTTCTTTGTATCTGTCAAACCTCTTACTCTCTTCCCATGTACCTGTCACACTTCCAGAAGCAGTGCTGTCAAAGCTTTCCCAGAGAGCTAGACTGGACTGCTCCTATTGACACAATGGCAACTTTAATAAATCACAGAGGGAATCAGAGCTGGTATGAACCCCTGTTTCCTTGCTATTGATGCATTCTGGACTCATTTGCTCCCCAAGCCGTGAAGGGGAGGAGAGAACACAAGGGAATAGAGATGCAGCTAAAGTGTGTATCTGCTTGTGCCTGCATGCATGACGGCATGTGTTGGAGGTACAGGCAAAGAAAAGACATGAGAAAGGGAGTAATAAAAGGAAATGTAATAAAAAAATAAAAAAAAAAAAAAAAACTGAATGAAATGAAAACAGCAGGGGTTTGTAGGGTCCAAAGATCTTCAGAAATCTCTCCACCATTTTCCACATGCCCGCATCTGCTACTGTGTATATGAGTGCCGTTGGCTGCCTGGTGGGATGGCTTTGAATAGGGAAAGTATATAACTGATTCCCAATTGTTGAAACATGTCAAGAAGTTGCTAAAATTAAATTGGCAATATGTGCATAAGTTATATCTGAGCATTCATTTCCAACTTTTGTCATTTTATTTAGTTTACTTTGGTGTTGATCATATTGGCTTTAAGTTGGTGTTAGTGTGTGAATAAAATTAATCTGTGTATTTTAAAAGATACCAGCTAGGACTAGGCAGAAATGTATTTTATTTTCCAGTTTACCAAATAATTTCAACCAAATGAATGACTGTACAGATTATATTTTTTTTATTGTGTTTTTTGCATTTAGCTAAGGTCAGCTTAAGTGTAGAGGCAACTTCTGCAGTGTCTTGGTCAATACCCTGTCCCCTAAAACAGGTAGTTTAGCATGAAATGTGGCATGATATGGAATAGCTTCCACACAGTCTACTACTACCATATATGTGTGTGTGTGAATTCAGAGTCTTCCAAGCTGAATTGCAAGCCGTATCACCTGCCTTAGGGTACAGGGCATTGTTGAGGATCCTGAAAATGTTGCCTTGTGTCTCACTGACTTTCAGCAGAGAGGAAATAGCTTCTTGAGCCTAAGAGAAATAAGGTTCAAGCACTATTTATGGACAGACAGTCATGGTCAAAGGTTTCAGTTTCTGACAGACAGTAATTCCCATTGGCTGTATCAGCGATTTGGGGGGGGGGGCCCTTTTTTTTTTTTTTTGGTTTTTTTTGGAGAGTTGCTTTTTTTTTTTTTTTTTGCAGAAAAAATTTTTTTTTTTTTGGTGTTATTTTTTGTACCGTGAAGGCATCATTATATCAGTTTTTTTTGTCGTGATACCCAGAGATATATTTTTAGAAACCTCTTTTTCTGGAAATTAGTGCTTTACCAGTGAATCTTTTTATTTATTTATTAAAAAACATGAATTCCTCCTTTGTTGATTGTGATAAGTTATATTATACCATACACATGTATTAGCATTGTCGTTATTGTATTAGTAGAAGCTGTAGCAGCAACTGTAGTAGTAAAACTAAGGGTGTCAGTACTATTACTAACAAACAGTATGCTGCATTCTCAACTAATATCTACTTTGACAATGAATTGCACAGGGGGAAAACATTTTGGTTAATCAATCAGCAGTCATCTCTAAAGTTTACTGTGACAATTTAAGCTTTATTATTCCAACCACATTTGTCTTGTTCTTGTTTGTCTGCTTGATTATGAAATGAATACAGTATATTTCACCAACTAAATGGTACAGGTCCTGAGATGCATACAAGCAACTAGCTTTGTTGAGATTCGCCCGTTTTCAGCGGCAGTTTCAAAATATGAGATTTTCATAGTAAAGGGGTGTCAATTTTTTGTGTCTTCCCTAACTAGTGAGGGTCTCCTGACACCTTAGTGGACCCATAATAAGAACACTGAGTACATCTCCATCAAAAAGCAAATGGCTGCATGCCTTACCTCTCTGGGTCTGTATGAATGCATTGCTCACCAATGAGCTCCCAGGGGAGGCTAGAATGTAAGAGATGCAAAAAACGGAGAGAAGGAGGGAAAAGCAGATAGGTGGTATTATGTTTGTAGTGAACACTTCAGCAACACCCTGATTATTTTTCAGATGTTTAATGTTCCATGGTCTTTACATAGGATGTGAACATATCCATATAATGCATTTGTCTTTGTTGAGTATGTTATCAAGCTTCAAAGTGATTTTTCTGCCACTGTTTACACTAAAAATCATTTGGTTTGACGGCCATTTTCATATCCCGGTAAATGCCATGAAAAGATGAAAATGGGGATTGGAGTCCACTTTATGTAAACTGCTCTGCTTTACACACAGCTGTGAAATCAATGTACTTGGACAGGGAGTAGCAAATAAAAGCGGGGCAGGAGCTAAGACATGTCATTTACATAGACAAAAACAAACACATGCATATCCATACACACTTTCACAAAAGCCTGCATAAACAAAAACAAGCATGCAGTCCAGCAAAAAATAGAAAATTAAGGAAGGGTTGTCTTCCCATACTAGACCACCAGGAATAGGTTGACTGATGCATCGTGCTGTTGACATCCACTGCTTATGAGACACTGTTAACACATGATAAGGGAGTAACCGCAGATAAGGGAGATGAAACAGAGAAAATAAAGGCACCAGAGCTTTAGCTGACATTGAACTCAAAATGAGAAGCCAGTGTGGACCTGGGGTCTGGGGAAAAACAAATGTCAGAATAAAATATCTTGGTAGCTGCTTCTGACAGAAGTGAGAAATGGGGATTAACAGCAAAATAGTGAGAGACCTTCAGGAGAAAATTAACACATTTGTGTTTCAGTGTTCATGACTAATGCAGACATTCATGTCTTACAATATCTTGTTTCAACTATGGAGTCTTGTGGACAATTAGTGATAACATGGAGGACCATCTTGTTTATAATTAAATGAAATTATTACTTTATATCTGAAGATTGGCCAAAGAACATGTCAGTTTTACAGGATTAAGTGTACTTTAATGTATGGTGCAAACAGATCCATCATGATATTTTAAGATGGTTGAGATTTAAGGTGTGTGTGTGTTAGTGGGGAAGACAGAGATAAAAACATAAACATCAGCAACTAGGGGACTTACATTTGTTTCAAGGAGACTGTGGCTCAAGGCACTTCTGCCCTGCCTAGCATCTTTTCTTTCTTCAAAATGGAACAAAGGAAGAGGGATAAAGAGAGGCCATGAAATATGTATGCAAGCAGTTAACCTCAAACATGCTGTCACACATTCTGCTCAGTCATGGCAGGTCAAAGCTTAAGTGCCACCCACTCTGGCCGTTCTTGTTTTTTTGCTAACCCCAAGTACCTGAATTAGCCTAAAACTACCATAAATGCCCACTGTGACGGGGCGCATAGCTGCCGTCACTGTAGCGACTACCTAGTTTAGCTCACAAAGACGGAGTGTGAATGTTGCCTGTGTATGTTTTGTTAGCATGCTCTGTTACGTATCATATGCTCCGATTCAAATCATCTGTTAAACTTGCCATTCATCTGATTCCACACAGTAATCCCGTAGCGTTCTTGTGCACATATTACAGCTAATACTGTGGTGATTTAAAGGCTATAGCTATATCTATCAATACATAATTCTCTGTTGTTTAAAACCATACAGTTTATCACAAACATCATCATTTATAATAATCACACTTACAACACTTACATCTTTGTTATCTTACTGTTTATTTAGTTTAAAAGGTAACAGTATAACAGGTAGTCTTTGTGGCTTACCGGCGTCTGCTCTTTTGTTAATAAAGGAAAGTTTGCCGCGATCGGCGAGTTTAAATGACGTTATTACAACTATTTATTTTGTCTGTTAAAGTATTTTGTGGCTTAATGAAATGTTTTGGTGAGTCATGTATAAATCTGGTATGTTGCAATTCCAGGGGCATGCTACAGGCCTATATAAGCTGTCAGTTTCAGTTGCTCAAGGAGCTAGAAGAGGGTGGACGTAAGTCTGTGTAAGGCTCTAGTGACTAGTTTCACAAGTCAACTTATATACAGCTGTATCTGTATTTTTGGTATCATTTCATAAGTTTTGACTCTCACGTCAATTTATTTTATTTTTCGTGAAAGTATTTGTTTTTTCTCTCTTTTTTTTTGTTTCTTTAATTTTGGTTTTATTAATTGTTTGTTTTGCCTGTGGGCCTTAATTTGGACAGAAATTAATAAAAGTCCATCATTCCAAACTTCATCTTTGACTACCCTGAGTGTCAATATCTGCTCACGACGACTCTCCTACATCTACCCTCAACACCCACAGGGAATGAAGCTCCCTTAACCTTTGTTGAGTACTTTGTTTTCTATTCACTTTCCTTTCAAGGTTTTAGCCCCGCATATTGACACTACACCTGAAACCCTTTTGGATTTTAAAACGCAAACCAAATGCCAAATGTGGTGGCCAGCAGAACAATGTGTAGGTTGAATGTGTGTACGCCTATACCGTCATTTTACTGTTTAAGATACATTCTGCTGTGCCTAACAGAGAAAACTACTCCACTGTTATAGCCTTGAAATGTGCTTTCTTTCTCCCAGGACATTCACACTACATCGATGCACATGAAAAGGAGAGGAGGCTTTTTTCTACTTCTAGGCATGCTACTGTATATAAGAGAAATGTTTTCTAGCCACCAATGTAAAAGCCTTGACTTATACTCTGCATCATACTGTATAGCTGATGGATATAGCACAAGGATAATTTAAAATGTGTCCATGCCATTGTTTTTTTTGTCTAACCTGTTTAGTGCCAGGACTTGTAGGGAACTCTTGTTTTAGTCTCTGTGTCATGTGCTCAAAAGCATTCCTTCAGCACAAGGCAGAACTCGACTCACAGCCAAGGGTTGGTGTACATACACCACACAATAGCCAGAAGCAACAGTAACTGCTTCAGCATCAAAGCCAGTATATGACCTGAAAAAAGTTCAGTTACATGTATGATACAACATAGTAGAAGAACTATTTAATATTTTATATATATAAATTATACTTTGTTAGTGTAGCATAGCTTTAGCTGTAGTCCATTACTTCAAACAAAATGGATATCTTTGCAGTATGTGATACATTGAAGGCTGCTGGATTGTAAATAAACAAATTTTCAGCAATAGAAGCTGGAGGCAGCAGTATTGTAAATAGAGAAACAAATGAATGAAGGCTGGGGTGATGAGTGAGTGATGTGCACAACTTACTGTGAATTTGAAGCCACTGGCCACTTAGCAGCAGTGATGTGGGGGGATATGTCAGCAACAGTGGCAGTTAGATAAATGCACAAAAAGCACACTTATGCAAAGTAAATCACTTTATTATTTTCAACTAGCAGCATGATATTATGAACATTTTCAAATTCAGAGATCTGGAAATTTCCTATTGTTCATAAACAAAAAGTATATACGATTTCACCAGAACTGTGGTGAAATGATCCGTTTCATTTCCATGAGCTATACTAGCAAACACTGCAACAGGAAATTAAACTGAAAACATTTAAATGCCATTAGATTATACATTATCAGATGGTAGTTCTGTGTGTATGCATATGTCAACTACCCACTAAACTAAACCAAACTTACTCTTCAACCTTATGCTTAAAAATGAGTGGATAGTGTTAAGTCTAAATTTCACCATTGCTGACATACAGTATACTTACATATAGCCATCTCTTATGAATAAATAAATATGTATGATCATGCTCGCAACACTCATGGAAAAACTTGCAGCAATTATAATCCTAAAGTATTGCTGTTTTCTTTGCACTACATACGGCAAATCTTTTGACTGTGGTGCTTTTCACAGAGTTGATGCTTGCTTGCTTGCTTTATAAACCATTAGTTTACTTAGTTTTCAACTGCCTGAGTGTGCTTGACTCAGCTTGACAAGCTTTTTGGCTGCCTTCAGGGCACCTTAGATCAATTTGTATAGTGATAACACAGGGATTCGAAAATGTGACACACTGTTATAGAGGAAATATCTCCAGAAAGTCCATATCCAGCCCTGTGGCTATAGACACGTCTTGATGCCTCGGGAAAAAAAAAAATCTAACATTGTTCTACTCCCTCTTCAATCATGTATGAATAGGTGTTTTGATGAAACATCTCTGGCCGGCTGCTGGAATCCTAGTCAACAACCCATGTACGTACAGGATTTTATCTAAAAAGAAAATGCTTATGTCGTGTGTTCTATGTCGTATAGGCTTTGCCCTCTAAGGGCTGTCACTATTGGGTTAATCCCTTCGCGCATGCGCAGTCGTGAAGATTTTCTTTCCCGCCCTAGCGCTCAGTGCATGCCTCAACTACGTCTGCAAATACTGTATATTACAGAAGCGGAATCGGTGCTCTGCTCCCAGTTTTTCTTCAGCGCTACCAGAATGAAGACTTCTACCTCCAGCAGTCTTCGCCTCTGTACTTGCTGCCGGACTGGCTACATTCTGCCGTCGGATCTCCACCCCAGCTGTGAGTCCTACCTCAGTCCCGTTCACGCCGGGATGGCGCTCACCCCTCAGGCCTCTTGCCCGTTCTGCGCCTCGCCAGCCAACAAAAAACGACCCCTTTCCCTTTTTTTTGGGGGCCCGGGGGGGGGGAAAGCCGCACAACCACACCACCCCGATCTCTGCTGTGCCTCCGCCATCATAATACTATTTAACCCCAGAAGAGGGATCTCTCCTCGGTTTTCCGTCCTCCCCGCTGGGAGGAATGGACCCCGAGGCGGGTAACAACGCCCTCCCTCTACGGCTCTCCCCGTCTCAGGAACGGCGATCTTGCTTCCGAAGGCCACCCTCTTCGGCCACCAGAAGCCCACACCTCCGTCCCACTGGGACCAAGTCTGTGCTTAGGTTACTGACCACTCACACCAGTGTGTAGCCCAGGGCCTCGCGGCACAAAATAACACTGGCTTGCTAGCCTCTGCTGTTTCGACAGTGGCATTTTCGGGATGCGGGGAACGTCTGTCTCACCCCGGTTGAGAGCGGGAAAAACAACCGCCCTTTTAAGGGCAAAAAAATGGCAGTTTCCTCTCAACCAAGCAGCTTTTGTTCCCATTGAACATCCCGCTGACCATAAGACAGTTGTTCCCCACACAAGCACACACCAGCACACACCAGCCCGCCGCTGCACGCGGAGCTCCACCACTCTCTCACTATGTAGACAGCTGGAGCGTGCGTCCACTCAAAACGAGTATGGCCACGCAGACATCCTTCTCCCTTCTCCCCCCCCAGCTGTCCCAGCGGGATGAGGAGGGCTCTGACCCAGTGGCCGCTCCCGCCTTTTAGGGCGGCGACTGGCCATGGCCCTTTTGACGAGGCCCTACCCTAGGCTGTGCGACACAATCCCATGTCTCGCGCAGCAACACAAACACTGCAATTTACATCAGCAATTAAATCCTGCGTTATTGGTGATTGATAGTGCTAGTACAAATACTTCATTAGTGTACTTAAGTTACTTAAATTTTTTCACGTAGCTATACTTAAGTAGAATCAATACTGCATCTTTTTGACTTTTACTTTGTTACATTTTGCAGCAATTATCTATACTTTCTACTCCACTACATTTATACAACGTTCCGTTAAATTTTCTGATCAGTTTTTCCCTCTGCCAAACGGCTTCCTGACCGTCACAAGTTTGTCTCACCAGTGAAGTTTGGTTGCCATAGATAGATATGTATGATATGATATGTATGATATGTATGTATATATGTATATATATATATATATATATATATATATATATAATATATATATATACACACTGTAAAAACGAAAATGTTGTGAAAACTCAAAATTTCAAGGCAACTTACTGCACTAGATTTTTGAGTTTGGAGGCCAACTCAAACTCCTACGTTTTGAAAATAGTTCAGCCAACTAATAATGTTTTGTTCAAATAATTAACTTTCATATGCTGTGCCAACTAATAATGTTTTGTTTAAATAATTTATCTTTCATAGATATAAAAACTTAAAATCTTAAGTTTCACATACTAAATAATTCAAAAACAGTCATGTCAACTAATTATCTTTTGTTCAGATAATTAACTTTTTGTGTGTAAAAACTAAGTTTCGACTTCTAAAAAAGCCCCCGTGCAAAATAAGGGGGCCCATCTAAAGCTGCTGATCTTGCATCACTTGACATAAAAGGGCCACTAGTGAAGTGACACACCGCGAATACTGGCTGAAGAAAGCCTATTACTGCTCAAAGTCTAACACTGCAAAATTCCAGCTCTTCTTATCAAACGTAACAGTCACTTACCTCATGGTTACAAATGTAAACCAGCACAACAATGACAATTACCAGGCAACAAAACATTCTCTAAGCAGACACGTTGTTAATAAACGGAATTCATAAAGTTACATTTGTATTTTGAACAAACTGCAAACTTTTCAGCAAAGTTTGACACAACCATTTACTGCCTTGCATCATGGGAATTGACCAGCCAATGAACCACCTGACTGCAGTACGCAAATCGGAGTTCAAGGCATAGAGCAGGCCGAAAAGGTAGGCAACTGAAAACCCCTGCAGAACTGCCCATGAAACCCAGTTTTAGCGTGGAGCATGAAAAGAGTAATTGACCTGGCCTCAATTTGAGTCTAACTACAAATTCAAAGTGGCGCCACCATACATTTTGAAGTGAGACCAACTTATCACAATAAACTTAATACAGTGAGTTGAAGTAACTACTTTAACAAAGTTTATAATGCAATTATGTGTTTTTTGTTCTGTTTAATTGAAAATCAAAGTAAGATGAGCAATTTCAAGTTCTCGTTTTTACAGTGTATATATATATATATATATATATATAGGGCACCGCCAATCCTTCATCGGCTTCCAAGCCAGCTCCGGTGCTCCAGAGCCCGGGCGCAGCGCTGCTAACCCTCGGCAATACAGCCTCCGGTGAAAGTGAAAATTAAAATGTTTGTTTTTTATTATTCCCGTTTTTAAATCATAGTTGCCATCTATTTTTCTCCACAGCGTTGTTTACTTCTCCGCCAGGCTGCTAAGATGCGTTCATATCTTATTTATTTATTAATAATGCATTTCTACAATCACAACTTAGGCCTTACAATCAGTATTAGGCCAATTCATAATCATAACAGGGTTTTTTATCAAAATAATATATTATTTGATACATTCACTTGTCACTGCAAATAAGGAGAGAAGTTAGTCTATGTTCTGCTTGTGGACTTGCGACAGCCCTTAGAGGGCGAAGCCTATATGAAATAGAACGATAGTTACGTATTGTAACTCCAGATTCTATGCGTATAGGCGTAGTCCTCTAAGGTTCGGGCCACTTGCTCCACTAACATTGGCTGAAGAAAATGCTGATGTTGGGAGCAGAGCAAACATTCCGCTTCTGTAATATACAGTATTTGCAGATGTAGTTGAGGCCCGCGCTGAGCACTAGGGCGGGAAAGAAAATCTTCACGACTGTGCATGCGCGAAGGGATCAACCCAATAGCGACAGCACTTAGAGGGCTACGCCTGTACTCATAGAATCTGGAGTTTCAATACGTAACTATCGTTTTGTTCATTGCTAAGTGTAGGTTCACAGTGCGTGTGCTGCATAGTGTTATAGTTCTTCTGTTGTTTTCCTAACTTCTGAGGATAAATGGATGCCTAACTTAACCAACACCCAAACAGAAGAGCTAAAATATGTAGTAGCCAATGCACTTTAAATTAATTTCACTCTATCATTGTATCTGCACAGTGTCAGGAAACATGGGCAGGTTACAAGACAGAACAAGCTAGATGGGTTGTATCTCTGTCTGCGGAAAAGAGATCAGGATTTTGTCAGAGCTATATTCAAGGACCAAACAACTCTTTACAAATTTTTATAAAAACTTTGATAACTCTACAAAGCTGTTCAAAAAAATATTAACCATTGTAGAGTGAGCTAACCACAAATGAATCGGAACAAATTGTGGATCATTGCAAGGATAATATTTGTTCTGAAGCACACTGCAACACCGCTGTTATTGTTAACTTTCCATTTATAATATCAAAAACAGTGTGAATACTCCTGCCTCTTCACTTCAACCCTCATCCTCTTCATCTCCATCTTCCTCTGCTCTTGCACGCTCATTGGCATGCACGATGAGCATCCACTGGGAGCAACACATCACCATTATTCATGGAAAGAGTACACCTCTGAGCCGGACTGACAGATCAAAAGATGTTGATGATAGGTGGGGGTAGTGGTGTTTGGGGTGATAAATGGCCTCATCTTTTTGAGATTGCTATACTTATACAAAGTTTGGGGACTGAGCTGTTTTCAGAGTTTTTTGAGTGGTTGTTTGTTTTGGGCCACAGCTGTCTAACCCTACACTTTCAGTACATGCTTGCAGACATGATAGCCCACATACAGTACAGCCAAATCATTTCTCCTTACATAGATTAATTTACAATGTCACTTAAATTGAACTTGAACGCTTCACAGGCCATATAAACAAGGCTGGTTCTATTAACAGAGGCTATAGATACATGTTGTTGAATAGCATAATCTCTTTTAGATATCCACGTTTCGACCTGTTTGTGTCAGACACAATAAGGGGAGACTCCTAATTAGTCTCTTCATTCTGGCATTAATTAATTAGCCAGAGCATACCTAGACAGAATGTCCTGTCCTTTTTTCTTTTGCAATTTTCTACTGTAAAAAAAACTACCCCCTTTTTCCCCGCAGCCAGTTGTTTTGGAGTCATTCATCAGAAAAATAGTGAGACTGAGCCATCAGTGGAAGTGTTGGCAGGGTCCCTGTAGAGATGAGGCAATATTGAATTGATGGAATCATATAAAGGCCAGATAAAAGAAATAACACTGTGCTGCTTTTTTACAGTGTCAATGGGACAGCCTGGTGACTGATGATGCATATCGAACTCTTATCTTTCAAAAAATAAAGAATAAAAAGCTATTTGGGGATGTTTGCCTTTTTGCATCCATGTGTGTATTTTACTTACTATATATTGTGTGTCGGTCACTATTTGCAAAATTATTTTCACTTTAAAGCCTTATGACATGCCTGCCATTTTCACTTTGTAATCTCTGTTTCGTAGCTATTGACCCAAACACGGAGTCAGTAGAGGATTTGATGCAGAGGTTCCAGGACAGTTTCCGTGTTCCCAATACGCCAACGGACATGTCTCACTATCAGCATGTCATGCACAGCTCATCGACGGGTCGCCGGAGGGTCCCCAGCCACACCAGAGGTAGGACAAAAAGTCATTCAAAAAATTTGCAATTTTATAACATATGCATGTTCTCTTTAATTTTACTATGCACACTAGACAATGTTTGCTGATTTTTGGTGCTTCTGTGGTACTTATTTTATAGTTTTGCACAGGGATATTTGCCCTTTTAATAGAACATTCATGCACCAGTGTATAATGTGAAATAAGCATGAGGACACATGTTTGAGCCGTTTCCACTCTGCCTAATGAGATGTGTAAATGTATGGGCTTTTTCTTTCCATGCACTTTTCAACACCCTGGCAGCCGTTGACCATTATTTGTATTTAGAAGCCTAAGATTTCACAGCTTCTTCACAGAAAATATTTTTTTTAGTTGCTTTTTATAACAACCCAAACTGGAATACCTAAATTACATATTCTTTACAAAACTGCCAACTATTATCCAAAGAATAGCATTGTAGATTCATAATGCATTAGATGGTCCAGGTGGCAATTGTTTTCCATTTATTGTGAGGCATTAATTTCAGCATGACAGACAATACACATCAATGGTCAATTTAGATGTTCCATTTAGCTTGCCCTGAATAAGTTGGTAATGACTGAGGAAACAAATGCAAACAGCAAAAATAAGAAAGCTGCAGTCAATTATTTTAATTTATGACCTCTAGATGTATTAGATGTATCTAGACATATTAACCACTGAGCTACCATGCTGCTCTGGAGAATTGCCAAACTGCTTTGAGAACAATGTCACAGTTCTTGTCACAATTACTTTCCTTCAAGTAAATGTGACTTACCATTTCCTATCTATTTTTTTATTTGATATCTGTGAAATGTATTAATATGTAAACCGTTTTTCTTTTACATCATGTAACGGATGTAGACACCAGATATAGCGTAGGGACCTGAGGAATATGGTAAAAAGTGACTTTAGTCAATCAGATTCATAATTTGTTTGTGAACATGTAACCATTTACATGTTCATCAGGGGTTCACATAGCCCTGTATCTAACCTTCTGTATAGGCTCGCATTTATCTGCCTAGGATGAGTTCAAAATAGTTTAAGCATCACACAAATTCAAAATATTTTCAAGAGAATCATTTGATTTATTTAGAATAGAAAGATTAATCGCACATTTAAAAAAAGTGGGGTTCTCTATACACTTCGTATGCTTTGTTTACATGTTTTATCATGATTGCTTTCAGCTCACTCGGTCGGCTTTCTGTCTCATTAAAGATCAATTGGGAGCACAGTTTCACAATTGTGAAAAAAATAAGCATGGTGAAATTTTGAGATGTGACATATTGGTGACACCAGCCTTAGCCACAGAAATACATTCAGCTCATTACCAGCAACATTGCAAATAATTTTAATTAGACATGCAGTCTGTGTCATTGGTCATATCATTATGACCAGTGAGACATTAACGCTGAAAATGAGACATTAACCATGATGAGTTCACCTACCCTTGACAGAATAACTTACTACCCTCTTGAACACTGTCATCTACAGTAGATGTAAAATACAACACTGAGTAACTTTACATATTATCCATGCTTACTAATGTGGGGATTATTAATCTTTACAGTCACATAGCCAGTGGTGGAATGAGTTTATATTCATGGTTATCTAGAACACTTCAGCTTATTTGCTGCTGAGGATTTAACTCTGTAATAATTAAATGCAACTTGTGTCTACCTTCTGAGTAGAGGATGCCTCTAAAATTAAATGTGTGCAGGTCGAGCTCCTCTAAACTCTATGAAGGACACTGCTGAGTGATGTCCTCTCTGAGGTCAATGGTAAAAGAGTTAGTTTGTGGGCCTATAATTAGGGCTAAAAATGTTTCCTTAAGTGCAGGCAAATACTACACACATGATAATAGGAGAAACACTTAAACTGAGGAGGAAACTCTATTAGTTGGAGTGATGTTAGAGGGGAATGTTAATTGGTCAGACAGAAATTCCTTGCCTGTGTCAGGCAAAGGCCAATAGGAAAGTGGATTTTGGCTTTTCTTTTTCATATTTTCTTTTTCATATTGTTCAACTTGGTAGACCTTTTTATGCTGTGCAAAAGCTAAATGTCTCTCGGATTTTGTCTTAGCCCCTGTGTGCAGAACTGAGGTCAGTAATACTTGATATTACAGGGATTCATGCCATGTAGATCTAACCAAGCGACACAGACAGGTGGAGTGGAAGACATCATCTGTGTAGTTTATGAGAAGTGACAAGAAGTGCTTAGGCTGAGCTACTGGAATTAAGTCAGTGCCAGACATGACATGAAATACAGGTGGTCACAATGAAGATAGGAAGGTCTAAGCCATTTTGAAAATATATTTCAAAAGCACATAGTTTGACCACTTGTGACTAATCTTACTTACTTGGAAAATGATCACTCAAATACATTTTTTTCTGACCTGGAAATGAATGTATGCTTGTTAAATTACATTGTAAAGAAATTAGCAAATAATCTCTTTCCAACCATGCCCTGCTTCAAATGGGGTTGTATACAGTAAGGCACACACCTCTTAATCATGACAGACCAAACCTGGGCCCTGGTTCCTTGAAGCATTTTAAGGCTGACAGGCCCCATTATAAATATATGGGCTAGGATCATTATATCTTAAGATACCTTTGGGAAATGGACCCTGAGCCCTATGTTGAAGGAGAGGACGTGTGTGTTTCAGGAATTCAATATTGAGAACACAGGTAGTGGGCTAGTCTGCACAAAGGAGAGCTATTGTCCAAGACGTCTGAGTGTGAGGAATAGCAGTAGGTACTGTAAGGATATGATGCATGGGGTGTCTACATCCAGCAGCACACAATCATTTTAAGAAACTGCACATTCCTTTCCTTGAGGCATGAGAGATGGTGGAGAAGACAAGCCCCTAATGGCCAATTATTGGGCTTGAGGGCTGTCTGGATTGGAGATTCACCCCAAATCTGCGTAGGAGTGGGAACAAGAGCCAATAAGAGAATAGCATCACACTAGTGCCTGGTTGTCAAGAAAAACTGCATATAGTTTACCAACCAAAGTACCTTAGTTTACTTGATTCACATTTACATTAAAGGGGTAACGCACCTGAATATATACTCAGCTGAAAAACTACAGTAGCATTTTTGTCTGCTCAGCTAAACCCTGCAGCTGCTCATCCACTCTTCTCCTGCATATTGAATTTTTTGCTTTGTGGCAACATTCTTTGCTTCCCTGTCAGCATGTATTGCCCTAGTTTCTTGTAAGCACCATCTTATACCTGGACTCTCAGAAAATGTTGGCTAATGCACAGATTGTCTAGTCTCAGTCACTACCTTCAATTTCCAATTTTTTCATCTTGGCAGATAGGATAGCTACATGATAATCACAAAAGCCAAAGTCAAACCAAATGCTGCCAATAAGTATTTGAAACAAATTGCAAATTGATTGCTCAAAACACCTTTGGAGGTGGTTATTAATATAGAACAATATTCAAGCCAGATGTTAAAAATATGTAGACATCAATTTTTCCAAACCACATATGTAGTCTGTACTCCTCCCAATCCGAACTATTTCAGTATCAGCAAGTGGAAGTATAATGGCAAACATAATCATCAGCAAAACTTGTCTTATTTGTACTCCATTCACGCAACTTATCCATGTGTTTGTGTTGCTACAAAGCTTGACAAAAGATGTTTAGGATGTTATCCAGAGACAGAAGGCTACCAAAGAGGCTGCTACACTGCTGCGTTCTCTACCGCTTATTTAGGGGACTTTGAAATGGCTTTTAAGGGCATTATTGCCACCTTCTTGACTTTGGTTTGTCCCACCTAGATTTGCATTTAGCACAGGGATTTTAACAGAGGTTCTCATCTGCCTCGTGAAGATGCATACTTGTGGCTACAGAAAATGTAACTGACAGTGTATACATTCTCACCTAAATTATATCTGGCTATAAGGCACATGAAATGATTTGCGGAGCCACTCTGTCTTCACAACTGCCCAATCAATGATGTCTTTCTTGCCTGAGAGAAGTTGTTTCATTTTGCTATCAAAGTGCATAAATCAGCAATTTCCATTGGTTGGCTTTCATCTTTTGTTCCATGTGGAGTATTCCATTACAATGGGATGCACACAGGAGCCACTTCTTTTGTACTCAACAACCCCCTGGATATGCCTTTTTTCCATGTCTGTGAACACCAGATCTAATGATCTGGGATTAACAGGTTGTGAGCTGCTGTTGGTTGTCTCCTCCCTCTGAAGTTTGGTAAGGTTTTCTTTTTAATGTGTCTGGTTCCTTGTTCAGTGCTTTAATTTGACCTGTGACTTCGACTTTTACATGGATTTAAAGGTGCAGTGAGTGGCAGTTTATGTTGCTTGTCTGGAGATGTAATTCTGTCTTTCCCCTATAGTTAGCATTACGAAATGACCAGTATGAGTGGGAGACTTTGCTGTTGTGTTGCTCTCCCCCGCATATTATGCTTGGTGCAGAGCTTCGGCCATTTATGGCCCGAGGTGGACAGTTCTTCCTGCTGAATGTACTGTAGACAGCAAAGAGTTTTGTGGGTATAAAGAGGCAATTTGCCTCATCAAAAATATATATAGCTTGCAATTCAATCCTGTTTTGTAGAATGACAATAAATGAACCTTGATATGCCAGATTCATTTTGTATGTTGTTTATATGCACATGCACTAACCATTTTTTTTGGCAAATACTGTAAGAACTGATCTGCCCTCAAACATGGAAAGAAATACGCATTTCATAATATTTTGTGAAATGCCTATATAGAGCCACTTTAGAAGATGATGCGTGTTTGTAAAACTATGGTTATATAATGTAATTGCCATTGTTCTAGTGTAGCCACCTTTCTAGAAAAACTTTGAAGTCACAACACATTTGTGGTCTTGTCAAATATTAAGATTTGTGTTTTAAAAACTTGCTCCTTATTTGCATGCACCTCTGTGCATGCTATTCCCTGCTGTGGTGTTAATGTATTTCCATGTGCTGGCTAGAAGCTGTGGAAATTTTTTGATGTGTCACAACGAATACTTTGGCTCATTACGATGTGGATAACCTTATGGTTATTATCTAACTTTTCTCTTGTTTATTTGATGCTTTGAAGTAGCACATGAGTGTGTGTGTGTGTGTGTGTGTGTGTGTGTGTGTGTGTGTGTGTGTGTGTGTGTGTGTGTGTGTGTATAGCACCACATCTTACGTGTGTTCCATGGTGCCTGAATTAATTCTGTGCTCAGCTGCTCCATTTTCAGCAGTCCTCAATCTTTGCTGCAGACAAAACACAGTGATTACAGGTTCTACAGTGACTACAGGGCTTGTCTACAACAGGCCATATTTGATCTACTGCCAAGTCAGGGCAGTGTGCGACTATATTTTTGGATTTGTTTGGTTTGTGAAAGACCTAAAGAGACAGAAACAAAATACAAAGAAAGATCACACAAATGTCTGTTGATCCATCTGACTAAGTTTATTTTCTCTTAATTAATCCTCTGTTCATATTATGGCTAATCATTTAGTAATTTTCAGTTAGAGTTCTTACTACATAATATAAAAGACTCATTCAATCTGTTTTTACTGAATTTCACTGCACAAAACCCCCCATGAACCAATTTTCACCCAGATTTTATATCCCCTGCTTGTTTCCAAGAAGACGCTGGTCACCACTAAATCCAATTTTCATCTGTTTTTAACCAAACTAAACAAAATGTTCCGATAAAATAATAATAAATCAGAAATAAAGATACTTACAGTATATAAGCAGTCATAAATTTGCGCTGGGGCTAGCTCTGGGGTGTCAACAATTTGCTACACACCACACAATTAATTAGACATCTTACTCTACATAAATGCGATTCCTGATTGTTAGTGTGGCCCCGCCCCCTGTACATAAGGAAGGCTGGGAGACAGGGATCGGTCTCTCTCAGACTGAAGCAGCCTTTGACCACCCTGTTGTCTTCTGTTGTTTTCTTTCTAGCTCTCTCTCTCTCTCTCTCTCTCTCTCTCTCTCTCTCTCTCTCTCTCTCTCTCGTAGCCCTTTCACTTATTCAAAAAAGTGTTTCCTTTGAACAAAATCCAGACAGCAATTACCTTTGTCAGCACAATGTAATTGGGTAGCAATGAAGACAGGGTTGTTTTCTGCACATACTGTACATACGTTATTTCATTACTGGCAACAAACCCATATTGATCCTAACTGCTTTGACCATATGTGTGAATACCCCTTGTATATATCAGATGCAGGTCATGTTCAAGTCCTTTTTAAAACCGAGCTAAAACAGCCAAGTTTCAAGCGGTTAAATTTCCCAGGAGCAAATTCAGAATGGTTCTTTAGATTCCACCTTTGAGTATAATCTGTTGACGCTATTGCTTAGTCCCAACCACACTCTGTGATACTTTGACTCAGAGAGTCTGGGGATATTTTTGATGTTGCCTACAGCAGTAGCATTAATATTGAGGAGGCAGATGATTTTGGGGCGTGAGCGTCTTCTTTATTATATGTATTGGTATCGCATTTTTGAGGGGAGGGAAAGCAAGACTCTTCCATTGTTACAAATTATTGAATAAAATAAAGTGTTTGTATAATTTAGGGGCTCAACCAGAAAATACACATTGCATGCATAAGAAGTAGTAACACAAACGAAAGAGTGCTATATATGACTGATTGCTATGCCATGCGTGTGCAAGCAATTGGCATCAATTCGCAAATTTTGTGTGAGGCTTGATAATGCTGCTATAATTTGAGTGATGCCAGTGGAACCTAGTAAAAAAACATACAAAGTGGGAGCACATTCTAAATGGAGTATTTATTTTTTTACTTGTAGTTTATGCTTTTAGATCAGCTCCTCTAGTTGGTATGGGAGGTGTAAGCTCAGCAAGTAACATTAGCAAGGGTTTCACATTTAGATATTTTTTAGCTGAGAAGTTACAAAAACATCTTTAATTTCAGTTTAACCTTTCACGTCCAAGCTAAAAGGATTGTGTTGATATATATTTTGCATCTTATACTCACACATTCACATACTTTTTCGGATTATTATAATCACCTTTGTTATCAGAATTACTTGTATCTGTATATGCCTCAAAAGATATTCATAATGATGCCGAAGGGATTTTTTATGCTGTCAGATGTATTGACAATCCCACCCAAATTCCAACCTCCCTGCAGTGGTTGCATTTTCATTTCAGGACTGCTTTTAAGATTTTATTTTATCAGGCCACAGCATGAATCATCCGTTTATTATTACCCTGACCTTTTTTGTCCCTGTGAGGCAGACAGTACCAGACTGTCCTAAAGCGTCAACATCTTTCCCACGGTCTAATATAGAGCATATTAGTAACTGAGGTGGTTGATGACCAGATATTTTGAGAGTTACAATGCTGATATACTGACAAACTGCAAAATAAATCCTCACCTCAAGGAGTTATAAGTATGACCTTCCAGTGTTCTCCCTTTCAACATTGTTGTGCTGCAGAGTCAGCTTGCCAGCTGAGAGCATCATACCGTGCGTGTGTTTTCTTCACTGCTCTGCTGGCTACTGAATGGCTCTACATTCACTGACAAACTGTTAGACTCAAACTAAAAGAGATGAAAAGACAACCAATTTAACTCATCAATGTCAATTTAATATTACAAAGATGCAAATGTCACAGATTAATGTAAAGACAAAAAAAGTATTGAGAAGAAGCCATTGCTTTTTTCATACTCCATTTTAGATAGCTAAAATGGCAAGGCAACACCTTTTTGGGTGACAGCTGCCATCCTATGCCACCCTCTGTGGCTTTACCACTGAACAAGCTGGTTGGTGACAGGTGATAAAACGACATACAGCCGGGTGCCAAGGGCCACTTAACAGCCAACAGCAATCGCATATCTGACATCCCTGAGATTTACCATTTGCTTATTAGCTCCAAATTGGCAGGTGTGTTCTCGATGCAGGAGAGACACAATAAAAAATATAGAGGTGTGTGTACAAACACTGAGTCCACTTGAGTAGAAGAGCCAAGTGGTGCCTTGTTAAGCCTCCCACCTTTTCAAGTCCTTTCTCTGCTGTATAACAGGTTGCAACTCATAAATTTAGGTTGTAAAATGTGTCGGCAGGGCTTATGCCCTCTGTAATAACTTCTCAGCATAGGTTGTTTATGTATAGTAGGATTGGGCGTGTGCAGAGCTTTTAACAATACATTGTGCAACTGCAGACTAAAACAATATGATGGAAACTAGCACTTGTAGCTAACTCTGGCTTGTTTACAGCAAGTAACTTGTCTGTTGATCAATGAGCATTGTCCCTATCAAATAAATAAATAAATTAATTAATTAATTGGGATTAATTTAGATAAAAAGAGCAGGGGGAGACTGAGACATGAGAAAGTTAATGGCAAGGATAGCTACCACCGTGACATACTTGTAGTCATCCAGTGCCAACATGTAATTCCCGCTTAAAAAGTAGACAGACTGGGGCAGACGGGTAAAAGAAAGAAAATCACAGGCTCTACCTCCTGTATTTCTTTCTATCTCTCTGATTTTCTGGTTTAAGGAGTGAAACCCTTTGCTCGGTGCAGCATGGCGGAATGGAACGCGTCAGGCCTACCTTCCTGATCCTGACCCCTCCAGCCTGTGCTTGTTTGTTTTTGCTTTAAGTTTCACCAGAATAGAGCCCAATTTCTCCAGTCATTCTACACTGAACAAAAATATAAACCTAACATGTTTGTTTTTGCTTCCATTTTTTACGAGTTGAAACAAAAGATCAAAGACTTTTTCTATGCACACAAAAGGCTTATTTCTCTCAAGTTTTGTGCACAAATGTATTTGAATCTGTCTTAGTGAGCACTTTTCCTTTGCAAAGATAATCCATCCACCTGACAGAATTGGCATATCAAGATGCTGATTACGCAGCATGCCAATTACCTGTGTCTTGGGCAAGTCACAATAAAAGATTACTCTAAAATGTGCAGTTTATCTTGAAAAAATAAATGTATCTCTGAACTATGGATTTCACATGACTAGGGCTACAGATATACATTTTTTCGTCACAGGAGTTATCTGTGAAAAAAAAATAATTCTCCAAAGTGCCATCTGCCATTGAACATAATCATTTGCCCACTCAAGTCAGTTATGACGACGCACTGCAGTCAGGGTGAAGACCCTGCTGAGGACGACGACCTCACAAATGAGCTTTCCTGAGACGGTTTCTGATAGTTTGTTCAAAAATTCTTGTGCTGTGCAAATCAATTGTTGCATCATATGTCTGGGGGGCTGATCTCAGACAATCTTGCACTTGAAGAAGCTGGATGTGGAGGTCCTTGGCTAGCGTGGTTACACGTGGTCGGCGGATGTTATGTGGATATACTGCCAATGTCTCAGAAACTACACGGGAGACGACTTATGAACATTCAATTCACTGCAACAGCTCTGGTGGACATTCCTGCAGTCAGCATGACAATGGCACGCTCCCAAAACTTGCCACATCTGTGGCATTGTGTTTTGTGATAAAACTGCATGTTTTAGAGTGGCCTTTTATTGTGACGAGCCCAAGGCACACCTTTGTAATAATCATGCTGTGAAATCAGCATCCTAATATGCCACGCCTGTCAGGTGGATGGATTTTCTTGGAGAAACGCATATTTTAACAAATTTGTGCTACACATTATGAAGCATTAGTTAAGTATCAGTAAATTCTAAAGGAGACCTATTATATGCTGTTTTCAGATGTTTACTTGTATTTTATGATTCTACTAGAACATGTTTACATGCTTTCATGTTCAAAAAACACTTTTTTATCATACTGCCCACGGCTGCTGCACCTGTATTCACCCTCAGTCTGAGACGCTATGTTGGAGCGCTGTCTCTTTAAGCCCCCCTCCCAAAAAAACCCAGTCTGCTCTGATTGGTCAGCATGCTTCCATCTTAGCTGCTGTTGCACTCAAGGGGGTAAGCTTCGCTTCAGAACTCGAACCTCCTATGGCGCCATTTTGATGCTACAAAGAGATCACCTCCTGTTAGCATTCCACTGACTAGCATTCATTTTGACGTCACTTGACAGCGAATAACTTTACATCTGAAGCGTTTACAGACTCTATTTGTCCATTATTTATTTCTAAAGAAACACGACAATGTATAAAAGGCTCCATTACCTTGTACCTCACGTTATGGCTACGTAGAAGACGTTTTTGTAAAAATAGGCTAATTTTGTATCACATAGTAGGGTAATTACCATATAGTACAGGAGAAGCTCGCATGCAGTTTCGACTTACGTGAGCTGTTTAGGTTTAATTAGTAATGTTAACTAGCATTTTAGTTAGCAATAATTAGCCTGTGCCCATGTTATCTCCTTACATATACCTACACTCTCCGTCTCTGTAAGATTGGGAATGATTGAGATTTATCTTGGCACAGCTACCAGAAGACTTACAACTTTCAGACACGTTGCTCACGTCACATTTAAGTTGTCTCTCTCAGTTGGAGGCTGCGCAGTAAAGCAAACCGAAAAAGTGCTTCTAATAGCCTTCACTGGTCTCCGTCCAGAGCAACGGGGTCTATTGGTCCATTATATACTGTCTATGGTTGCACTCCGAGCCTGAGACTGACTGCAACGCAGCAGGACTTTGTACCGTGAAAAATCACCAATAAAGGCATCTAAATCAAATACTACCCAACCGGATGTGTTTCAGCAGTAATGTGACACGAAATTGGGGAGAAATTAACAACAATGGCAGCCAAGATTACAGCTTTCCCTGACTTAGCATGTAGTTAGTCCTATGTAAACATAGCAGTAGCCTGAAAAAACTGAAATTGCATGCCTGGATCGATCATAAAAGCCTGGCTCGATGTTACGTGACACCATGCCGATAGGAAAAAACGTTGAAAGCGGAACGTTCAGAACATTGGGAAATCTGAGGTTTTTGCTCATAGGGATTTCTCTGAAACATGTTTACCTCATCATTTGAAGCTCTGGCCATGGTTAAGATGAAAATCTCACGTAACATTATAGATATGACAGAAAATACAGAAAAACATAATAGGTTCCCTTTAATGTATCATTTATACAGCATTGTTTCTACATTATTACACATTAGTATGGTATTCATAAACACATTTATACATGTTTTATTCTTGATTAATAAGCTTATCTATAATGTGTTTAATGATTGTATGTTCATACTTTATAAATGATGGATTCACCATTTCTAAATAAGGTTTAACATAAATTACAAACCAGTTATTTAGGAGTTATCAATGGTTCACAAGATCATTAAGAATATTTACACATACAATGATTTAGACATGAAATAATGGCCAGTTAGTGTGTTAATATATGTTTTATAAACACTTCTTAATACTCCAATTCATGATTAGTTTAGGTAGTTAGAAAGCATTTACTAGTGTGACCTCATCTAAAGTGAGGAACACTTAATACAGAAATTCATGATTAGTTACTTGTTGTTAGTTAAGTATATTTGTGTGAACTCATCAAAAGTGACAACTATATATGCCTTACAAAGCATTTATAAATTAAATTGAAAGGCACATTCTAAATGATCTTGTGAACCATTAATAACTCGTAAATAACTGGTTTGTAATTGATGTCAAACTTAATTAAGAAATGGTGAATGAAACCAGAATGAAAGTACATTAATTAAACACATCGTAGATGAGGTTATTAATCAAGAATAAAACATACACCTATATATGTATACCTGTGTTTATGAATTGCATACTAATGTTTAGTAATGTAGGAACAATGCTTTATAAATTATGAATTTAAGTATTTACTGATACTTAACTACTTATGTTTCATAGTGTGTAGTTATTATAGAGTGTTACCAAAATAAGTCTTTTGTGTGCATAGAGCTTTTTATTTCAACTGAAAAATTGGTGTTTAAAAATGTTAACATTTTTGTTCATTGTAACATTCATCAGACTTGCAAGTTTTGAATTCATACTACTGTTTTTATTAATCATGATCTAAATTTTAAGTCACTAATTCATTTGAGGCAGTAAAGTTGCAAGACTTGTATTTATATTCGCTATTTTTCTGCACATACAACCAGATGAATACAACTTCTCAAATTTGCTCTCGCAGCCTCTCAGATATTGTCTTGTGCATTATAAATGGTAAATGTACATGCTCTAACTTTTCTGTGAATGCTGATGCCAGTTTGTATCGAGTTTGAGTTGGAGATATTTAGCTTGCTGGTGTCAGAACTGACTGCTTAATGCAGCTGTGCCTTAATGTGATTACCAGTTGCTGAGCCATGTGGGGACTGGTGTTGCTGTCAGCTTAATTTACTCACAAACACATTGTCACAGAAATAAGTACTCAGGCACACATCTAAGTATAAGCATCTAAGTATGCATGTAGAAACGCACTGTACAGTATACACACAAGCTGACATTTAGCTGTAAGTCCAGCAGCCATACGTCAAGACAGTTTATCTTGCTTAGAGTCACAAAAGCCGCTGAGGTCTCATTGAAGATGTGAGAGTCGTCAGAGTCACGTGCACAAATATGCGTGCAGTAAATGAGAGTACAGCCTCATGCACATACAGTATTAATGAACACAAAAGCATCTGAATGCACAAGCTACCTGTAAGCATACATACTAGCAGATTCAAAAGCAGACATGGTGCTCTCTTAATATGAGCTATTTTCTTGCCAATCTTTTTTCACACCAACAAAGACACAGGCTGACCCATGAAAGATTTTTCCTCTCAGAACTATCTTGCCTCGGCATGTTGTTATTGATTCACATGTATGTATAATTATATGGGTGTTATTCTGGAAAAGCTACACTTAACCTTTTCATTTCTAAAGGAAATAAAAGAAATATTGTTTGGCAAGTAGGATTGCCCCAGTTAATTCACATAGGCAGTATTAAATGCAACACATACACGTGACACACTGTATATCCATTAAACATAATGAGAAATAAGGCTGCCCTTAAAATTAGATAGACAGATAGCCTTGTTGTCACTGCACATGGTAACAATTTGGAGAGCTGTTTGTTCATTGAAGTCAGTTTTAACAATAACAACAAAACAAGACGTCACATACATTCAGGTCATAACATTTAAATAAATCAGGTTCAGGTACTTGTGTCGACAAACATCTGCCCAGTGTTTTTAAGGAGGACTGGCTGTCCTTTATGGCAGTTCAACTCGATGGGTGCTGTTCTGTAGCTAACCTCTCTATATAATTTATTGCACAATCCATACACTATTCATTTCAGACTTCTTTGCCATGCCATATACTCTGGCACTCCTGTAGAGTTACCAACCAGACAGGTACCCAGTACATCATTCACCCCCTGTGTATATTTGTTTGTTTGGCTTCTTGTTTGTCTGTATATACATTTATCCTAAATATAATAACTGTGGGATGTTTCCGTGTACATTGGTTGACAGCTGGAGTCAAATCCCCCATGTGTGCGAGCACAAGCTTGACCAGTGAACTTGATTCTGACTTTGAATCTGTTTTACAGTGGTTTGCAGCCCTGCTTGTTTTCCATCTTTAAAGGTGCTCGAATCAATGTCACGCGTTTTTTATGCTACAACATTTTTTGTCACATACAGCAAACATCTCCTCCCTATCCGCGAGCTACCTGTCCCCTGAACACACTGTAAAAAAAAACGTGGTCTCTGTAGACAGCCCACAAACGCCAACAACAACAAATTGTACCAACCTGCACCACGAAACACAACAGTCTTCCAGCGTTCCAGCCAATAACCGACAAGAAGGATTTGGGGGTGGGGGTTGGGGGGGTTAGTGCGCGGAAGCACGGAAGGGAGGGAGTGGGGACGGGATGAGGAGGAGGGAGGGGCGAGCTAGCCTCGTTTTGTTTGAAAATACTTCAAATGTCAACAAGAAGTGCCGTCACCCAACATCACTTAGAGCACCTTTAAGACTTAGATGAGCCATGACAAATGAAAAAAAAACGCTACATTTAACATTGTGTAATAATATTTTGCCGAATATGTCTAAGAAAAAGCTAATACTTTGACATCTGTATTAAATGATAGAGAATGTCTTCTAACCTGTGTGTTTCATAGAGTTGGGTACTGAAACGCGGTACCAATAGGACATCGGTTCCGACGTAAACTGTAGTAACGGACCGAATAAGAACGAAGATTTCGGTGCCTCATTTCGGTGCCTGGCTTTTTTTTTTCAGAAGGATCGCTGCACAGGACGCTACGTTAACCGTTAGCTAGTAGCTGGATTAAACACAATGGTTAAAATGCTGACAGCTTACGTTAAGCGGTGTGAAGTGTGACTGTATTTCCCTGTAGATGATTCCAACACCGGGACGTAACAGTCTGACTGCAGCTGCCGTTGTCAGAAAAACAACACAGACGGTGCGTTTAGGCGAGGCAAGGCAGCTATATTTATATAGCACATTTCAGCAACAGGGCAATTCAAAGTGCTTTATATAAAACATGAAAGAGCAGTTAGAAAACAATTAAAAACAATTTAAAAGACAAGAATACATTTTACAGTGCAGTATAAGAATTTAAAGAACTGAGATAAATATGCGAATAAAGAGCAGTTAAAAACATTAAACGTATAAAAGCAGATAAAATAGGTTAATTAAAGAAAGGACCAATATGTCAGACATCTCAAGCAGTTCGGTCAATATTTCTGGTTCATCTTCTTCTGTAATCTATTGTCACACCCGTATCAAAGAAATAATCAGAAATATGTCCGTTTCTGCAAAATGTCTCAAGCAGTTCGGTCAATATTTCTGGTTCATCTCACCAACAATGGGTCCTGATGCTTCACATGGAGGTTTCATTCCCCATAGTTACAGAAGCTTTAGTGTACTCTTTTTTTTCTTTTTCAATGCAGTCCTCACCACAAGGCTTAGTTCTTTTCTTCGGCAAACCTTGGAAAACCCGGAACGGTCTTCAGACTGTCTCTAACAGTCATGAAACGTGCTAGTTTCGTAGACTATTTATTTTATTCTTAATTTAATAATTTGTTCAGACTATTTCTGTTCAATTTTAATTGTTTGGGTATTCAGACCCTTTAGTTAGTTATCAAACTAACTTTGTTGACAGTCCACAGCCTGTTTACTGCATTTTAAAGGTCCCATGACATGGTCCTCTTTGGATGCTTTTATATAGACCTCAGTGGTCCCCTCATACTGTATCTGAAGTCTCTTTCCTGGAATTCGCCTTGATGCAGAATTACAGCCACTAGAGGCAGTACCACAATGAGCTTTCCTTAGAATGTGCCATTTCTGTGTCTGTAGCTATTGAGGAGGATAGAGGGGGGGCTCATTATGACCTCATAAGGAGCAAGATTCCAGATCGGCCCATCTGAGCTTTTCATTTTCTCAAAGGCAGAGCAGGATACCCATTGCTCGGTTTAGACCTATCGCCATTTCTAGCCACTGGGGGACCATAGGCAGGCTGGGGGAACTCATATTAATGTTAAAAAACCTCATAAAGTGACATTTTCATGCCATGGGACCTTTAAGTTATTGTAAAATACCCCTTTCCCATCTGGTTCTTGTTTTTGTCATTTACCAGCAATTTACTGGTGAAATAAGTCTTGTTATTGTTATTACATTATTAATCAATCATTTAATTGTGACCATATGGCCTTAGCAATAAACAAGCCGTTCTTTAATGTCGCCAACTGTCGTTTTGTGTTTTTTAATATTTAATATTATATATATTATATATATATATATTTCGGTTCAGGCACCGGTTTAGGCACCAGCACCGTTTTAAAAGTATCGTTTTAGCACCGGTATCGGAAAAAAACCAAACGATACCCAACCCTAGTGTTTCAGCACATTCACTACAGTATAATGAATGTCTGCCAAAAGCAATTTTCATTAAAGATTAATCTGTTGATTATTTCTTGATAAATGAATTGTCGTGTTGTTGTCCAAAATAGTAAAGAATGCTTATCACAATTTCCCAAAGCCCAGTTTGACATATTTCTGACGGATTTCTTTTGTCCAAAACAAAAGATATTCTGTAGACTATCATAGAATACTTTATGAAAACCTGAAACTAGTCCCAAGTCATCTGCATAGAATAGAATTTTTACTTTGAGGTCTGTCCCTGATCTACTGCCTCTGAAAACAACACAACACAAAAAACAACTTTGGGCTGTATTTGGGTCCATTACTTCCACTCACTATTACTTGGTTGGTTTTGGAGATGGTTGTTTTGGCAGAGGCGCATGCAAGGATTAATGTCCTGTCAGTTTTAGGAAGTCACAACAAAAGGCTCCCAAGAATAGATACATAAGAAATCAGGGTAATGTCTTCACATTTAAAGAGTGTAAATTGAGAAACAATTATTTCTACTCACAAAGTGGTGGGAAATCCATGGTAATGTGAAGAGAATTGGAGTTTAATGCAATCTTCTTGCTCTCTCAATCTTACTCTATATTCTTTTTGGAGTAGAGAAGATCCATGCTTTGGTAGGTTTGCTAGTGTGAGCTGTTTTTTGTGCTGCAGTAAATACAGTATATTATTGTACTAACAGAGTGTGATGTGCCCTCCTCCTATGCAGAAGATGATTAGCTTTTACTATTCAGAATAAACTCATCACTTCACCTCCCTGCTCTACCATAACTATTAATCATTCTCATTTCAGGAAGGATTGGAAAACAGTCTGCTTCTCTCTCTCTCGCTCTCTCTCTCTCCCTCCCTCCTGTAAACTTACTGGGCCAGATCTACATACATTTGTGAATGTAGTGTTATCAGCGCCATGGCCAACCCGCAGAAAGCGCACGCTGTGATACTTCAGTTCCCGTCGTATTTACCAAACATCCAGTTCATCCGGTAATCAGCGCCGTTTTCCAACCACTACACTGTAAATTGCGCTGTAGCAAAGCGGTAGTGGTGCTATGATACGGCTGAGTGCAGACTGCGATACTCCCACTGCTGATGCTATGACTGTTTAAAATTATCCTGATGCTCATTTGTAATGTGGCGAGGAGTTTAACAACTGCTGGAATGGAATGTGGACACTGAGTCGGAGATTCAATGTCATCTTTGATTTCTTCCAGTAACTTTAATATTGCATGGCTGCTTAATCTGTAACGCTTAATGATTTCGTGTTCACTCCACTGAAAAAGTGTGATCCTTGTGGCAAAAATCTTTTCAGCTTGGCTTATCTTCGTCTAGCTATTACTGCAGCCGTTTCCCCAGGAGGCATATACGAGGAAACCCGCTTGCGGCTGGTTTACACCTGCTTTACACCTGCTTTTAAGAGGCGGAGAATTTCCCCCGCAGAATAGAGGCGCGCTCTTACTGACAGTCTTTGTAAATACCGCGGAATATATAATTAGGCGCACTTTACGCGTATCCTCCCACCTTTTTGGGTGGAACTCCCACTTTCCCCACTTACCCTCCCACGAACGCATATTGAAAGCGCAACTTGTCTCTTCTCGCTCATGTGGCAGACAATATAGACAATAGACAAATTTACCCAATTGCGCCCTGTTTGTAAGTAGCCCGAATCGGTTAAGTCAGTCTTTGCGAACAATTAACGCCTGGAAACAGGCGCAAACGGCTCGATAAATCTAGCCCTCTGTGTTTTCTCACCATTTACCGGTCACACTGTCTTACCTTCTCCTTAAAGCCCTTTTAACACCAAATCACATAATTCTTGCTTCAGTATATAATTGTGACATCTCATTCTCCGTTTGCCTGCAAAGCATTTGTTTATAGCTGTTTTATTATTTTCCCTTTCTCTGTATTTTTTTTTTTTTACTTTGACGGTCCCTGTTTTATGTTGGCCCATATCTGCAATAATCAACTTATACTGTACATTAACATATTAATCAGTGAGTCAAAATATGAGCACACTAAAAGATAAAATATGTAAGAACTAATGTCAAGTAATCACCAATTAAAACTCACATTCTCACACTTAATCATTTCCCAGATACTTAAGAAGCTTTCTTTGATCAACATATAATTAATATTATTATTTTTAAATATGCATAAGAAAATTAATTTAAAATTCGGACTGCTTTGTGATGAAATATAATGACTCCCTTATGAATTGAGATATAAGAAAACATTAACTAAGCCTGCTATTTCATCTATAAAAGGTTTGTAAAATCTCTGCAGTTGGAATAAATACATTAACTTCTAAGGTGAAGGAAAAGAGATTAAATAACAAAAAAATATGTACAAAATAAAGAAACGGCCACCAAAATGTAAATGAATTATCAAGAAAGAGCAATTGCCATGGTGCATTAGCAGCTCAGTGGACATCAAAATCAATTTCAAGTTAAATAACTATAGTACACACAGTCTCAACTCTTGTGTGGTATTGTAAAATGATCAGTAATGTCTTTTTCCTGTCTGTGAAGCTGTTCTTTTGTATTTTAAACAAGTGTAGTTCAGCTCCCTTGCACATCTTTTGTAATATATTCACCTTTTTTCTGCTCTCATTGAGATTTGAAAAAAGAACTGCCCAGTTAAATTTTCAAAGCCTTCTTTTAATAAGCCTTTTCAACTAACTAAAAGACACCTAGAAATTAAGCTTGGTAAACCCACAGGAATATAAAGTCAACAACACTTTATATATTTCTATCATTTGCATGATCCTCCCTCAAATACATGTGCATAAAGGATATAGGGTAACATTTCACCAATCACACAAAAGGTGCGTTGACAGACTGTGTGTGTGTGTGTGTGTGTGTGTGTGTGTGTGTGTGTGTGTGTGTGTGTGTGTGTGTGTGTGTGTGTGAGTGTGGGGAGGTGGGTGCAGGTGTGTTTGTGATCAAGATGACAGTTGAATTGTGCTTCCAGGCTAGGGCACTCGTTTGATAAATAACACACAGAAGAATACATCTGAAACAAGGTGCATAAGTCTTTAGAAATCTGGCCCTAGGTCTTTTCTATTTCACTGCTTTTTCTATTCCACTGCTTTTCTTCCTTTTTCAAAATGTTTCTTCCTCTTCCAGTGAATTTTTCTTTTGTCTTGATCTTGCTTTTCTCTCTCTCACGGTGATACCTTCCAAACTGAGTCACATAGAAACATCAACTCCCAGAACACTAAGGCTAAACTCCAGCATGTCTGTAATACAAAATTCAATTATTGGGGAATCCCGCTTTCAGAGTCCCTCTCACAGTCCAGAAGTCCATTAGATCATTTAAGAGTCCTCTAGGTCTTTTTTGTATCCTCATCTGTCAATCTGCTTTGCCTCCATCTGCATTGCCCTATTGTCGTATTGTTTAGTTGCAGAACTGTGCCTATAACCGACTCACTATTTTCCCTGCAAAAAATAAATCACATTTATGTACAGTTAAATATAAAATGTCAAAAATGTTATAATTACTTTAAATCAACACTTTGGAATGGTGCAAAACTTTCTTGAAAATATACATTATTAGGGTGCCTGGGTAGCTCCCTGGTAGAGCACGCGCCCATATATAGAGGTTTTCTCCTCAACGCAGCAGCCCCCGGCTCTATTCCGACCTGCAGCCCTTTGCTGCATGTCATTCCCCCTGTCTCACCCCTTTCACATCTTCAGCTGCCCCATACGATTAAAGGCCTAAATTGCCCAAAATATGATCTTAAAAAAAAGAAGAAAATATACATTATTCATTACATTCTCCTCAGTCAACGGTATTGAGACTCCTACAGTTTGAAAAGGCAAAGGCATCATTAACATTCTTCCTCAGTATCACAACAGCATGTTTATTTTGTGCAAAAAAGCATATGCTCTCAGACTATAAAATCACATCTCACCTCAGCGTGTTGTGCAGGATACAAGTTGCAAATGTAGACAAAAGGGAAGGCAAATTGGTTAGTCAATGAAAGAACTTGATCCCTTTTTTAATATGCCATAATGTTGAATGTTCAAAATCTATACAATCATCACAGTTTCAAGGTAGGCACAACGATTAGTGTTACCAATTCAGTGTCTGACCAAATGTAAAATATGGTCACAATCTCTCCATGAGTTATGGTGTTGAATAATGGCCGGAAAATTATTTTTGCACATTATGATTTCAGAGTTTATTTGACCTTTGACCTTTTAGGTATTAAATGTCATCACGTCATCATTTTATCCTATTAGACATTTGTGTGAAATATTGTCATAGTTAGCGCCATTGAGTTATGGCTAAAATTTGTTATGTGAAGTCACAGTGACATTGACCTTTGAACACCTAATTCTAATCAGTTCATCCTTGAATCCAAGTGGAAGTTTGTGCCATATCTCAGGAACGTCAACAAGAATGGGACGGACGGAAGGACATACATACAGATGAACAACTCGAAAACATAATGCCTTTGGCTAAAAAACTAAATACATTGATGATGTAGAGCAAGATGTTTTGCCACTGCTGTTTTAGCAGACAATTTAAGGTAGGATTGCATAGATCCAGGACTTAGCCAAAAAAATTGAACATTGACACTTCTCAGTCCCTCCCCCCTTTCCACTAAAGCCCAAAACGGTGGGATTTCAACAGTTTTTTCTACTCTCTGCCAAGTCTTACGCAAATCTAACTCCGGATTTCCACTGAATGCAGAACGTCTGCGGACCTATCTGCCGTGCTGAATTGCTGCGGAGCTCTCTCCGGCAAAAATAGAAGCTCTGCGTATCTGCTCCAGAGGGCTGGGGATCGATGGAGCTGTGCTGGTGTTGCACCAAATTCTGTGACCTGTCGAATTTTGTGACTCTAAGGGGCGCTGTTGTATTGGAGTCTATGACTGTACTGAGCTGTACTGACACACTGATGAGGCACTTACGCAAATAACATAAGCTCATAGGGGACTTCTGCAGTGGAAATACACACATTGACTTTAATGGAAACCTAATGACTCCGCCACTGTTCCGGAGTGGATCTGCAGCCGTTATGCAGTCGGTGGAAATTGGGGGTAAGCCGGCCTACTATGACTGGTCATCTGCTCCAAGTAGGCAGGAGTCAAGTATTTCTTTTTTTTAAGCCACTGCGGTGTTAACATTGTCCCATGTCCAGTAACTACAGGCTAACGGCAGTAAACAATGTCACCTTGGCTGCCAGTGTTGTCAAATTATACCCAATTCCGGGTCACATTACTCCTGAAACATTTTCTGTTAGTAGTATTTGGTTGAAAATCCTTTATTTGTGATTTTTTACTGTAGAAATTGCTGCTATATTCTATTAGTGTCAACTGCTAACTAAAGTAGCTACATGGCTAATGGCAGTAAACAATGTCATCTTGGCTGCCAATGTTGTTAAATTCTCCCCAATTCAGGGTTGCATTACTGCTGATACTTGTCTGATTGGTTAGTGTTTGGTTCAGAAGCCTTTATCTGCGAATTTTGAAGAGTATAAAGTTTGTAGAAAGTGCTGCTTCCTTCCACTACAATCTAACGTTAGCATACTGCTAACTATTAGCTAAGTAGCTACATGCTAACATGACATAGCTGTAATCTTGACCAATGCTGGTAATTTCTCCCCAAATTCTGGTGCAGTAGCTCCAGCTTCAACTAGTGAAATGCGGAGCGGAGGCTCCGGACATTCCAGGAAGCGTGCTGGCCAATCAGAGCAGACTGGGCTTTTTCGGGAGGAGGGACAGGCGCTCCTACAGAGCGTCTCATACAGAGGGTGAATACAGGTGCTGCAGCCACGGGCAGTATGAGCAAAGTAAAGTGTTTTTTTAAGATTAAAGCATGTAAACATGTTCTAGTAAAAACACAAAATTCAAGTATAATCCTGAAAATGCTATATATTAGTTGCCCTTTAAAGTAACACTTTTTTTTTTACAGTGTGAATAAATAATATTTTAAAACTGATCTGTGAATCCGTCGCTGTTCCTTTTTTATTTTTGTTCGACTCTCTGTTCATGACTCTCTTCCTTCATCTCTGTCAGCCACCTCACTTGGCATGATCCAACACGATGCATAAATTCAGAACCAATTTTACACCACATTGCCTTGGTTGGCTCTGCTCTCCAAATGCCGCCAGACTCTCACACTCAAAATCCAACTCCACTCTCGACCTGTTTAAGTGCGCCAGACCAAAAGAGTGACTACAGCTTTCTGTACAAACTTTTTACACAGACTAAATAGAACTTTTAATCAAGTCTAAAATCTTTATGGCACATTTTCATGAGCTAAGTATGACATCATGTTTATGAAGTGAGTAAAGAAGGGAATTTTACCTGCATTGCTCCACAGTTAAAACAGTAAACAAGGAAGAGAGAATATGTTGCTCTATCGTTGGCAATAAACTGCTTTTAGGAAGGTTTGAGGTTTAAAAGAAAAGAACAGTTTTTAAGGTGAATAAATAAAGATGAATGTCACTTATTTTCCTTTTTCTTTTTTTTTTTTAAAAAATTTTCTCTCTAAAAAATAAAAAATATATTTTTTTTTTTTTTTTTTTTTTTTTTTTTTTTTTTTTTTTTTTTTTTCCAAATAAAAAATTAAATATCTTTTTTTCATAGTCTGCTGTCAATTTATTTTCACACATTTTACTCTGAGAGAATATACTGTAGTTAAACATTAGATGATTGACTTTCTCCAAGCTAATTTTTACACAATGCAATATTCCTGAATCAATCAATTGCTTGAATGCTGTGAATGTGCTCTACCATCCATTGATTTTCAGAAAGAAGTTATTATATTTCAGTGCCCAGTCTTTGCAACGTGTCCCCCCTGATGTGTAAAATTTGTAACTGATTAAATATTTGAAAGTATTTTCTGACAAGCTTTTGTCACAGAGGGCTTTAAAAATAAGCAGTGGGCCAATATTTATCAGACATCTTTGCAGCATTTCGTTTCCTAGAGCTGGGCAATATACCGATATTATTTCGATATCGTGATACAAGATTAGATATTGTCTTGGATTTTGGATATCATTATATCATAATATGGCATAAGTGTTGTCTTTTCCTGGTTTTAAAGGCTGCGTTACAGTATAGTGATGTAATTTTCTGAATTTACCAGACTGTTCTAGCTGTTTTATTATTTGCCTTTACCCACTTAGTCATCCTATCCTTATTATTGATGAGTATTAGTCAAAATCCTCATTGTGTAAATCAACCCTACAGTATCGATATCGAGGTGTTTGGTCCAAAATATTGTGATATTTTATTTTCTCCATATCGCACAGCTCTATTGTTTCCCCTCTCTCTCCCCCTTCATGTCTAAGCTGTCCAATCAAACAAAGGCCTAAAATGGCAAAACAAATCTTTAAAGCTATAGTGCGTAGTTTCTGTCTCCCCCATGAGGAATTCTAATTAATGATAACGACACTGTCGGGGCGCCCACATGATATAGCTTCATAGCAACTCATTTGGCAATGGCTTGAATGTAATGTTCATTAATATCAAAAAGTTACGTGCTAAATCTGAAAAAAACAAAAATACAACAATAACAACCTAGGAGTCATAAAGTTATTTGTGTGGGAGGAATGGGGCATGTTATACTGGGTTGTATAATGGCTTACACAGTGTTGCACTCGGTTGTTCACATGAAAAGTAAAAAAGTAAACAAAATTGTAGCGTAAACAATTAAAAAAAGTGAGCTAGCTTATTGCATGACCAGTGATTTATTGTACAATCCCTCCAAAATGTCTCAGAAGGTTTATTCTCACCTCTGCTGACACCTGGGATCTGTCAGTAGAAGATTTTAATTTTTATCTTAAACTCATGTCCAAATGTTACTTTTAGCAGATAATTCATTTGAAACCTGGAAGAAGAAATTCATCACCATATGTGAGTCCAAAAACAGTACTACCACCCTTTCTCTCAATTGCACTACATTGAGACCCTTTGCAAACACGTGACCACGACCACGTGACGACGCCATGACGGACGGCAGAATCACCGGAAGCACAAGCTAAATAGTGTATTAGACGAGCGGAAAGTTTCATTAGTTTCAAATAAATAACACTAAATAAAATTTAATAATAATAATACCATCTTCTTCTTCATGGCTTCTTCAGACATTGTTTAAATTCACCTACCCTGGTCCCTGTCTCGATCCTGCCGGTAGCTAGCTTGCCCCGCTAGCCGTTAGCCGTTAGCTGCCGTCCGGTGAGTGTAGTCGGCCAGGCTTCTGTGATAATCATCCCAATAACAATCCATGGAGCGGTGGTGGTGTGGCTATGTCTTCCAGTTACTGAAGGCTAGCTTTAGCTTGCGCTTGGAGCAGCAAGTTCATCTGCCTGTTGCCCCTCTGTCTGCCTCGTTCTTTCCAACTCTTGAGGCTAGTTCTTCGTCTGTATACTCGGATTCGAATAAATAAGGACAACCATATAACTCAAAAGGCTCTTCCCCGTGTTGTATATCTGCTATATTCTCCATAGTTTCGTTACTCCAAGCTTCTTCCCTTGTAAACAAATCTGCTCTTCACACACTACGCTCCGATCGGCACACTACTGTTTACCTTTTCTTGTTACAACTAGCAGCTACTACCGCACTACTGTTTTTTTTTTTTTAGGGGGGAATACACTTCAATACGTGACATGACCTGTCCTCTGGAGGACATAGCCACACCACCGTGGATTGTTATTGGGATGATTATCACAGAAGCCTGTCTGAATACACTCACAGGACGGCAGCTAACGGCTATCAGCTAGCAGGGCAAGCTAGCTACAGGCACGTAGGCTACCGTTGTTCACTGGCTCTCTAATGGATGCCTGAACGCATCCCAGCTCTGGGAAATAATTCATCACACGTTAATCCATGCAGTAAATCATGGAGTGTCTATGATTAGTATTAACCACACATAATGTAACATCTAGCCATCGTCTTATCTGTGATTATATTCGCTGTTGACCGGTGGATATTTCGACAGCTAGCTGGTCGGCTAACCGGGGCATTTAATTCAGTTGTTTGGCCTTTTTGAAGCTAGTTTCTGTGCCATGTCATCTTTAATTTAACCAATATTTTTTGCATGCGTGTTAAGTTAAATGATCAAGGGAACGGCTTACTTTTTGGGATATGTAGGTCAGTGAATAACCGATGATAGTTATGTGGGACCTGTTAGCAGGAACAGCTGGTTAGCACGGCAGCTAGCTGGGTGAGGAAGTTTTATTATTATTATTATTATTATTATTATTTATCAGTCATTTAAAACAGAAAGGCAATACATACACATGCTTGTGTTGGTGAGGATTACTCTGCAGATTGTGTATGTGACTCGTGAGAACAAGAACAGCGAACCATAGACAGTATATAAGCAGCGAACACGTTCTCGTTTGACTTGCCGTCCGTCTACAGAATAGCTCTTCCGCCGTCCGTCATGGCGTTCATAATTCGCGGGAGTAGAGTGTGACGTCACGTGCAAAGGGTCTGTAAGACACAATTACAAACTGACAGCACTTAGAAGCGTAACATCCCTGTGGAGGTAAAGCTTTTGCCTCTTACAGAAGAGTAAATATTTATTAGCCTTTATCAACTGTCCTCACTGACATGATATGAATCACACCAAAACCCTACATTTTCTTTTTTTCCTGCTTCCTTGTTTTAATTTGTTGTCAACAGGTGAAGATTTTTTTCTCAGATGCTCCTTCATAGTCAAGAGAAAAGCATTGATTTTCTTTCTGTCCATTATCCCCTTTCCACTCTGGGAGATTAGGAAGTATAATCACTGTGATCCTGGGGATTATTCAAGCAAAACATAGGTACAACCATGAGGAAATTAGATGGATTTTATTAGCATAACGTCACTTCTTCAGGCTGTGACTTTGGCTAAATTGCTTTGTTATAACAATGCTGACAAATGTGTTATGTAAGTTACAGTAATAAACATTTGAGAAACTCGCTGGTATATCAGGTTTAAAATTGAAGCCGTCCATACATATGTTAGGTTATTTTAGATTACTTATTTATCCATCAGTGGTTTAACACTTTGCAAATCCCTGCCAATTATCACTTTGTGGCTGCCCCTGTGCATTTAGCAGAGATGTGTGTTTTGGTGTTAAAGTGGCAGTGCAGTACAAACAAAGCCTCTTTACTCTCACCCTGACTTAAAAACAGACATGCACATACTCTGGGGATGTGACCCAATTTGATTAACAAATTGAGCTCCAGAGACGGTAACGATGGACAGATTACCAACCGTGGCCAACAGATCAGACAAGGAGGGGCAGGAAAGTCTGGAGAGGAGTGGAATTTCTTACTTCCTCAATAGAGGTTGAATATAACAACAATGGGTGTGAAGAGCAACCACATTAAAAAGGAAAATAAGTTTTTAGAGTGAAAATTTAGAGTGAATTAAGTGTCCTGAATGGTTGGCATTTTAATTAAATTGACTTTGAGCAGAATTTGAATTAATTTGAACTTGAAATGGAATTTTTAACCTGTGTTGAATATCTTCCATACAGTCTTGTTCATACAGAGCTTGCACATTTTTCTTTTCTGTGTTTTGTCTTGTTAAGAGTGCAAGTATTGATTACCTGAAAACGTGCTGGTTAAAAGTTGCTATCCTTCCATTTTCCAATCTTTTTTACAGCATAATTGTATCCTTAAATATGATGATTGATTCTTCACCAATTTCTTTCCACTTTTCCCCTCTTATCTTCTCGCTGCCAGCACCTGGAGGTGTGTTTGGTCCTCAAGGGGAATCAGGGTCAGAGCCTGAAGATGACAGCCAAATGAAGTTTTACACAGAACAGCACAGAGGACGAAGGCGCAGCAAAGGTGAGAGGGATTGCAGGTTTACATCGTTGTATATTGTTATAAATGTTACATTTTAAACACATTAACTGACACAGGAGGGAAGAATTTTATCCATGGCATACTGCTGAGAAAGCAATAAAGTAAAAAGGTAATTAAATTCAATAAAACATTTTGAAAACAAATGAATTCCAAACTTACTCGGGTTGAAGATAAGCCTATAGCTGAGTGAAATGAGGCTAGCCATTTCTGGAGTTGTCAGCGTAGCTGGAAGTAGGAAGGAGTCATGCACATTCCCTGTGGGGTTTAAAGTGCTGAACCATGGCACAGCTCAATGACACTCAAAGCAGATATATGAGCTGATGTAAATGGAGGCTCGGTGATGAGTCACATTACTTTGATGGGAAGCATGATTTTAACTTCCCTTCCCACGTAGTGATATGTGATAGTGAAGACTGTATATAGATTTTGCATTTGTGTGTATGTGGGTGAGTGACCTGAAGAGGATGAAACACAGAGAATTAGTTTGTGTGTTCACTTGGGTGTCCACATAGTGATTGAAAAATAATGGAAATCCATGTTTCCCTATTATTTCCCATGCCTGCAGTTCACTATCATGTAGCACTGTACCCGAGCAGGAGGAAAAGCAATGTCTCCTATATTAATCTCATTATTATTATTACAGATCCCATATGTCTGGACCTTTTTGGTTACCATAGTAGAGGAGTTAGGAGTAATTTGTTGACGTAAATTATGCCTGTATGTTAAGTTCAACCTGAGAGGCGGACTGAAAGCAAGAAAATCTCCTGAACTTTGTAGTCACTGCTGGGTTTAGAATTTCTAGTTATTCTATTCCATTCAAATGATGGCAAACTCAAAGATTAAACAAGTGACAACTTCTTAACACAGTAGAGATGAATGAAACAGAGGTCAGTGTGTTGAGGTTTGTAGTTGCGTGACTTTGATGTCTGAATCAATGTTGTAAAGGAGATGTGCCGAGGTAGAAAAAAGCTAGAAAAGCTAAATATTTCACTTTTCTTTGGAGTTTTGCTTGTTTTAGTATATAGCCACAATAAGACAGTGACCATGCTCTTCTTTTTAAATGTGGCTTGGTTATGTTTTGCCAATCATTAAAATTCAGCACAGAAATCTACCTCTGTAGTTCCTGGGCAGGCAGAAAAATGTGTCAGGGGCAGAGCTATATAGTAACGAAGTAGAACTACTTCACTACTCTACTTAAGTACTAAAAGGCTGTCTGTATCTGTACTCTACTGGAGTATTATTTTTTTCTCCTACTTCTACTTTTACTTGAGTACATATTTTCGATGAATGAAATACTTTTACTCCGATAGATTTTTTATGTGCTGCATCGTTACTCGTTACTGTTGTGAATTCCTCACACTACGGAGACTGTGTAGGTTTGTGTGTGTACGTTAGTTACGTATGCTAATTATGTAAGAAATCCCAGAGATCGCGTCTTGTTTCTTTTCATTACGGTTGCCAGTTCAGAAGTCAGAGACGATGTAAGTTTGTACTCTTTCCATTTAGCTGTTGTTGCAGCAGATGAAGCTATTCCTGAGTTGTTTCAGTCTGCAATGAGTCCTAAATGTTAACCGTTTGACCCTTTGATGTGAAGCTGCTAGTTTATCTGTATTTTGCTAGCTTGCTAACTTTCCTGTTGCTACATCACACATATTACTTGCTAGCTAGTGTGTGATACCTTTTTGGGGGCTTCAATCGTTACTGTACTCGTGCAATGTTCATTTTACTTGCACAGTGTGATAATTGTACATTTTATTTCAGTATTTGTTAATATTGGTTATTTTTAATATAATTCGTATTTGTTAATTCCTTTGGCTACAGCCTTGGCTAAACATTTGACATAATATAAACAATATGATATTCAAACTTTTGACTGCTTTCTTGAATAACTAAATAACACAATACTTGTACTTTTACTTTCAGTACTTGAGTAGTACATTTTAAAATAAACTACTTGCAATACTTAAGTACAAAAAATGTTGAATACTTTAGTACTTCTACTTAAGTGTTGTGCTTAAAGAGCACTTCTACTTCTACTCAAGTCACTTTTTTGATAGAGCACTTTTACTCAAGTATGGTTCTCTAGTACTTTATACACCTCTGGTCAGGGGCAGCAATGTTTTTGCGAAGCAGGAGTTACAACCCAGGGAAATAAAACTATAACTAGATTCCCATGGTGGAAATGTTACTAATTTCCTACAAAGTTTATTAAAACCCATTATTTTGTATACATCATATGTAATGGTGATGACTTCATTTTGAAATGAAGAACTCAATCCTTTATTTTTCCTGAATATAATAAATATTTTTCAGCATTGCTATATATAAAACATAACACCCATGACCATGATCTCTGTTAAAGTTACAACCTGTGTAAAAAGGTTATACTTTCTCTAGAAGATGGGGAGAGGGAAATAAATAGAATGAAGAAGTTGTAAGTTGAACTTAAGCTTTTAAGCTTTAGGGTTGCTCTGTGTATTGTATTTGCTTGTTGCTTTGCATTTACTTGTGTATTTGTGTATGCGTCTCTGTTTCTGTGCGTGTATGAGTGCATTGATAGGTGCTTGGTTTGTGGCCATAAAGTAAGTGTTTACCTTCGTGAGTGGACATGCCTTTGTCTACTCAGTAGGCTTTTATAGTAATTGAGAGACCCCTTCACGAGCCCAGTGACACCACTCACACCCCAAAGGGATTAGCAGCTCTGCCACGTTTGCCACAGACAGCTGTTGTTCCTTCACAACATCGTGACTGTGGTAGACGTGATTCAGTATATGAGGATTCATTATCCTAACTTTGTCTCCCTGTTTTTGACCTTGAGATGCATTTCTAAACTTATGATGAAATTCACTGGACTCTCCTGTCCCAGGTGGTTACTTACTGAACTTGTTTTTATGATGTGTGTTCAATGTTCATTTCAATCCATTTGACCATTTGCACATTGCATTGGCGATTGATAAAAACACACCGCAGGGGCGCCTGGGTAGCTCACCTGGTGGAGCGCACGCCCATGTATAAAGGTTTACTCCTTGACACAGTGGCCACGGGTTCAGCTCCGACCTACGGCCCTTTGCTGCATGTCATTCCCCCTCTCTCTCCACTTTTATGTCTTCAGCTGTCCTAGTGGGGGCCTAAAATGCCCAAAAAATAATCTTAAAAAAAACAAAAACATTGCAGTTGGACAATGTAAAACATCTGGAATTATGTGGCTCTGTTTTTCTGATGTATCCACTGATCTAGTAACATAACTCTTATCAGCGAAAAGGACATTTGTATGTATGTATGTCATTTAACCACTTGACTTTCACTGCTCAGAACAGGGAAACAACAATAGGCCTACTATTACTATTGACTTTTACAACACAACTGTATAGTGCAGGGTGCACACTGGGCAGAATCACACGTTTTCTAAAGCCTGCGAATTCTGAGACATTGTGTGATATTTAAAAGAAATCTAGTTAGAACAGTGTTTCCAAACCAGCGCTACCACTGCCATATCCCTATCACATCCCAGTAAGCCCCCCTTCAAAATGCCGACCTCGCTCCCATGATAAATATCAGTAGACAGAGGTTAAGCGGCTAATTTCATTCCCTGTATCTGGCTTGGAAATGGGAGCTCTGACAGAGCCAAAGGGCAACCAAAACAACCAATCTATAACCCTGTCAGTAGCAATAAGATCATATATCACGCTGAGGAATGATTCTGGGCTGTTCTGCAAAAGCAGAAGCCAAACTTGAACCTGGGTTAGATTCATATATCAGAAGTACAATTAACTACATTTTCAAGAATTGACGGAGACTCAGAGGCTGTATTTTCAACAAAGCATAGCGCTGGATGACTTAGTTTGAGGTCCATTATGTGTCTGTGTCTGTGTGTATTACGTCCCTGTGTGCAAAAGCTCTTCCTATCAATGATGGTCAAATACAGTCATCTGTTTGAGACCCTGATCAAAACGAAAGGGCTTCTGTCAAACTGTTAACCTTTTTACCTTTTTCTCTTTCTCTGCCTCTAGGCCACCCACACAGTCCTCTAAACAAGGTCACCCTGACGTTGATTACCATCAGCACATGTGTCATTGCCATTGTCTATGCTACACAGGATTCCTGCCCCCTCACTGTCAAGGTTACCCTACATGTGCCGGAGCATTTTGTTGCGGATGGTAAGTGCAACACACAAAATTTTACTTATGGAATGTCAAACACAATCAGTTTGACTCACTTAGCCTTGTATCTGTTTACTTTATTGCACTAAAAAGACAGTAAAATCAGGTATCACTTGCACCCACAGCAATTGTAGTTGGATATGCTGTACCTACCTCAGCCTTGGGCAATGTTGGGCTTAATTTTTGAAGCTAAAAAAGGATATATATTTGTGGAGCATGTTATCCTAATAGCCACTATGCATCATGGTACACCTTTCTTTTTTAGTTTTTTTTCCAAGCTACAATTGAGACAGTTGTCCTTCAAGCAGCATGCTGCAGGGATGACTGTCCAGTAGGTACATGCTGTTATTGAGTGGTGAAAGATATTATGTAATTTGTATAGTTTTTGTTTTGTTTGGAGGAACAGCTAATGGACCAGGGACAGCTCTAAATGCTTCCTCTGTTTCTGTTTACAAATGGCTTGCAGTAAAATCCCCCCTCCCCCCTCCGTTATTTGTGGTTTTCAATTTTAATGCTTTTTAGTGTCAGTGTCCCTCTGCACCACCGATAAAGTACAAAAGACACACATCCATCCAACAAAAAGTAAATCATGTGCTGGAACCAAAAAATGAGCAACAATCAGGACATTAAAGCCCACACACTGAAAGCTCCCAATGGGGGGAAAAAAGATGTATTGTCACCACAAACAGCTGAATGACATTTTGAGCCATCAGACTGATGAAGAGCAGTGTGCTCAAAATATGATTTTTTTTTTAATCTTTTTTTTTTGCAGCGGGACCTTTCAGTGTGCAGACTTTATTACATGTGACTGCATACAGTAGCTTGGAATACTAACATTTTCTATGTATGCTTCACATCTTTTCATTTGACAGAAGTACTCCAAAGTTTATTTCTGTTTTATTCATGCTGTATACAGTAGCAAGCTGTGTGTGTGGCATACAAACAAAATGTTGTGAAGAAAGCAGAATAAATAGAAGGAAATTGAGTTGTAAATACTGTCTTCTGTCAATTTACATGCTAACGTGGAAACTACACAAAAAAATGTTTTTACAAAAAATAAATAAAATCAATTCAGGATAATCAAATATGTAGGTGCCCATACACCTGCTTAGAGGTTTGTCCCACTGAGTGTGTTTTAAATTACCTGTTGGCTGTGGGATAATTGTAAATTGGCAAGATACCACAGTATTATAAACCTTGCTGGGAGTTAAGAGAGGCCCATATGGAAAATGTGCAAGGAGTTAAGTGACGTAAGAGGGAGTGAAGAGCTGAGGCAATTTAACTAATGATTGCCATATCTCTGAAAGCATTCACATATCAGTCGATCAGGTGCTCCTTGCCGCTGGGGCCTCATTTCTAGTCCGCCCACATACATACACACACACACACACACACACACACACACACACACACACACACACACACACACACACACACACACACACACACACACACAATTTGTTTGCACATGGACACACAATAGAAGAAGGAACAGTACACAAAACTTCCAACTTCTAAAGTATACTTTGTAATTGCATGGAAGATGAACACCTGAAAACATCACGTCACACACAGTGTCATTGGCTTTTGTCAAATCACAATAACATTGGGCCTCATGCAACAATCACTCGTAGGAAGAGATTCGTTCTTCAGTGGCATGTATAAATGATTGAATTTCCTCTTACCGTATGTACAGAATTCAAGAGTGGTCCAGACCAGTTGTATGAGTGATGCACAGATATTCTGCCTTTATTTTAAGAATTATAATGCCTTAATTTGAATGAATTTGGAGCTTAAATACAATTTTCAAAACTAAAATAAAATATATATCTAAGACAAACTTCATGCAAAATGAATATCCTGTTCATCAGATCATCATCTTGGTTTAAAGTCAGAGAGGTTTAGACTACACTACACTGTAGTCCATTGCAAGATATGTTTACTGTTAGTCAGCGTGCTATGAAATCTAATATGTTCATAGTAGTCATGTAGTCATTGTAGAATGATTGATTGATTGACTACGTTTACAAGCTGTCAATTTTCGGGTTAAGGTCACTATTCGGGTTTCTGGAACATTCGGAATAACCCGTTTACATGCGTGAGCAGAGAGTTACTCCTGTATACATGGCATTTGTAATCAATTGGCAATATCCCGATGTAAACGGCGACGCACGGTTAGCGTCTGGATGAACGGACAAACCCTGCTTCGCGTAACTTTTCGGTCACCTTCTTATAAATCTCACTATCTCGTATTTCTGCCGTCAAAAAAAACAAATTAATATTCATGGTTTTCACCACACTAATGAAGAAATTGGTTTCCTCACTCCAAAAGTGTGGTGCTGTGCTGCGTCTCGCCATGTTTACCTCTACTTCTTGTTTACTTCCAGTATACTGCGCGCATGTTTTCTGGCGCATACAAGAAGTTCCTCTACTCAAAAGACCAAGATTCCTTGCGAATAGAACATGCGCAGAACACAAATCAATGTTCCTTTTGATGGGGATATGCCGATACGCGTTTACATGACCAAAATTTCGGGTTAGAAAAGGGGTAACCCAGGGATCATTTTCGGGTTTTTAAAAACCGGAAAATGAGCATATTCGGGTTTTTGCCGGTGTTTACATGGCCGTGCGCGACCGGGTTATTGCAAATATTCCAGTTTTGAACGGGTTATTGGCTGCATGTAAACATAGTCATTGTTTTTCTCTGACCTCCTCACCTTTGCTCTACCACTACTAACAAGGCAGACTTTCCACTCATACACAAGACTTCTCAAAAGTTTGGATGCTCCTTGAGCTGACCTCTGACCCAGTGCTTAGTTCTCTACTTTTGACATAAAATATAAACAATTAATGGTAGGAGTTTGATGAAATCTGCCATGGATATTCACAATCACCAGAGAGTTAATTATTTTAATTTTGATGACTCCATGGCCTTTTGTTTAGTGCCACTCAGGACAATCTTTACATTTTAGCCCCAATACAGGTTAGGCTCTAAGAACAGGAACATCAATCCTCAGTATGTTGTGTGTTCCATACAGCGTTTTTTTTAAGCAGGGCTTTTTACTTTAGGTTTTGTTGTTGCTCTGCAAACGTGTGTATACTGGAATTGGACTCAGAAAAGCAGACACCTAAGGCAGAGCAAATGTGATAAAAGGCGGCTTAACCCGTTAGTCTGGCAAGCATGCAGTCGGCAGCATGCAGGCAGGCAGGGCAACCAAACATACAAATACAACAGATAAACAAACATGAATGAATTTAAGTTACTCCAGGATAGGAACAGGCAGGCAGGCAGCAATTGCTACAAGGCATATGATTTGACATGCATGACGTGAGCTACCCACTGTAAACTACTCTTTATACTGGGGAAATAATGAGTGATGAGGTCAACAAACTCAACATGGGTGACAATGAGACAGGTGAGACATGACAGGAGATGGTAAATGGACTGTATTTATATAGTGCTTTTCTAGTCTTAGCGACTACTCAAAGTGCTTTTTTAAACACAGAAGCTAATATGTAGGTAGGTAGCATGAAGAACTTGGTAGAAGAATAGCAGACTTGTTAAGTCAACATCATGACCAACTCATTGTTAAATCTAATATGGGTGGAATTAAATATATCTACGTTAATAAGCTTAATACTTAATATTCATTTTTTAGCACTTTAACGTGTGAAGTGAATAATTGGATTTTTACAAACTAAGGAAGAATTACATTTTTAATATTAGGTGTAGGAAAGAAAGATTTTTCTTATGTGACAAAAGATAATCAGAGAGAGGTTATGAATAACTTAATTAAAATTACAGTCTGAAGGTGGTAATAGAATCAGACAAAATCATAATTTACTAAGAAGTATAAGGAATCATCTTTTGTCATTTAGTTATGCTTAAATAATGCAAACAATGATTATTAATAAGGAGTCAGTCAGTGTAAATGGCTCCTTTTTTTGGGGGGGTCGGGGGACAATTGTTGCATATGTTCGATACAAAGACAACTGCTAGATGTGCACAGTTTCTTTACTTCTATGTTGCCGTGACAGAGATGCCCTGCTTTCTATTCAAAATATTTTCCCCAAACAGCTGAAAGGGGTTTATTCTAACAAAATAATTCCCTCTCTGTGTTTTGCACTCAATTTACAATATGCACATCGAAATTGCCAGCAATCAGGAATGTTCTTACTGCTCAGGAGGGGTTTCTTCACAGGTCTCAGAGAAACCAACCCATAATCTAACAATTGCCTCCTCACTGTGTGAGCTAAGACCATTAGATTTTCCACTCTCTCAGCAAATGAGGGCTACTGGCAGTTCTGTTCACTAACTGCAGTGCTGCAGGAATGGTCTCGACCTGGGAGATGCTTTTAGGGATCCCATCTGAAGAATTATGTATTTCAGCTTTTTGGGAATTTTGGTGGGTTCTGGATAATTCATTTTCAAAAAACAACAGGAACCCTTGTTTCTAAGGCAGTGGCAGGATATGATTGTTCAATATTTACTCATAAATTACAAATGCATTATTGTGTGCAGTACCAAGAAAACATGCAGTCCTTGATAGCCCAACATTTTGAACCACCTCATCCAGTAAGTATTTTTACAATGTTTTTAATGTCAGGCACAATGAAACAAGATCTTACAGTATGCTGCTCATATTTCCACAGACCTTTCACTTCAACATCTGAGGTGGACACACTTCAACTTCACATCAGTATATACTCTAGGTGCAGCAGAATAATGACTAGAGTCAATGCAATATTTACTTGAATGCAACACTGCAGGGCTGTTATACAGTCAAGTTGAGTGGCTTCAGTCGAGTTTGCCAGGTAGTCAGAAACTATACGTAGAATTGAGTGTATTTTTGTCACTCAATGAAACAGTGAAACACATTTCTGTCAAATGAAAAGAAGCAGCCGGTGACTTCATATGTGTAGGAAGAGGCACATGGTAGTGTATTCTATTTTGAATTTGGAACAACTAAAATGGTAAGAAAGAAAAAAAACTGAAAGAATAAATATTGGGATAGTTCTTTATATGCATTCTTTTGTGGTGTATTTCTTCTGAGTTGTGTATTTTACTGCAGGGCATTGGCCTTGTAACTTTTTCCTGTGACTCAGATTTACTGTACTGGCTACTGTCTAAGCTTTTCTATCTGTATTAATCCTCTCTTTAAAAAAACAGCCTGGAGACTACCTTTACAGGTTTTTTTTATGTCATAATACAGAATATGTGTGGATGCTTTTTAATCTCACAATTGCTATCTGTATGTCCTAAACTGGTTTTTGCTGCAAATGCTTCCGCAAATGTACCTTTCACAACCCAGCACTATACACATAATAGAAATGTATAAGAATCTTTGTGTTCACCAGAGGGTTGAAGCACAATCTCCCCGAAGCTCCCTTTGGAACCAAAAGTCATTGGCATCAATTAGGGATAATCTTGTTCAGCGATCAGAGTTTAACGATTGGTCTGGGAGTAGTAAGAAAGAAAGGTAAGTCAGCGTCAATGAGCATAGCATTTACTGATTGACTCGTGAAACTCTTTTAGCCCCTCTACTGCAATTACCAAGGAAATCCCATCAATACACACATTATAGGTCTTAATTTTCTCATTTAAATTCAGCCTGGTCAGGAGGGGAATTAAAATTACAATGAAAACAAAAGAATTAGCTACTTCCCAATTGGTTTTGCAATAGAACCAGGAAACAAGCCTTTAAAAACGTAAATCCAGAGGTGACCGTGCGTTTGCCATGGCAGCTCCGAGACTCTGGAATGAGCTGCCTTTGCACATCAGACTGACTGAGTCTCTTGCTGTTTTTAAATCTCGTCTTAAAACTCATTTATTTTCTTTGGCTTTTAACTCAGTTTGAGTGTTGACTTTGAGTTTTGTATTGCTGTATTTATTTTTATTGTTTTATTATTTTTGTGTTGTGCCTCTGTTGTATGTTATTGTTTATTCATAGACTGTGTTCAGCACTTCGGTCAACAGTGTTGTTTTTAAGGTGGATTGGATTGGATTGGAAAAATACCAAACAATCAAGCTTTTTTCAACCTTTTTATTGTTTGTTTTTTATACAAGCAAAATATTTTTTTCTTTTCTTTACAGGAAGTAGTTTTGTGGTGAGCATGGGCAGCTTCCTGGATGTTTCTAATTGGCTAAACCCAGCCAAGCTAACCCTCTACTATCAGACCAATTCGTCCACACAATGGGTCCTGGACTACTGCGGCCAGAGGACCACTGAGCCCTGCGAGCAGATTTGTGATCAGGACACAGGTTAGTCCATACAAACATGCATGACATTGAGTCAACTTGAAATTCTATGCACTTGTTAAAATGTAATTTTAAAGCTATATTTCAAGCCATATTGAGTATGTTGATTAGAAGAAAATATAAGCATTTGAATCTCTTTTATGTTGTGGTAATTGCAAGGACTGCAATGTTGAGGAAAGAAGGACAGCTACTTTTACTACAGGGTTACCTTCTAGGGGTGCACCGATCCGATATTAGGATCGGATATCGGCACCGATATTGCAAAAATAGCTGGATCGGTGGATCGAAAAAATTATCAGATCCACGGGCCGATCCAGTTCTTTTTTTTCACACTCCGTCGCAGCACCGGGGCCCCTGTTAAATGCGTACCCTTCTCACTCATGGTAGTAACTTTATAACACAACAATTAATAACCCACAACTAACTATCTTAAAAGGATAAAACACCAAAGCATATAACAATTTGAGACCTAAACAGTTTCTAACACTAATAACTTTACATTTACAAATGTAGCTACACCGCCGAATGGCATGCTGGGTAACATTACATCTGCTAGCCTAGCTAGCCAGGTAGCATAACAGTCTGTTAAGCTGGGAGAGGCTACGGTCGGTACTGCACAAGAACCTAGAAGAAAGTTAGCTAGAGGATGAAGAAAGACCGGAGATACACCAGAACAACATGTGCTCAAGAGTCTGTTGTTCACAAGTTTTTTTTCTTTCTAACAAATCGGACATAATTTAGCCACGGTTGTTGCCCGTCGCTCTAACGTTACTCGGCCATGCTAACGTTACTGCGCTAACGTTAAAGACCTGTCACTTCAAGCAATCCACCTCCGGTCCCGCTACAGACCGTTGAGAAAGACGGGTTCGGAGCATTGACATATATATTAATGGACCAATAGACCCCGTTGCTCTGGACGGAGACCAGTGAAGGCTATTAGAAGCACTTTTCCGGTGATGGCCAGCTTTACTGCGCAGCCTCCAACTGAGAGAGACAGCGTAAATGTGACGTGAGCAACGTGTCTGAAAGTTGTAAGTCTTCTGGTAGCTGTGCCAAGAGAAATCTCAATCATTCCCAATCTTACAGAGACGGAGAGTGTAGGTATATGTAAGGAGATAACATAAGCACAGGCTAATTATTGCTAACTAAAATGCTAGTTAACATTAGTAATTAAACCTAAACAGCTAACGTAAGTCGAAACTGCCTGCGAGCTTCTCCTGTACTATACGATAATTCCTCTACTGTGCGACAGTAAGTCACTTGGTTATGACACAATCGTTAGCCTATTTTTACAAAAACGTCTGCTACGGAGCCATAACGTGAGATACAAGGTAATGGAGCCTTTTATACGTTGTTGTGTTTCTTTCGAACTAAACAATGGACAAATCGAGTCTTTAAACGCTTCGGATGTAAAGTTATTCTCAGTCAAGTGACGTAAAAAAAAAATAGCGGTCAGCGGAATGCTAACAGGAGGTGATGGCCAGTTAGCAACAAAATGGCGCCATGATGGCTCGAGTTCTGAAGCGAAGCTTACCCCCTTGGTTCGGAGCAATGATTAAAACTCTGGATTTAAGATGTCTTGCCTTGCTGAAATACGTCCGCCAACCTACTGACGTTATTCAAACAGCGAAGGAGGCTGACAGCGGAGCTACGTTCAGTCCCCCACTACAACCACACTACAACAACCCAACTTACCTGTGGCCAAGGTAGTGGTTATACAGTACTAGCTTACAACTATTTAGTTTTGAAAGGGAAACGGTGTTAAAGTTGTTTGTATGTGTAGGCTATTCATTCGATTTTAGTTTATTTTACTACTTTGCAGTTTGCACAATACAAATAGTTTAGCGTCTGTAACTGTGGAGCCAAGCAAACCCTTAATCAAAGCTTTTAGTAAACATGATGACATTAACATGTTTTTGTGATATTCTATGTACTCCTGACAGTAGAATAAGCCATTATAAACCTATATAAAGGTGGCCCATTATTGATGGCCCATTATTATGTATTTACATTTATTTTAAGAAGTTTGATTACATTATATTTTCGATTTGAAGGCACAATTGTTTTTTAAATAACAAATAAATAAGAATTCAAAACATTGCATCTATGTTATTTTGTCTTAGTTAGGAAAGTAATGTTTAGTAAGTAAATTTAGTTAAATAAAACTGTATGTATACATTCCCCAATTTCTACTCAGAATTTCTTATGAAGATAGTTTTATATTTAGTTGGTTTAATTAAACAACTAAAAGAATGTATGACATGTTAAACCATAAACAAATTATTTGGGGATTAAAAAAACCAAACTAAAATACATATTGTATCATTGTATCAACATGACATTACAACAAAATAAAGTACACATTTTTTGGGAAATAAAACACACACTAACTCAACACTTAGTTTACTCTTGATCCTGCCTCCATTTGATACAAGTAAATGGGTGTAATAAGGGCGCAGAAGACAGCATCCTAAAACCAATTGCCAGTCAAGGGCCCACACAAGAGAGCCTGTCCCTGCAGTTGTTAATGCCATTAGTAATTGTGGCTTGAGTGTGTTTGCTTTTCTTATACTAATTGTTGAGTAAATGTAACATATTTCTATAGATGGTGTCAAAGCGTAGTACAACAAGATAGACAACAACATTATTAGTGTGTAAGCAGAAGCCCTCCGTGCCTGTTGCCCCATCCAGGTAAATAATCCCCAGCCTCCACTGCAGAATACACAATCAGCTCTTAAAATTGTGTGCCTATTTGTGCTGACATTTAAACTACCAGCAAAAGCTGAGCATGCAGCATGATGGTATTTATCTTCCCTTGAGTAGCGTAACTCCCTTTTGTATTTTGTGCCCAACTAGATAAAGTCTAAGCTCATTAGAATGGATTACATCTGTAATGTATGTGAATTTTATGTCACCCTGGTCAAGGGTATGTTGAGGGCTGATGCATAATGTATTAGAGCTCCAGTAACTCAACTTAGTCTGTACACATGAAGATGCCAAAGATGGAGTTGGAACGTACGTGTTTGTGTATTCCTAATGTGTGCGGACACGTGTGCATATCAGTGTTTCCTCTATGTTGATATTACCGCGGGGGCCCGCCATGGTATCAGAAATAGGGCAGATGCACAACAGGGGTTTCCACTATGTACACTGCGCACGAAAAGTCATAAAGTCATAATTACACGACTCTGCAGAGCCGTCTGCTCTACTGAACTCAAGCGAACTGTCATGCACTCTCTCTCCCCTTAGGGTGAGCAACTGGAACAGTGACAGGACGTCATCACTCGCGAAGTCATGGCAACCAAATAAACAGGGCGAGTACTACTTGTCACTCAATCTTAGGCAAAGTGACAAACAGCGACGAAAGGCGCGACATGAAATCTGCACTCACGCGGGTCTCGTGAAATATGACAGCTACAGTTTATTGGAAAATAACATTGTGGACACTGAATTTGATGAATTTACTGTTTATCAGACCCCAGATGAGACAAGAAGCTAACATTAGCGAACGCTGCAGTGATGGTCCCTCTGCCTCTGACTCTCGTTGCAGGAGACGCTGTATTCCTCCGACACGCTGTATTAACGTTACTGTTTTAAAACCGTTTTCCAGGTTAGTGGGGGTGCATACCGCTCAAAACCAACATGAAAAACGTAGCTAGTAATGTTCACTCAGCGTTTAGTTTTGTTGTTAAACTGTGTGTAAAATGAGCGGTGACGTTAAATCACCCTACGGTACCGTCTATTTGCTGGATGGTTTCAAGGTAACGGTCGGTAGCTAACATTAGTAGATAAGCCCATACTTTTTGAGGTAACAAAAACAAAAATTCTAGAGGAAACACTGGCATATGCTTCCATCAATCCCTGTGTGTTTAAGCGTTGTGAGATCAGTAATGGTTGTAATTTAATGATGGAGTCATTTATTCATCAACACCCCAATACATTTGGCAATTTTTAGTACATCTGTTTCCCCCTGTCTCCTTGTCTTTCTCCATTTATTTGACTTTCCATCTGTCCTTTTCAGCAGCGAGATTATTTGATCAGTAATTGCCCTCAAGTATGTTGTATCTCCGCAGGGCAACCACATCCACTTGGCAGCAAAATTAAAGGTGTTCTTCAAAAGAGCTTTCTATTTCTGTCACTGTCTTGTAGCATGCAATGGAGCAACCGTACAATATCACTAATTGATATATACACACACACACACACGCATGCACGCTCACACACACTCCCACACTTTCACACAGCATACCTGAATCAAACTTTCATCCAAGCACATCCACACTACAAACCACTGGTTGTAAAATGTCAAAGGGTAATTCACATAGGGAGGCACTGCTATCTGTGCACTGACATTTTCGAGCATGCTGCAGTTGTGGCAACAACAATAAGCACTGTCAAAGTGTGTATTTTACCTTTTGACAAGTGGCAAACACCTGCGTGGACAGACCTTGATTAAACATGGAAAACACAAAGAAGCTCCTTGCCATACATACATGGACTGCTGATCTTTGAATGTAACTGGTTGTTGAAACATGACTTTTCTTGACATTTGACAACTAGACATTTTGTTGAATTGCCACAAAGTGAAATGTCCAGTCTGCCCATTGTAAAATGGTCAAAACACAGATATGCTTGTGAAATTTGACATGCATATTGGTGCCTATCCAACACCCTGTGTCCTGTGGGTTATACTGTACATCCACTAGGGGTGGCACGGTTCATGAAAAAACATCCGAACAGTTTGGTCCGTTTGTCTTGGTTCGGAGCATGTGTGCGTCGTATGTGATCTCAGACAGTGTGTTTCCATTTCACGCGAAATAAGAGGTGTGGACAAGTAGGGCTGGGCGATATGGAGAAAATCAAAAACACAATATTTTTGACCAAATACCTTGATTTCGATACCGCAACGATATTGTAGTGTTGACTATTGGTGCTTTCACAAAATATTTACACAATGAGATTTTTGATAAATAATCATCAGTAATGTGGATATAATGACTAAGTGGGTAAAGGAAAATAATAGAACAGTTACAACAGTCTGGTAAGTTCAGAAAATGACATCACTTTACTGTAATGCAGCCCTTAAAACGATATCCAAAATCTAAGACGATATCTAGTCTCATATCACGATATCGATATAATATCGATATATTGCCCAATTCTATGGACAAGTTATCAACAAAGAGACCATTTTAGACCATCCTGCCCACATGTAAACATTTTAACATCAATGTACGCTGCGGTTTTTCACTCTAAAGCCGCTGAAGCGGCTGCTGTTTCAATCCTGTCAGCTCTCTGCAGCGAGCGGGGCTGCTCAGTTCCCCCCGCAACTGACACGCGCACACACACAAACACACACGGTGGATGCAGGAAAAACCGGAGATGAGACGTACAGAATGACCTAAATTGAGGACAGCTACGCTTGTTATTGTAAGTGCAATGATAAATTAAAGTCCAATAAGTACTTTATCAAACCGTATGAATTTGTGTCCCAGCCCAGGCCAGGATAGGAAATTAACTAACAATGTAAAGCTCAACAAGCTACTGACAGACATTTTCAAATTTGATTCAATCATGAATTATAATTTTTTGTCTTAAATACACCAGCCATTTTCATATTATACCAACATTTGCAGCATCCTGAGCCTTTTTGGTAAGGTTACTTGGAAAACTCAGCCTAGAGTAATTTTATTCTCCCCAAAACAACTTTCCTTTTTAAAGAACTATACAAAAAAAAAATCGCAACTTTTTTTATGTGTATACGTATTCTGACTTATTCAAAAGACGGAGCTTTAAGAGTTCATCTCTTTTTTTTTCAAAGGATACCATTTTTGTAAGAGCTACACTGAAGTTGGCAGTTTGATAAATGCAAGTTATTTCAATTGATATTCTGTAATATTTCTATCTTTGTGTGCTAAAAAGACACATACATTCCTGTAGATGGCAATACACATTCTCCTTTTTTTGCCAAATAAATGAAACGCTTGTTGAAATCATCAATGTCTTCCCTCTTGCTGTATCAAAATCTCACCTAGCTTTCCTCAGAGATGGTCCCAATAATGTGCTTAAAGTAAAGTCAAATTCATTTTGTGCATGATTACATGATATAACAATTTTTTAATACTTTATCCTACATTGTGGATAATTAAGCTAAATATCATATGCTGAAGTATATTTCTGGAGTGTTAAAGATTCAAAGAAAAAATAACAAAAACCGTACAGAACCGAAAACCGTGATCCTAAAACGTGACGTGACGAACCGTGGGTTTTGTGAACCGTGCCACCCCTAACATCCACTGCATTGATTGTTATCTCTGAAATTAGTTGTTTAGAAGGTTGGAGGTTTAAAAAAAATAAATCAGTGTTGCATAATCAACCCAAGCTTTGGGTTTACAAAACCAAACATATTAATGGCTACTTGTGGTAAATGGATAGTCAAGGGCATTTTTGTCATTTGCCAAAAGTGTTTGCTATATTTGGAAAAACCTGACCATAATATTAGAAAACTAAGTAAAACTAACTAACTTTTAAAGGATAAATATATTGCAGGTGACAGTAAGGTGCAACACGATAAAAAAAAATAAAATACTATAATATACTGTATATAGCATAACTCATCCACATGGGTGTGGGAGTGCTGCAGCACTGTCAGCTCACCTACCTCCCGTGGGTATGATTTTTTCTTCATTCTAATAAAAGCTGGCCCTAGTGTTTTCTGTAGATTTTCGCACAGAGATTCTAAATTTAAATGCTTCAGTTTGACATCTATGTAGGTAAGCATGCATTGCTGTCTACCACTGTATTTCTTTAGACTACCATTGTGGCTGCCAAGGTTATATTTAGATTTGATTAAATATGGTGGCTTTAACACGTTTCTGCTGTCGATTTAATCATCTAAAAATGCCCACAATTTATGAGGAAACATACTGTATTTTACATATATTCAAGTCCATCAGTTTTTTCCCAAACATGTACACAAACCATAGATACAAACACACCGGCAGTCACACTTTTCTATCTGTCTTTGTTCTCTATCATCACAAGCGGGTTTCGTTTCACCAAACATTCTCACACCATCTCTATCATCCTGCTTCACTGTCACACTGGTTGACTGCCACTGTTGATTACCAGTCACAGTATCCATGTGCCTGGATAATCAGTCCTCACTGCCTTCACCTTCACCCCTTGACTCAAGTGCTAGCGTGAAGGTTAGCGTATGAATGGCATGATGTTTTTATTGCCTGATAGCTATATGGAATCTAGCAGACTACAACTCTGTAACAACTGATGATGTCATAACAGCCCAATACTGAAGATGTAATAAAATGTCTTTGTAAATGGGTTGAGAATACAATGCACCAATATATGTAAAACTGTTTTTGTACATCTTTTTTTTGTCAACTTATTGAAAATGTAAAAATACCAAAATACAAACACAAAGGAAAACTTATAAGCAATAAAAAAGAAAAACAAACGAGATCATCTGCAACAAATAAGCAACTCCAATAATATTCTTCATGTTCAAAAGAGGTAGGAAGAAGTTAAAACCTTTTCTAGTCCTATCCCCACTAAAATTATTCATAATAGAAATTCAATTCGCATCCATTAGTGTCCATGTTTAACTCAGTCGGCTTTAGCAAAAAAACACAAAAAAAAGAACAAAATAATAAAAACTTCAATGATGATTGATGTTTTTTTCATCAAACCAGATCTTGATCCTGCTTAATTCCTTTTCCATAGTATCCAGAAGCTTTTCCAAGTTGTCTCCACAGCAGAGTTAATTTGTGTCATCAGCAAAAATGTACTCAGCTGTGGAGACATGGAACAGCTTCTGGATATATAATAATATTGTGACTATATAATAGGTGATTGTAATTTAAAAATAATATGAAATAGTTGAACCGATGATGTAGCCATGATAAAGTGATGACTCAAGTAAACACTTTATTAATATGAATTATTACATTATTAGTCAAGGTGTCCTATCTCATATAGTTATACGCCATACTAAGGAGGAATAGATTGCGTCCACAACCTTTCCTTCTATCATCATAACTAACCCCATAAAGACCTGGGAACCTCCTTAGCTGTCTTTGTTTTCCTCATTTCCTCCAATCTCACCTAATTGGAACTGAAACTGCTGGGGTGTTAATGTATTCTCCTGTTTTAGCCTTCCATCAAATTCATACATTACTTGCATGTGCACAAAAACACATACTCCTCTGAGTCTTCTGTTGAGCCCAAAGACCTTGGGCAGAATGGCTTCTCTTCCTAGAAATTTTATAATAAGAGTAAATTTGCATAAGGACAATAATAACTCTTTTCTGTCTCTGTACCATGAACCTTAAAATGTTAAGATCATCCACACGGCCACAGTGAGATACTAGAAATCATTATTATGAAACACAGCATTAGGTTTGTTATACAGGTGGAAGAGTGAAGAGAATTGATTTGTGTTCTCAAGTGATTGCCACTCATGCTTTACATTTTTGGCTCTTGATTTAGAACAGAAGGATGGTTACAGTGAGAGCAGCAAAGGAAAGAGGTGGAGAAAGAGGACTCAACAGGGACATAATGTTGATACATTTTATTGGCAATCTAATATTGGTGTTTATTCTGGATGGTACTATCCCCATGTGCAGGATCAGGTTGCGTGTCTGTAGAAACCTGGCTGGAATGGGAAGGGAAGGGACTGCGTGAGCACAGTTAGATAATTGTTGTCATCAAATGGCCATTTCCAATCACAGGTGATTAGCTCTAAATTAGGCCGACAACATGGTCCAATCAGTCAACCATAACTTTTTGGCATCACTGTATAGGCTCTATGCACGAGTCTTTCATATTTCCGGTGAAATCTCACTTTCCACACTCATTTCCCAAAGGCAACAGAAGAGGTGGGTAGTTAATATCCAAAGAGACCTCTTTACTATAACTAATCACACTGAAGTCTGCAGACAGAATGTTCAAAGTGCAGGCCTAATCAAGCCTCCAGCTCCAGCTGAACGTAGACTTGAGAAATATGGGGCTGTCCAAATGCTTTTTCAGTGAAGCAACTTAACCTGTGTGCCTCATGACCCAGGGTTCGGCAAAGACCAAATACAGGCTTAAACCGGAATAAGGAGCCTCTAATGGATGTATCACCACGATCACGACTACTCCAATACTACTTCTAATCCATTACAAATCTGATTATGCCATTCACAGGCAATTTCCCTTCCAAATACAGCTCACTTTATCTCTGAAACCAGCTTCTGATCAGAAACCCTCACACCATCCGTCGGCATCATAAACTTCCAAATCCATCTAGGTTTGTCCAAAATGTCATCTCGCTTAATGTGTGAAAATAGATAATTCTGTCAAAAAAAACGGCACGTTTTGCAGCTCATATATGACAAACCACCTCATCTGTACTTATCTGTACGCATTTTGAGCTATCCTCGTGTATGTCTACGCTGTATACAACAGACGTAAACATACATGCCACTTTCTAAAGCCAAGTGGTGTGTTATCTGTACGCATTTTGAGCGCCGTATACAGCGGACGAGTTTGGTTTAGGAAAAGAAGAACCGGTTAGGTTTAGTAAAAGAAGAAAGCGACGGTTGAGTTTAGGAAACGTGACATGCAGGACACGATCCCCGGTCTCCTGGGTGAAAGTCCTGTGTTTGACCCATCCGCCACCCCGACCAACCTCCCTACGCGGATTTTTGCCCTTTCATACTACTCGCTACGGCGTGTAACTTCACACACAATCGCAAGGTAATGTAAGTCAATGGAGACCAAACGGCGTTGATAAACACGCTAAAAAGCGAGTATGCGTCTTGATAACACGCCAAAAATTGCATACGAATTGGCGTGTCATACATACGCCACTTCATGAGATCGGTCTGCTTTGTGTCAAACTTTATCTACAGACAGTTCACCAGTATCTAGCAGGTCAAACAAAATCTTGGAGCGATTTTCCAGCTTTGTAAGTCAACATAAGGTTTTACACAAGGTAAGGTAAATGTAATTTCTTCAACATTGTTTGCTGGATTTAAAGAAATAAATGAATCTTCACATTTTGGCATTGATTATGCGATTTGGTCTATATCCTCTTGAAAGGCTGTTATTTACTGCCCTAATATGGCGTCGTAGTAATTAAATTTGACAACTCTTATCCTATCATATCTGCAATTCAGTAAAGTAAACACCTAACTCACCAGATGGCCTTTTAGAGGCAGATATGCTGTGTGTGCAGTGTTGGGAAGGATACTTTCAAAACGTATTTCGTTACAGAATACAGAATACATGCCCACAAATGTAAATTGTAACGTATTCCGTTACGTTACTCAATCTGAGTAACGTATTCTGAATACTTGGATTACTTCAGGATTACTTCCCCATTGAATTGCGTTTAAGTGTAGGAATGCAGCTATCACATCCAGCTTACTAAACAGGCCTATAATGGTGTGTTATTTTTATTCCAACTAGCTGAATGTGTACCTGAACAAGCAGATAGATTATTGTATTGGTAGTCGCGAACTGCATACTACAAAAATCTAACCGCAGTCTTGCTACCACGAGCTAATTTTAGCTAACGTTAGCTAGCATGTCAAACGGGGCTAGTCAGTCTTTAAACGGCTCTGGAGCTAGTAAATCAGCACGTAGGAGAATGTAAAGTCGCACGTCAATGTTAAAATAGCAAGGTGACCAGTAAAACTACAGCAGACGACTACCCTTGGCTAATAAAAAAATAGCTTACTTTAAGATGCTTCTTCAGGTTGGAGGTGGAGTAATTTGGACGCTGAAAGGAGGTTGGTTGCTGGCAAGCAGAGGTTGTACTGCACAGTTATATTTCATTCTCCCTGTTCGTTCTTTAATGTGAAATGCTGTTTGAATTTCCAAGATAGAAACTTATTCCTGTCCTGGCTCTGTCGTGCCGGTTCCGACTCCATTGTGACATTGTGATCACGCAAATAGCTATTTTTTTCGATTTCATATCGGGGCTTCTGGAAAATGCATAGAGTTGTCTTAATTTATTCAGAGTGAATAAACTCGTGAAACAGATAAGTATCGTCATGTAATCCATTGATTTCAACAATGTAACTGTATTCTAAATACCAACTATTTAAATTGTAACTGTAACGGAATACAGTTAGCTACTCATAATTTGTATTCTGAATACGTAACGCCGTTACATGTATTCCATTACTCCCCAACACTGTGTGTGTGTAATACAGTATATTGCATCAGTCTAGCTTTGGTTTGTTTTAGTCAGTGTCTGAATAAAATATTATCAAATAGTATTGGATATAGTATTAACCTTTCAAATGTATTTATTTAAATTAAAAGTCAGTTATGGTCTGTCAAACAATCTAAAATGTACTGTATCTTATTTTTACAGTCTCTGCATTCCATTGATGAATTATTTCTCTGCATTGCCTACCTTTCGTCAGGTCTGCTTCAGAAAGGTGTGGCCCACAGTTTAAAAATCCAACAGTGAGCCGCATCGTCACTGCATGGGATAACTTTCTTTACTTTGTACTTGGAGCTGTCTGATGAAGCAGTAAAGGCTCACCTGTCAGATGTTTTTCAGAACTACTCTCATACACAAGTGGTGTTGACTGCACTGAAATGTGCTACCATACAGCAAACTCTCTTTTCCTTCAGAGTGAGGTGCTTTCAACCTATAAATCCCCTTGCAGATTTAAAGGGTTTGGAATAGCTCCTCATGGGGCAATAACCTTTGTCTCAGTTCTTTATGCAGGCTCCATCAGCCACAAAGAGATCCTGAAAAAGATTTAGCCATCTAAATATAGCCATCTAGTTAGTTTTTGACCGCAACAGTTTTTTTTCTTAATTAGATAAACTGATTAAATGACTCATTAAACTTAACAATGATGCATGAATTAATTTCTTCAGCATTGTGGCTCTTGAGGAATTTTAGAAGATATGTATAAAAAACACATCCCTTTTTTAGGGTGTTTAACGCAGTTGTGTCACAAAGTGTGCTGCATAAACCTGTTGTCATGGGCATGAACAACAAAATCACACCATTCAATACCTGTAATCAGCAACTGCCCCTGTCGATAATAAAGATGGCTTTCCTTCAACTTGTGTGTGCCATTGTCCACTGTGAGGTACCTGCAGTCAAAGCGCATGGTATTTGGACATTTCATTTCAACTAACCCAAATTATTAGGGTGGCTGTGGCTCAGGAGGTAGAGCGGGTCCGCCTTTAATCACAAGGTTGGAGTACAACACTAAACCTCAAGTTACTCCCATTGGGCAGGCCAGGGCCTCTCATGGCAGCTCCGCAACCATTGGTGTGTGAATGGGTATATGGCAAATTGTAAAGTGCTTTGTCAAAAGCTTATAAAAAATAAATAAATCAATGAGCCATCAAATAAGCAACTGTTCCAAACTCATAACATAGCAGATGGATGGCACTAATATGGCTCATGTCCCTTAAGTTAACTCCAGCCAAATGCCCACTGTACTGTAAATGTAAAAAGGAGTGCAGTTGCAATAGTGCATTAGCAGCTTAGTGAAGTTCAAGTTTAATGACCACCTCCCCATCCCCTCCTTGTGTGGTGTTTTTACTGGCTTTCATTTTACTTGCAGTTTTTTTATTAACTAATCCGCACAGCTCCTCCTCTTTCCACTTTTTTCCTGGTACACTTACCTTTTGTCTGCTGCCTTTGAGCTCTCTAAAGAATAGCTGCAGTCAGTTTACGTTTCTCTCATTAACCACAACCTTCCTTTTATAACACCTGCACTGTATCTGAACCAAGTTATAGAGGCAGAGAAATTGACACACAAAAATGATTATTGCAAGTTGTCTAAAGGTTAGTTAATCCAGCGGAATGTGTAATCAACCAGACATATCACTTCCCATTAATTGCTAGGTCCTTCCTCAAAGGCATTTGCATGAAAGAAAGAGACACATTTCCCTGATTACTTGCGAGGTACGTCTCAGATTACACTGTGCTTCCATGCTGGTGCACCTTATCCAAGACAAGATGGAAAAGACTTTGTAAACGTGTCCCCTTGCAGCCTTCAGGCCTACACACTTATGGCTCTACAATATATATGTTCTTATGTATAAGCTACATATTTAATTCAATTAGTCATGCTTAATTGAGTGTGATTGCCATTTAATATACGGTGCCTTGCGAAAGTATTCGGCCCCCTTGAACTTTTCGACCTTTTACCACATTTCAGGCTTCAAACATAAAGATATAAAACTGTAATTTTTTGTGAAGAATCAACAACAAGTGGGACACAATCATGAAGTGGAACGAAATTTATTGGATATTTCAAACTTTTTTTAACAAATAAAAAACTGAAAAATTGGGCGTGCAAAATTATTCAGCCCCTTTACTTTCAGTGCAGCAAACTCTCTCCAGAAGTTCAGTGAGGATCTCTGAATGATCCAATGTTGACCTAAATGACTAATGATGATAAATAGAATCCAGCTGTGTGTAATCAAGTCTCCGTATAAATGCATCTGTTCTGTGATAGTCTCAGAGGTCCGTTTAAAGCGCAGAGAGCATCATGAAGAACAAGGAACACACCAGGCAGGTCCGAGATACTGTTGTGGAGAAGTTTAAAGCTGGATTTGGATACAAAAAGATTTCCCAACCTTTAAACATCCCAAGGAGCACTGTGCAGGGGTAATATTGAAATGGAAGGAGTATCAGACCCCTGCAAATCTACGAAGACCCGGCCGTCGCTCTAAACTTTCAGCTCATACAAGGAGAAGACTGATCAGAGATGCAGCCAAGAGGCCCATGATCACTCTGGATGAAATGCAGAGATCTACAGCTGAGGTGGGAGACTCTGTCCATAGGACAACAATCAGTCGTATACTGCACAAATCTGGCCTTTATGGAAGAGTGGCAAGAAGAAAGCTATTTCTTAAAGATATCCATAAAAAGTGTTGTTTAAAGTTTGCCACAAGCCACCTGGGAGACACACCAAACATGTCGAAGAAGGTGCTGTGGTCAGATGAAACCAAAATTGAACGTTTTGGCAACAATGCAAAACGTTATGTTTGGTGTAAAAGCAACACCGGTCATCACCCTGAACACACCATCCCCACTGTCAAACATGGTGGTGGCAGCATCATGGTTTGGGCCTGCTTTTCTTCAGCAGGGACAGGGAAGATGGTTAAAATTGATGGGAAGATGGATGGAGCCAAATACAGGACCATTCTGGAAGAAAACCTGATGGAGTCTGCAAAAGACCTGAGACTGGGACGGAGATTTGTCTTCCAACAAGACAATGATCCAAAACATAAAGCAAAATCTATAATGGAATGGTTCACAAAGTCAAAGTCCAGACCTGAATCCAATTGAGAATCTGTGGAAAGAACTGAAAACTGCTGTTCACAAACGCTCTCCATCCAACCTCACTCAGCTCGAGCTGTTTTGCAAGGAGGAATGGGCAAAAATTTCAGTCTCTCGATGTGCAAAACTGATAGAGACATACCCCAAGCGACTTACAGCTGTAATCGCAGCAAAAGGTGGCGCTACAAAGTATTAACTTAAGGGGGCTGAATAATTTTGCACGCCCAATTTTTCAGTTTTTTATTTGTTAAGGTTTGAAATATCCAATAAATTTCGTTCCACTTCATGATTGTGTCCCACTTGTTGTTGATTCTTCACAAAAAATTACAGTTTTATATCTTTATGTTTGAAGCCTGAAATGTGGCAAAAAGGTCGAAAAGTTCAAGGGGGCCGAATACTTTCGCAAGACACTGTATTGCTGGTATTGGTAATTAGATTGTGTGGACTCTGCTCACTTTTAAATAAGCAGTGTACTATTTCAGATAGCATAAAGACCAACTTCTCCAATATCTAATTCAGGTGATGAACACCATCTGTCCCTGTGAATAAGAGGACGGTTGTACGTTGCAAAGTTGTGTTGGATTATTAATATTCAGATATAGAATTGTACATTTAAAAAAAAAAAAAAAAAAGTTGTGTTGACCATTTGACACTACTGCAACATCACAGGAGCCAAGACGAAAACAGGAGAGGAGAGGTTTGCTTTGATCAAAGCTAAAACTTCCAATTTCTAATTTTGAAAGACGTTATGTTTTATGCTGTTATATTAGCACCCAATATCTCATTCAAGACTTTCAAGCTAAGATGAAAATCAAAGCAAAACATAACATCTATACACTTGTATTTAGTAAGATGCACTAATCACTCATGCACACTCAAATCATAACTGACTCAATTGTTTACAGTAATGTATGATCAATGTCCATCCACTTGGGCTCAGAAACATTTCCACTGCAGTTGAAATACTGATTTTGAATCAGAAAAGCAAAGAGCAGACAGTATAATGGTAATAATGTGCCTGTGTACAAGCTATTCCAGTTTTGTTCTGGTATTTATGCAGGATCTGGACACATGCATATTTTTCACTCAAAACACAAAAACGACCTGCTTCATCTCTGATCCTAAAAGCGAAGACTCGGCTTTGATGCATATGCAACCTTTTTGCTACATCACCTTGGGGCCGGCCGAGGCCTTTGGGAATAGGCTAATCCCCACTGACAATATGTTTGCTAAACACAGTTGTTTAAGTTAAGCTGAATAAGAAAAAGTAACCTTTAATTCTGTTGTTTGACACAATTTTATGTTAGGGTGAGGATCTGTTATGGATGGCCTGTGATTGAAAACATAACAATGATGGTATTTATATCAGTTTAAATTCATGGCATACACTTGCTGTAGGGATTAAAAAAGTCATATACTGTATAAACCTTTCTAAGGTATGGTAATCGTATTACACTCCATGATAATATGACACAAAACTATCATTACTCTATTTTTGTTGGATAAACAATATTGTATATACTAAAAACATCCAGTAATATGTCAAAATACAAACCGCTGTTTGGGGCATCAAGGGAATGAATTTCATGTGTAGCATTTAGCTCTGTCACTGCCACTTGATTCCAGACTTTGCTTTGCTAGCAGCTCATTCAGCAAAGAACTCTGTTATTGATTAGGTTTTTGGTGTGTATGAAATATGTTGACCATGTCCTATTAGATGTTTCCTCTTGAACCAAGCACAAGCTGGTGTATAACACTTGTCAGCAGCACTTATCAGTGGTGCTCCTGGATGCAGCCTGATCCCATGTCCATTCTCCAACTGCAGACATGCAGTCAGGCATTTTCACCAACAAATCAGAGTTTTCTATGTAAATATTTCCCATTGCACATGTTAGAGGGGAAATGGGCACTAACACACTTAACCTCTTACAGAATACTAATGCCAATTCTAGCAACTGGCAGACAGAAAAGGGGAATGAAGAGCGAGAGAAACTTCCCTACCTACCTCTCCAGCATGTAACTGGTAACATGTGACCTGACTGCACATGTGCAAGATGGATTTAATTAAGCAGTGCCACTAGCAGTCAGGAATAATTAACTAACTAGGTTAAATGTGTATCCAAAGAGTAGGAAATAGAGGTATGTATGTTTGAATGTGTGCTTTTGCAATGTGAACAGAGTACATGTTGGTGTGCCTGGGAGTATGAAATCAAAGGAGACTGTCTTCCCAAGAAAATGACAGCATCAATCATTTCAGCAAATGCCCCTAAAAGGGTATATGTTTACATTCAAAGCCCTCGAGCTTAGAAGGAAGTGGTGTGACGTTGTTATGCAGCCACAAAGTCTGCAGAGAGAGGAGTTCAGAGTGGATGAATGGGTCAATAAAATTTCAGACAATTTTAACACCACGCTCCGTTTGTTTTCCATTTCAAACCAACAGTCAAAGTTTCCTTTAGCCATGGCCGCGGCCGTTAAACCAAGTGGCTATTATTGTAACTAGACGAAGGGCCCGTTACCTTAATAAGGTAGTAATTTAAACCCAAACCACGATCTTTCCCTAACCAAATCGTAATCATAATCATTTTTAAACCTTGATTTGTAACTGCTTTGGAAGGTAACAATGTCATCCTTCGATGGGGGACATTTGGATGAAACAAAGTGACCCATGGCATGGTTTACTATTGTTACTATTGCTTTTTTTCTTTAGAGACTTACAAATTGAAGAACATTATTTTGTTTACTATTGCTTTTTATTAGTCTCAAACTCTGAGGAAATATACTGTCATTGACGGCAACAAAATAAAAGTTATTTGATCAAATTATGAAAATAAATTCTCATCAACTATTATCCTGCTCGTCAATCATCTTCTATTTGAAATGCCTATTTGAATGTTATTGATGTTGACTGGCGTCCACATTTTAAAGTGGAGCCATTTCAAGAGTATTTGCTCTTCGTTTAGTGAGGACACATGAAATCGCTGCAAGCAAATAAAAACATGTTTGTTGCTTCTCTGTGACTGAATCCTGGTGGTGTATCACTCTGTGAGTCAGTCTTAAACCTATAAACTCAACCAGTAAATTATGAAACACTAGGTGATAAAATGTGAATGGTGTTGCCTGGGTGGCCATTACACATTTTTCCAGTGTTATGCCTCCATATAGGTCAACAGAAAGCATTCAGTAGCATTTATTTTGGGAACACTGCTAATAAAAAAGATGGTAAAGATATCAGTAACTGAAGATTTCATGAATGCACCCATCTACCTTAAAGACATTATACATGTATTCTGAATATTTTATTTATCATATGTCATGCATTTCTATCTTTATGAAACTGACCCACATAAAGTAATCTAAATGCATATTCATCGGTTTGTTTAATGTTATGAGTAGTATAATATAATAATTGCTTCATGTCCGGTGCTGCTGGCTTTGTTCTTTCAGGGAATGACTGTAAAGATCTACAGAATATGTTTTCAGCATTTACTATCTGGTACATTACACTGGTAAGAGCAAATTACGCTTAACCATGTGTCCATCTAATTTAAATAGCTCACATTACTGTATCGTGTGAGAAGTTAACTTCTTTTAATATTTTATGTGGGGTTTTCTTTTTCTTTTTTGTAAAATCCACCATTCTTTTGAGATGTATTTCTGTTGATTCAGTGGGAAAGTGCTGTACTTGAAGCTCTGAATCTAAGGAAGAAATGCATCTTATTTCCAGAAATTCAAACTCCACACACCAATCAAATAATGTATTATGATGTACAAAAAGTAATGGGTGATTTTAAACTTAATGGATAACATGTGAGGCAGCAGCCACAGTAGCCAGAGAGGTACAAACTGACCTAGCTGCAAGACTGGCAGCCTCCTGTACCAAAACAAAGTGTCTCTGCTGCTGTCTGAGTGTCTCAGCTCATTCTGCAGTGGGAGCTGTCCAGCTAACTGAGCAGGGCTGAGTGGAGATCTTGTACCGAGACACAAAATGCTCAAGGACAAAAATACCTCAGTGAGGACGATAAAGACTTATAGGGATACTGGCAACAAAAAGAAACCCATTTACTTTTTCTCAGATTCTAGCCAGCATAATCCATGTCACTGATCCCAGGGAGTAACAGTGTGTGTATGACACAGTTTTCTTTTTTGAGTGCTGGCTGCTGGTGCCATGTGTTTTTAAGTCGTTACACATGACAAAATATACGCACACATAATGTTTAAAGCGTTGTCTAACAGGCCCTTAACTTAACCAATGGAGCTTATGTCCATAGTATTCTGGGAGAAAAAGCTATAGTGGACAGTGTGATGAACAATCCAAGAGAATGATTGCTTTTAAGTTTTGTAAAATATTCCAGGAAATAGCTGAGCTAATGGTACTGGTGTCACTGTAAATGTACTCCAGTTTTGTTCACTGGAGAAATTTATCTGGGAAATTAGGTAGCATGGCAACTGCTTATTTGATACACATCTAATGAATGAGCAGGCCGGGTCACTTACATGGTAATTTATTCAGCTACTGAAGATGAATAAATATCAGCCACTGTGCCCCTTATTCTTGTACTCTTTGTCGCAGGAGAATGCAGCTGTCATGAGGGTTATTCCCCCGATCCTGTCCATAAACACCTCTGCGTACGCAGTGACTGGGGTCGAAACGAAGGGTAAGTCCTGTCTGCTCTATCGACTCGTATCTAAAAACTCACTTGTACTTAAATGACCTTATTGCTGGTTTCGCAGTCCCTACTCCCTACTCCCAACTGTATTAGCAGTTATAGTAATTTTACATGAAGTAAGAGTGAATTGTTCGCTGTGATGGATTAGCTATCTGGAGCAAGTTTCACATCTCTGCAAGTTAATCTCCAGAGTATTGAAATGAATGGAAACGAAGGAAGAAAATCAATTTTATAATGTACTGTATGCTTTCAAAAATGGTCACCAGTAATGTAAAATATAAGCAATTTGTAGTTACTGGCCTAAAACATGCAAATGTACCTGTACAGTCTTTTAACTTGAGGAAGGAGACTTTACGATACAGATAGGAGTGAAGTTACAGTGTGTAATGAAACAAAACAGCAGGGGATGGCAGAGAGGTGAGAGAGACGAATAAATGGAGAACAACACAAAAAAGATAAGTAGTAAAAATGGACATGATAGGGATAGAAAAGTAAGTCAAATGAGCTCTCTCTCTGACTCTGACCTTGTTTGACAATTGCCTGGCTTCCCCAATCATTGATTCAATTAAAAGGATCCCACATTGTTATTCAACTCCACCTGTCATTTGCTGGATTCAGTCCAGTCACAGATCAAATTTCCATTTACAGTTCTGAAGGAGTAACAGCAGACAGAGGGTAATCTTATCCACATAAAAACAGCGTTTGATCAAGTGAAGTTAATTTTGACCTTCTATTTAAATTGTTTTGGTATATTGTATCATATACACACACACAGTGTTGAAATTGCAACTGCAACATCTTTATTAATGAAAAAGCAATGCCATCCTAGTTTTTAATAGAGTGTTTATATAATATTTTGAATTCATCTTTTGATTTGGTGTTCCCTCTGCTCTGTCCTCAAGTCCTTGGCCATACGCTAATCTGGAGAAAGGCTACGACCTAGTTACAGGAGAGCAGGCCCCAGAGAGGATCTTCAGGTGAGTCTGTCACTTCTGCTGCATCTCCTGAGTGCATGACTTCTGCTCGCCATCTGTGAGTCTTTGGTCACACAATGGAATGATGGTTGTGTTCTTGGCATGTTTTTGTGTGTGCATGTGTGTAACGGAGCATACAGATGAGCAGATGCACATATACACAGTTGGATGGACACACAAATACACCTCGTGCCGGGGTGAAGTCTCACCCATGGGCTCTTGTGTGGAGAAATAGCCCAAGGGGCAGTCTTGGATGGACTCGTTTCAAATGCTTTTACTGCCATTTTTGTTACACTACTCATTCTTGATGGGGTCATTGTGTCTGACATTCTTCAAAAAGTGCAAGATTCAAAGTACCCATTCAGTATCCGTGTTTTTATTTGTTTCCTTTAAATAGATCAACCTGACCTAGTGTATTACATGTGCTTTCAGACAAAGGCTTTTGTATACAGACAAAATATTTGATCACATTGATGATGAGGATTTTGGTTAGCCCTTCCAACACATAACAAACAACCTAGTTATAATATGGAATTCATATTCATTATTTTACAACAACAAAGGGAGCACTGTTAGTGTATCTACAGCAAATCTAATTGTTTTGTTCTTTATTCATATAAAATATAACCATAATAAATAATCACTATTTTTGACCAATTATACTGAATGTGTAATGCAAGTAGTATACTTTTCACTAGGCCAGTACTATGCTGTTTTTTGAAATTAATGTGTGTTATTTGGGAAACGGTCAATTACAGAAATGAATTGCTTTATAACCCAAAACACTACAAGTAGCCTTTTTGTCTTTACAGTTGATGTGGTCATTTCTTCATTCAGTTCTATTACGGTCTGTAATTTAAATGAGTTAAAGGACAGCATTTGATTTTGTTAAATCCCCCTTGAGTTCATGCTCACTACCACTCCAGTGCGTAGGTATGAAGGGTTCTTTGTCACAGTAATCTTGCAGCTCTACACACTGACCTTGCAGAGTTAGCTTCTCTGCTTGTGTCCACTCTAAGAAATTAGGTAAGAACTTTGTTCTGCACAAAAGCACATTTCATCTTTTAGCTGTCCATTGCCAGCTAAAACCACTAAAGTATGTTGGAGATGAGACTCGGATTGCCCCCCCACACACACACACACACACACACACACACACACACACACACACACACACACACACACACACACACACACACACACACACACACACACACACACACACACACACACACACACATAAAGGCAGCAACCAAATCTACTGCTTGGTCAAAGATTTGTGTCAGTCCAGAGTTTTACTTTCAGCTATGTACACACTCATACATATAGCACACAAAGTGAGTAAAGATGCAGCAACCAAGTGGAAACCCTCACGGGGTTCCTGATGGAAGGGGTCTATATCAGTGCTGTGTAGGAGAGGATAGGAGAAAAGATTGCATTGCTCTTCAGCTTGACACTGTTAGAGTCAGTCCTAACAGGGATTGGTTTCACAGATGGGGATCTTTGTAAGAAACCAGAGCTGCCTCTCACTTTTTTCTCGATGCTATAGGAAAAATAAGTGTGGGACCTCTTCTTCTGCAACTCTCCCTCTCGCCTCTCTGTCCATCCCCTTCCATCAAACAGTAACCTGTATGAGCACTAATTATTCATTTCATCCCAATGCCGTTATAAAGCAGCAATTATATGAGCATTACCATCCTATTTTCTTGGTAAAGGCATACTGTGATTCAAGGGACTACTCTCTACCACCACCAATAATGCATTCAGTTTCTCTGATTATAATTATTAAAATACCGACAGCTGCATTTTGTAGAAGTTGAAGGTTTTTAATGCTGAGGTTTGGCTCTCCAGAAAATTGTGTTCCAGTAATCAGGTCTTGTACATACAAAGGCGTGTTTGACACGATGGATGTAAGCAATATTTAACAGTGGATAAATGTACATGATGTTGCGAAAGTGAAAAGAAAGCTCTTTGTGATACCTTTTATGTGGGAGTCAAATGAGAGTTTACATGTAATACAAGCTTTTTGACAAGCAAATCCGTTCATGCTTGGTTTCTAGACTTCTAGGAATGTGTGGTTTTGTCGCTCACCTGCTCAGATACAATAAAAGCACATAATGAAAAGCACAGCCATGTTCTGTGCAATTTGTGAGGCCTTACCAGGTGTTGTTATTCCCAAGACAAATCAAGGCCCCCAGGGTGTCCTTCTGGTGATATTCATCTTCTGTCGAGAGAAGCAACTCTGGCAAAGCCAAATAATTTTTTTTCACACCATCTTCAACAATGGTCATCAGTACACATATTACAAAAACCATTGTGCTACAGAGCACATTATGTTTAACGAGACAGGAAATAGTTTTTTTTTTAATTAGTAATAAAAGCTAGGCCACCACAGCTACTTCTAATGTATTTCTCCAAATGCAATTCTGTTTCCAACTGTGTTGATGCACCACATGTGAATACCAATTGGTTGCCACAGGATTGACATTAAAAGCCAACGATTATTCACTAGAAGGCTAAACAAGTGTCCTTCACTATAACATAACTGTGTAGATCCAGTCTTAATAGGTAATCAAGTTTTGGCTATACATTTATTTTGCTGTTAAATTTGGTTCTACCTTTGTTGTTGTAAATTAAAAACATTTTAACATGTGGAATGACTGTCGTCTAATTGTGTCCCAGACTCTTCCCACATCAATATCAAACCCTGAATTACCCTGCATACAACGGAATTATACAAGGATAACCATATTTCCCGTTAAATGTATTACCCTCATTGTATGAATTCTGTTCGACAGGCCCTTATCACCCATGTGCTCCACTTTTCATTGTGCTCATTCCTACAATAGTATATTTGCATGCTTATGTATGTACATACTGTACAATGTGTGTGTAATAACAAAATGTTATAATGTGACAGTAGTTTAATTAATATTTATGACTTGCGGTTGTGCCAAAACAGATCATTTTACAGTCTGGGCCAAGGGTTGTGGCTGCCAGTCAGCAAGAGCTTTGTGGTGCCACCAGTGGAACTGTCAATCAACCCCATCGCCAGCTGTAAAACAGATGTGCTGGTTACTGAAGATCCAGGAGAGGTCAGGTCAGTCTGACTCAGCTCAGAGCTCCACACTTGTGTTAAAAGAGAATGGTCTATATAAACTATATACATTTATGTTTTATTTTTGAAGGTCTCAACAAATACAGTAGAAATCATTTGTGTTTTAATTCTAAACCCAGGCTTGTGCGGCGCAGGAAAACTAATAATAAAGCTCCTTTGTGTCGTGGAGTGACCAAATAATACATGGCTTTACTTCAATTATGAGCTGTTTCCATGACACTATTGTTATTGTTAATGCTGCCATTCTGACTTTAGGACAGAAGGTCATTATATATTGCATTTCCATATGACTATATAACTAGGGATGCACCGAACCCAGATTTTTGGGGTTCGGCAGAATACCGAACCCACTGGTTAAGATTCTGCCGAACACCGAACCGAATCCTACTCCCATCCTCAGTTCATTAACACAGTAAATACATTAATGAAGTAAACAATGTCTGGTTAACGTTAAAGTTTTTAGCTGTGACTGTCCTTCCTTTGCCTTACCTGAAGTTGCTGCATTTTGGCTGCTAATTCCACTCTGCCAGGCTATAACTCACATAATGTTACCGGTACATGAAAGTACACAGGCTAGCAATTTGCATGTAAACTGTCCGAGCTTACATGACTCTTCTGTCAGCAATTACCTAAAGTTAGCGGTTAGCCCAGCCAGGTATCTACCAAGAATGTAGCTATACCGTTAGCTAATGTTGTCACTCTCCACAATGCATTAAACAGTAACGTTATCTCCACTAACATTGTCTGTCTCAATCTATCAGTAGCAGCTAGGCTAACGTTATGAAAGGGCCTAGCTTTATTAGCTAGAGTAGCCTACCAAAAGTTATGTACCTGTTCGTCAGTAGCTGTTGGTGCATCTGGAAAGACGGATGGAACCGCATTCGTTGTCAGTGACTTGTGGTCCTTTAGATTGCGGGGGTTTTCAAAGTTGTCTGGTCTAAAATGATCACTACACATTTGCCACTTGAGTAGAGTCTTGGCCAGTGTCTTGATGTCCAAGCCAGCAGCAAGAAGCCACAGTTGGTTCCTTTCTGGATCTCCCAATGGAAATTTGTGGAAACTTTGTGGTGCCCATCTGTTTGATTTATTTTTACAATTTCTAAATGCACACTGAATCACCATGTTGCCTAGTCCTTAGTTTACAATCCAATGCTTCAATACCAATGTACTAGGCTACTACTAGGTGTCCAGACTGGACCGCGCTTCTCTGTTTACTTTTTGGCGCAGTACTACTAACCAGCGCTAAGTAAAATTCCTCTGCTGCTGAGAAACTAGTCCCTCAAAATGTAATGCGATCATTGAGATGCAAGGGTAGTTTTATTTCTAACATCATTCTATCAACAGACATTTACATCGATAGTCTGGCGTTATAATTTATTTGCCTCAGGTGTACTGTGGAGTGGGTAAGACTGCTTTTAATGACAGGCTAGCAGATACTGTTGACTTGCGCTAGCCTAGCACCAGTGAACTCTGCAACTGGAAGGACTGGATGAAAAGTGTTGAAAATGGTCTCCACTGGTAAATAACACACTGGCTAACTTGGAAATGAGGTCCTAAATCCAAAATTCTGAACCACCCCTTTAAAGATGAGCATATTTTATATACATGAAAAAAGCTTTAAGCATATTACTCAAAAAAGTAATTTGTCTACTTTGCTTTAAAAACATAACAAAACAGTGTAAGACTGCTCAAATTAAATAAGATGCAAAATACCCATTAAGCATTTAATCAGGTCATTAAATCCTAATAGCGTCTCAGATTTAAAAGACTGAAGTGACAGTTACAGCAGCATTATTGTACAAAAACTCAACTTTGGGCTTTGCAAATACAGTAGTTACCTAAAAACCCCAGATCTAAACAGGAATGTAGTGGTGAAAAGGTTATGGATTTGGCAATCCCACAGTGCAATAACAAAATACTGGCAACCAGCCAGTAGGAGCTGACATGCATCAGTGCAACTGAACATCACAAAACATGTCAGAGCATCAGCTGCAAATTAAAACAATCACCCATCTATAGAATCCAACTGACACCAGCCTGGGAAGTGATATTTCATTTGAAAACCAAATTGTCTGCCATTGCGCCATAGAATATGTCACAAAATGTAAAGAAAAAAATAGTGTTCAATGTATGCATCACTGCAACTCATTATCATTACCACGCAAAAACATGTACACCATCTGTCAACAATAATCATCAGCACACATGATAGCACATAAGGAACATATATTAATAGTGATAAAGGGATGTATGTTTTAATCAAAATACTCGTTTGGCAAAAATGATTCACTTATGTACTGTATGGATACTAGAGGCTATGCAGTTGTACCATATGATGTAGCCCATGTTCTACCCCAGTAGTACCATCTGTACACTGTACATCCTGCCAACTAGTGTTTTTTTTTGAGAAATGTTTTGCAAAAATACATCCTTAATCAAAGATTCATGAAAAACATACATTTACAACCATTTTCATAATTACAAGGAATCAAGGGGACGCTATAATCGAGGTAGACGCATTTTGGCCTATAACTCAATGAATGTAAATGGGAAGTTTGCAATTGCAATTCACTACAGACCTTGCAGCTCACACCTCGTGATATTTCCTGGTGTTTGCCTCACCCGCGTCGTGCTTTGGGTACCGCTTTGCAATGCTCTGTGGGTTGTCAGGGGCGACTCGTGCCGAGGAGGCTAGGACCCTGTCATAACTGCGAAGGGGGTAAGCTTCTCCTCGGAACACGTAGCTCCTCTGGCTCCTGATGCTAACAAGCCATCACCACCCTTAGCATCCCATTGACTGCCATTCATTTTGACGCCACTTAATAACTTTACATCTGAAGCGTTTAAAGACTCTATTTGTCCATTGTTTATTTCTAAAGAAACACGACAATGTATAAAAGGTTCCATTACCTTGTACCTCACTTTATGGCTCCGTAGCAGGCGTTTTTGTAAAAATAGGCTAATGATTGTGTCATAACCATGCGACTTACTGTCGCACAGTAGAGAAATTACCGTACAGTACAGGAGAAGCTTGCAGGCAGTTTCGACTCACATTAGCTATTTAAGTTTAATTACTAATGTTAACTAGCATTTTAGTTAGCAATAATTAGCCTGTGCCCATGTTATCTCCTTACATATAGCTACGCTCTCCGTCTCTGCAAGATTCGGAATGATTGAGATTTCTCTTGGCACAGCTACCAGAAGACTTACAACTTTCAGACAGGTTGCTCACGTCACATCTAAGTCTTCAAGCTTATTTGTCACTGGAAAAGTGCTTCTAATATCCTTCACTGGTCTCCATCCAGAGCAACGGGATCTATTGGTCCATTTTATATATGTCAATGATAACTGCTTGCAGTTCTAGTTTTTATTTATTTATTTTTTCATGCATGCTGACTTGACTTGAGTGCCTTGGTTGTGGTGTGACTGCCAGATGGAATCACTGATCCCAGTCTTTATTGGTCACCTTCTTCAGTGTGAGCACCCAGGTTTTGGAGAATGAATGCATTCGTCTATCTGTTCCGCTTTGTATTCTCTATTCTCTTAATCACTTTTCCTTTTTGCAAACTTTGAGAACGACACCTTGCTCCCATATTAGCGATAACACTTCAGCGGTTCAGACAGCTAATTAGGAAAATGTCCGTGATGGCTTTAAAATGACCATGAAATGCACATTTAGACAGTACCCAAACTGAGGGTACTTTGGCAGTGATTATAGCTGACCTATACTGATTGGAATTACAGTAAAAATAACTGAGGTTGTTTTTATGCCCCAACAAGGTATCTTGGAAAATACCTGTTGCATGATTGGAGCAGAGCAAGTGTCAGTACCAGGACTGACCCAAAAGATGACAATCATAGCAGAATGAATATTGATGATATAGCTCATAACATAATGCTAAACAATGATCATTGTCCAGTACCTCATTCGACAACTTTTAGATTGTAGACCACATTTTAACACAGTGTCTTGCCACCCCAGTGGGACACGAGCTGCTATTATACTTCACATGTACATGCTGAAAATACAGTCAGCCACTGCACTGAAAATGTATTACATTGTATTTTAACACGTGTGCAGAACATGCTCGCTTTACCTGATTGGTAGATTTTTCAGAATCCTCTCTGCATTCAGTCTTGGGTGTTGACACCGAAAATTCAATAAACTAATTTGTAATTCAGAATGCTTAACTCGCAGTTATCACTGAGTACAGAATTTTTATGTCTAATGTGTATCATATAAATTGCTGTTGTAATTGTATCCACTATCCAAACTTTTCACAGGCTTTGTTAAATTGCCTCAGGAGCAGAGAACTCCCAAGGCAATTGTACACATCTGCTTATTCTGACGTAAATGGGATTTCAGGACAGCTCTAGATTAATTAGCAAAGGTATGTCACTTACTTTGAAAGAGGGTTGTGATAAGTGATGGTGAGCTAAGAATGAAGACGTGTTTTAAAGCAACAACAGTTTATAGCCGTACATCTGCTACATATTGATTTGATCAGATTCAGAATGGTTATGACAAAAAATTACTGTCTCTTCATTTAGCTAGCACATAAAGCAATTACTTTAACACAATTATTTCTTTTGTGCTTTTACTTTGTCTTGACTATCACTCAAGTGCCACCGTTATTGTGTGATGAATTTACCTTGGTGGGTTCCATCATAAATGCAGGTGCAAGTTGAGCCCTTCAGCAAGAACTTAGCTTTTGTTTACTTTATAGCAGAGGAGCTCCATTTGGGTTACAGCAAGCTAAGCTATTCATCAGTGGAAGGACAGGCATTCATGAAAGTAGTGAGCATGTCTGCGGTTGTCACGTCCTGAAATTAAACCAAGAGTCTTATTAAAATACACTTTGTTCTGTCTCACTATGTGAGCTCCATTTAGAGATTAGGCATTAAGAATATCTTATTTAGTATTGGTAACTTCAAGTGAGATATTATATCTGACACTTTATAGCAACATGACATATTACATATTAACCATTGTAATAGATAGAAACAAACACAACTTTATTGTCTACTAATGTGAGTTGAACTGCTGAGAGATTAATCATTCCTAAAAGACATCACAGCAGAAAATAAATAAGAACTTTGGGAACATGACTGATTAAAAGCCCACTTTAATTGGAATAATAAGTTAATAATCTGTATGTGGTTAATGATAAGTTCCTGTAACATAGGAGGGTCTGTCAGATTGTCATGCATAATGCAGACAACTCATTATCCAAAGCATTTTTGTCGACCAAAGTCCCATGGGACTTTATGGAGTTTCTGGCAGATGCACTTCCCCAAAGTGTTTATGCAGACATTGATGTAATCAGTCACTCATGATAGACATGTTGATGCGGGAAGTGGTGAAATGCACTGTAGCTATAGCACTTTAAAGGATGCAAATCTATTTCACTTCTGCCCATCGGCTCACTGACACTAAAATGTCTTCTATATGAAAAAGCGTCAAGGTAAGTGTTTGCTTAACCAAGCTCAGCTTTCAACTGAAGATGTTTTGTTTCTTGGGATCAACATCACCCAACCTCACATCAATTAGGCTCCTTTAATAAGCTTTTTAAATAGACTTGATTTAGAATTGCTTGGTATGTTTAGTTTTTTCAAAGAAAAAGGCCTCTATATTTTAACGAGCTTACAACATTTGACCAAAATCAGACACACAAAAAAAGACATTCCCCCAGTTTCCTGTAGTTGTATCTAGCCATGGTAAGTTCAGTTTCATTTCTCCAGTGGAGTTAAATGGAATTGTATGTATTTGTGGTGCTCAAAGCATGAATATTACTTTTGGTTAGTCTTTGAAAAAATCCACATACCTTGCTTTTTGCTGTTTTCAATGAGAACTATTTTCTCCTGGAATTACTTTTTTTATGTTTTTATGCAGCCATTGCATTACAACATTCATATCAAGAATTGCTGGTTCTTGATGGTTATGCAAATAAGGCCAAGATGGACATTGTTGTCTCAAATAAGCAGAGTTAAGGTCAACCTTGTTCACAGGTATTCTTGTTTTTTTCAGGTTACTTTTTTATTCATCTAAGGAAAATTAATTATGGTTTTGGATACATTTAAAATACAGGCTGTTGTGTGCTGCGTACATCCTGACTGCCTTAACCGGTGTATGCAAATTTCAGTGCCCTGCTCCACAGGGGTGATTGTGCAGAGCTTATTAGAGGGTAAGACCTGTGTGAAATAGAATTAAGTGCTTCCCTGATTTCACTCACTTTGACTACATACCTTCTTGGTAATGCCCTCTTGACACACAGTATTAACCTGCTTGATTAAAGGTTACCTAAAATAGCTTGTTCAACTATTTAGCTGTAACAGAATAGTTAAAATGCTGCCACATATAAAATCACAGCCGACTATAAAGCCAAGCTATATCTGAAAGATTTGCTCCCTTTATTCTCATTATATTTACACGTTAATGACTTTACTACTGTAACATAGTCCCTGACATTTAAATCCAGACATTGTAGAGGAAGATAAATTCCGGTGAATTTCCATACTATATGGCGTATTTAAATACAGGAAACATAAAAGGGATAAAATAGGTCATAATAATAAAAGCAGAGAGTTCAGTACTTAGCTCTGGTTTATTATTGCTTGTATAAAAGGGATTATTTACGAATGGAGACAGTCAGTACATATATTATGTACATACCACACTTAATTAATCAGTAAATCAAGAGTCATACATTATTTAATTTGTCTCTTTGCATTTATTCAAGTGGTTAATGCAACCACATGAAGCAAAACACTCACACTGGATTAGCCTTCAGTAAATACTTGCCTTGACAGTAAAGTTAGCATTCACACACTTCATAAGGTTTTCATTTAACAGCAGAACCCTGAACAGAATAAAACATAACATATGTTGTAGTTTTTTGCTGTATTCAGTGTTCTGTCTGGTTAACTGATCAATAGCAGTGCCAATGTTGGAAGTCAGGCTGAGCCTTTTTCTTTTCATAGGTCACTGAGAAACAACGAGACATTGTATATGCTGGACCTCCAAGCCAGTATTAAAATATGTGTAATTTAAACTAACCTTGCACTTGTACTATATAAAAAAAATTCTGTTTCTGTCTACAACTGTAAATCGGAGAAGTTGAGCTTTGATTAATTCTGTATCTGTGTAGTCTTTTGCCAAACATCTTAATTTATCAAATTGTCATATTTTAAGAATTAGTTCTCTGACTCACTGTCCCATTAGCCATGATTGAAGTTGAATTGTATCTAATAGTAGCTTTGCATGGCTGCTGCTTCATGTTGAGCCAAAGCCAATGTTTCAACAAACATTTCATGAACATCACCGAATACAAGAATTCAGCCACTCTAAACTGTGCTCCAAGACTAGTATTTCTGTCGATAAGGAACTGTTAATAATCCAGTAGCCGCTCACACCCCATACTGGTGAGTAATGACCTCACTCACCGTGATCAAGTGAACCATTAAAATGTGCCAGTGCCAGTGACCCAATGCAACTGCAAGAAGTTGACACCATGAAAACATTAAGTACATACATTTCTCTTACTCCTAATCTCCATCAAAACATGTTTTACAACTCAAAGAATTTATGTATCAGTATTTATTTTATCATTTATGGTTACCTTTTTTACCCACTTGAATTTGCCTCAGTGATTACAGCAAGCTTAAAGAAAATGCACTCTATTCAATGACGAAAGTGCTTGATGAGAGTCAGCATATTTGTAGGGAGCTGGTACAAGAGCATTAATCAAGTGCAGGGGCAGACCAATAACGGGCTCCGTAATCATGCTGGAGCAGCGCTCTAACTTTGGGCAGCATTGCCTGGTCATTCATCATCTGGAAAAGCAAGAGGCAGAGAGGGAGATTAATAACAAGAACATTAGTCAGTGTTTAGATGCAACCAATGTGCTTCTGGGTCAAGCAACAGTCACAGTGCCAATAGAGATGATCGTGATTCGCTAATAATTTGGAAAAGAAATATTATCAGGATATGCTGTTGATTTTGATAACCAAATAAAGTGCATTACTCTTCCATACACCTCTATGGATCAGTTACCTCCTGTTAATTAAACAATGAGAGGTAAACTTTGCTGAATCCTTCTAGCGCTCTATACCATATGTTGTGCAACATTATAAGACACATTCCAATAGCCTTGTTTTTTTCTGTTTTCTTCAGCATTTGTTTTCCCATTTTACCTTCTTCTGGACTGTCTTGCAACAGGGATCTTGGAAATTGATTGTTTTTTTTTCATCTTCAACTCAATATCCCCTCTATCCAGGAGAAGAGCCTGTTAGCATGCACCTCACAGCTGAGGCAACCCATTATTTGTGTCTGCCTCACCTTCCCCACCCTGTTTTCCTCTGAATTAAGGAGTCATTTGTCAATGCTTTGAGTGCCTGCCAGAAATAACTGATGCACAGAATGCCATGTGTTGCCTGTCTAATTCAGAAAAAATTTAGTTGCCAAATAAAGAGAAGAAGAATAAGACATGGGAGACCAAGACAGAGAATGAACTTTCAATATTCAGGGTGACTGATGCTTCATCTGTGACTCTGGAGAGTGCATCCCACAGTTTAGCTGTTTTTGATACCCTCCCCTCCCCCTTAATGCACAGTGCCCTGCAAAGATACTTGAGGAGGATTGGGTCTAGTGGATCGGGATCCGTTGAGAAAGGGCAAGTCTTTACAGACTTGTGTGTAAGAAACATGCTATGAAGATTATCCTCACAAATACTACAGTTTTTGCAAACAGATTATATACAGACAAATCAACCCAAGCAGATAATGGGCACAATCAGCAAGAGTGTGCTAATTATCTGTGACTCATCGCTTAACAACACTTTCAATCCTTATTAGTTATTTAAAATAGGTGTCCTAAAATCAAGAATGATTCAGAAATTGCAGAATGGAGTTGGTGCTTATAACATAAAGCGTGCCCTATACTTAACCTGCATTTATCTAGATTTAGAATAAATATGCACACTTTGTTGAATACACTCAAGTTCACCTATGCCTAGTGTTAAGCTCCCATGTCTCAAATTTAGGTGTATAGTTTTTGTAGCTGTGGCGTGACAGCTTACCAGCCATTGTTGCCTAGCAACCAAAACGTGCATATGCGCAAACAACAGTAATAGTTTTTCTCTCTACATTACGCAGCCACATTATGGTGACCCTTTCATCCCCAGGGATAAAGTCCAACTGTGCAGCAGCCAGGCGGTGATTTATCAGTAGTCCCACAACTGCCTGGCACATCTCGCCATGGACAATTCCTGAGTAGGAGAGTCCTCCGTCTATCAAGGAGTTTGGTTCCAGAGCCAAAGCTGTGCATAGAGGTGAGCCCAACTGCATTTTGTTGGTACCTTTTGACTCCACGCACCAAATTGGCCACCTTCCACAAAAAGTGATTACATCCCATGTTCTAAGGGCAAGTTTCCATTGCTGAGGTCCACACTGACTAAATCTGTTCCACCCCTGGCCTTTGCCCAGGAGGTTTTCCACTCATCTCTACCTTTTGGCTTGCATGGTCCTTGGCTCTGGAACAGTTAACCAGCTTGTTTGCCCCAAGAAAATATAATTCAGTTCCAGTACACTAGGGAAATCTGTTTCTCTTTTTTGGCAGAAAGTTGAACACATTGAATGTGGGCATCACCTCTTTCCAGTTTTTGATATTATTAAAGGCGCGTATTCTTTAGAATGTCCAGTTTGGTGATGATATGGCGGCATTTCCACTGTATTTGGATGATGCTGTCTTTCCTGCTCCATTGCTCTATGATCTTTGACATCGAAGAGCTTGCAGCTGAATGTGACAATGTGACACATCAATACCCCAAAGTCTAAGGCCCACTGGGTATGGCCTGAACCACCCAGGAGGAGAGAGCAGCAGTTTTAAATTGCAAATGTATTGGGGTCTTACTATAAGTGTAGTATCAGATGGTGGTTGTGAAAAAAGAGTGGAGACATGAGGCAAATATCTTGATTTTCTACATAGCCTTTTCCTGACCACAGACCTGAGCATTGGTTTGTGACCAAGAGAATTAAACTGAGAATATAACCGGTTGGGTCCTCCACAAAGCGGCCTGCCTCACTCTGCATGATTGGTTAGATGTTAGTTGAAGGATCAGAAATCAAAAAAGACATTGGTTTTAGGCTACTACTCCTCCACATTGAGACAGTTGAGGTGTTTCAGGATTCTACCATATTAAGAATGACCCCGTCTGTCTTTTTTGGAAGTGTACAACAACTGATGACCTCTGATGACGGATGGTAGACTCAGGATGACTTCATCTGTCATAACTAAATCCATTTTGTGAACTGAGCAAAGGGATATGTATTTCTTGTAGCTGAACTGTTTCATGAGAACATTTTACAAAAAAATTATTACGGCTTAAGATTATAATCAGGAGAGACTTTATTTAGACTGAACATTTATTAAATGGTGACCAATAAAGTTAGAATTATATAGAGTCTTTGGCGATTAGACCCCATCGAGAGATAGTATATTTATGGGGGGTAGTGATGCCATGGTTATTACAGCAAGAATATATCCCCAGAGTGTAGACTGGATTATGGGATGTGGAGCAGGACTGGGCACTGGATGTGATGAAGACTGGAGGTGAATGAGGTGGCGGAGGGTTGCATTGATTCATCTGAAATAATTGACAGCAGCAGAGAGAACAGATATTTAAAGTTTGATAGCAACGATATGATTGGCTTAGGGAAATTGTGGCAAAATCTCGTTGGCCCACAGTTGGCTGATACAGTAGATGCTGGACAAAGAGAGACAGAGAGATTTGTAAATGAATGAAAGCATAAAGAGAGTCTACCTAGTATGAAAGGGCGAAAATCTGCATAGGGAGATTGGTCAGGGTGGAGGATGGGTAAAACACAGGACTTTTACCCAGAAGAGCGGGGATCGCGCCCCGCGTGTGACTTTGTGTCCCGCATGAGATGTTTTCTTTCCACGTTTATTGTTTTCCTAAACCCAACCCCGTTCTTTTCCTAAACCCAATCAGTTCTTCTTTTCCTAAACCCGACCCGCGTGTGATGTTCCTAAACCCAACCGTAGCCTCACAATAACACGTAGCCTTGTGATAGCACAGTGTTTAAATACATAAATATGAGATATCCGTCAGCGATTTTGAGGTTAATTTCCCACCCTGTTTACAAGTGCTGTTTATTTGGCCTTAAGAACATCAATATTAAAGCATAATGGGTCTGGCATAACCACATCATCATGTTCTATTAGGGACCATGAAACATTTCTTAGTCCGCTGCAAACAGAAAGCAACACTTTTTTTTATTTTTTTATTTTTTTTAAAGAACGTTTTGGCCATTTTAGGCCTTTATTTTGTATAGGACAGCTGAAGACTTGAAAAGGGAGAGAGAAGGGGAATGCGTCGAGGAGTAAACCTCTATATATGGGCGTCTGCTCTATGAGGTAAGATACCCAGGCGCCCCAGAAAGCGACACTTTTTTAATTATAATTATTTTTAAATATTGTATTATCTGTAATATTATCATTCTCCAGACTAATAGTATTGTTTAAACAAAGGGTTGTTATAATTGAAATATTGTAATTGTATATAATACTGTTGATATGTCACACTCCCTCTTGTGGTCAACAGACTAAAAGCATTTCAAAATGCATTTTTCTCTTTTTAGTTGATGTCATTCATATCCACATTTGAATGAATACTCAATCCAGAAGAACCATAGCCATAGTTAATTAGGTGGCCATAATAACGCAGAGTGCAAATAGTCAGAAGGCTACAGTACCATATACTTAGATTACAAAAACAAACAAAACAAAAAACAAACTCCTGCTCCATTAATCAAATAAAAGAATATCCACATTTTGGAGTGATGGGTTACTTCTCTGGCCTCTTTTGGGAGACATTTATTTATATATATATATATATATATATATATATATATATATATATATATATATATATATATATATATATATATATTCAGAGTGTGTGACAGTGAGTGATTTGCTATCCGCACAGCACTGTCAGGAAAGAATTGATTTTGCAAAGGGGACCGTTTCTATGTGCTGTCAGTGAGCGGTAATACTTCACCGCTCACACAAGGAAGATGTGCCAATTATGGGCTGATGTACCATAAATCTAACATGAAAACCAAATAAGTAAAATAAAGAAACCCTTTGCTGAAAACAGCGTGAGGTTTTAAATACCATTAAAATGCTGATCACACATGGTCAGACACACTGTGAAACAGAAACAAATATTTGTTGTCATTGAAAAGGGTGGTAGGTGTCTGCCTACAGCAATACATCCCTGATTATATTAATAAGATATTAATTTTGAAGGTTTTTTGTCAATGCTCTGTACAGAGCATTCCAACCTTTTTTGATGAATGTTAATTCTTTGATTTTCATCTTTGTCTAAAGCACATAACAAGGTCACTTGACAAAAACTTTTCAAGAAACTTTGCAAAATACATGGCATTGTTATAGTAACTTTTTTAACATTTCAATCAAATTAACAGCAAAATCAATATGTCAAGTGGCACTACCATTGCTACATAAGCACCCAATTACACAGAGACAAAGGGCCCTATTGGCGTGAAGCGCATGACGCATGTGCGTTTAGGGCGTGTCCAAATCCACTTCTGCTAGTTTGACGGCGGAAAAAAGGGTCCATGCGCCAGGTGCATGGTTCAAAAGGATTGTACTTAGTGTCTTCATTAATTCATAGGTGTGTTTTGGGCATAACATGCAATAAACCAATCAGTGTCATCTCCCATTCCCTTTAAAAGCTAGGCGCGTTTGTACATTGGCGTATTGCTATTATGATGGCTGATTTGCACCGTAATAGTTTTATTTGTAATATTCCCTGTGTGTGTAACAAGCATAGTGTGCACAAGCCTAGGCGCATTTTATTAATTTGCTGTTAAAATAACAATGAAATGCTGCGCTGTTGACTTTAGACCAGGTTTATGTCACTTCCCGCTGCCTCAAGATAGCAATACGCCAATAATTAGTCCCTCCAGAAAAACTTGATTATGTGATTGCATAATTCAATGCATAATCAGCCAAAGTCCGCATATTTATGCGGGGGCCACATTTTTTCAAATACGCCGCACTTTTGCTGCATAAATTGACGATTTCCACGCAAAATATGCAGGGCTTGCATGATTTCATAATCACCGCATTTTCGTTGCAAAAAAGGCACATATATCTTAGCAGAAAGTTGAAAAATGTTGCGTTTACTTCACACAAGAGCAACCATTTTCCACTGTTGCCATGGGAACGTTATGAAGTAATAATAACGTAATTACGCGACGTGAACATCATGGAAAAGCAGGGTGTTGGGGCAATCACTTTTTTTTCTCTTTTTCATCAAACTGCAGTATTTGCAAGTTCCCGCTATTTTTGCAAGTTCCCGCAATTTCATCGCATAAAATTGCATAAATATCCCGCATATTCCATCGCATTTTTTAAGAAAAAATGCTGCATAATCAAGGATTTTTGTCCGCAACAATCACAAAAAAACTTTCTGGAAGGACACACCTGTAAGACTTCCTGAACACACCTGTAAGACCATGGGCGCAAAGATGGGCACAGATACATTTGCTATTTAAACGACGCGGCCGCTGGACGGGAAATTGACAACTGCGTCGGTCTTAAACTAGCAAAGACACTTGCGTCGGGCTTTGTGCTGTGCTGCACCGAGTGCAAGATAGGGCCCATAGACATGCAAGGACAGTGACAATACTACAAAATCCTCCTCGCTCAGCAGGCTATCTGTCTTCCCATCATTCAATATCTTGTTGCTGTTTGTAGAGTCGAGTCACCATCACAACACACTGTGGTCCCTGCGGCCCCATTGTAAGAGACAGTGCTTTTATTTTGTTGCAAAGAAAAACACAGGGGTTGCTTACCCCTTCGTTCACTTTGACAGCAGGCATGCAGAGCTCAGTGTATGGGCATGGCTGAGCATGCTGAAATGAAGCCAGCAGCTGACCTGTACAGCATTGTTCAAGCTGACATTTCTTAGAAGAAAGCACATAGTTCCAGCATTCCTCCTTTGTTTGTAATGATTTATTTCAAACTGAAGTGGCCCTGGCAGTGGCAGACTGACACTTGCTTGCTTACTTGCTTGCTTTCTTGCTTATGGTTGTCCATTGTGTCCGATGATGACCATCTTCTTCTTCATTTGTGAGATTTTGGGTGACTGTATAGGCCAATTCTGGAAGCACAGCTGCGGTTGCAGACAGAGCATATGTAGACTGGGTTTAGTGTGGATGGGACATACCTTCCTAGTATGCCTTTTTGCCTGCTTCATCTCACGATGTTGCCCTTTGCACAGCAAGACCTCAGATGGTACAGTAGGATGCTAGATCTTCTACCTGTGACACCTCTTCAGTGAGGCTTTGATTTGGTCCTTAAACCCTAACACACACACACACACACACACACTGTACTAAAATCAATAGATCTCTAACCATACTTAATCCCAGTCTGATAAAACTTGCTAAAAGATTTCCGGCTACAAGGATGGCAATGCCGGTCCCTTCGGTCTAGCCACCACTCTGATCTGGACTGAAATAACTGAAATAAAAAATGTCACTCAAAAACTATTGCCATGATGATGATAAACATACTTGCTAAACATTTGCATGTTAACATTGTCATTTTTAGCATGTTAGCATGCTGGCGTTAGCATTGAGTTTAATGTGCAGCCTCCCAGAGCCACTAGCGTGTGTGTAGACTCTTAATGTTGTTATAAATCCAATGCTAATTTCTGTATAAATATACAATAAATGTAATTTTAATGTATATCATATATATATATATATATATATATATATATATATATATATATATATATATATATGTATATATGTGTATATATATATATGTATGTGTATATATGTGTATATATATATATGTATGTGTATATATGTGTATATATATATATGTATGTGTATATATGTGTATATATATATATGTATGTATATATATGTGTATATATATGTATGTATATATATGTGTATATATATATGTATGTATATATATGTGTATATATATATATATGTATATATGTGTATATATATATATATATGTATGTATATATATGTGTATATATATATGTATATGTATATATGTGTATATATATATATATATATATATATATTTGTGTGTGTATATATATATATATATATATATATATATATATATATATGTGTGTGTGTGTGTGTGTGTGTGTGTGTGTGTGTGTGTGTGTGTGTGTGTGTGTGTAAATACAGGTAAATCTAGCCCTCTATGGAGTTCAACAAATAAAAAAACATGCTATCCTATATGTCGGAAACAAAATTAAATACATAAATAAAACTGAGTTAAATGACTGAGGAATAAAGAAGATAATTGAATTGTATCTCGTATTGCTTGCGTTTGTGTTTGAGTGTGTATGCATGCATTTGTCTGTGCTTTTCCTTTTTTTCTCTTCTGCTGTCTCCTTCAACATTGCCAGCTAGGGCAGACCTAGATGCCTTGGCCTTGGATGAGTCCTGAGAGATTATCGATACAGAGTGATGATTCCATAGGCTCTGGATCAACACCCTGACAAACATGTCCAATTAATGCCAATATGCCACCAATTAGCCCCACAGACATGAACCAGCCGGACGGAGCATTAGGGCCACATCAAGGGGGAAAAAATTAAGGAGGAAGATTTTTTATTTTTTTTGCATTTCGAGAATAATGTCGAAAAAAAAGTTGAAATGCTGAGAATAAAGTCAACATGACGAGAATAAAGTTGAAAATACCATTTTGAGAATAAAGTCGACATGTCGAGGAAAAACTTGATATTTCAAGAATCAAGTTGGACTTTTGAGAATAAACCAAACTACTAGTCTTCTACAAAATGCTTTGTGAAGGCCTATATGAACTCAGAATCGGTTTTAATAACAAGGAAATTCTTTCTCTTTTAGTGCATAAACACAGTATGGTGATAAGTATTAGGACTTTGAAGAGATTGTGCCAAAAATTGCGTCTGTTCAGAAGGAGAAACCACACAAACGAGGAGGTGGCTGTATTCCTGCAAACTGAAATAGCTTGTAATGGACAGATGCAAGGGTATCGATGGTTACACCTACGTGCAATACAGAGAGGATATGTTGTATCGCAAGATACAATAAGACAATTGATCAAATTGCTTGATCCGGAAGGAGTGGAGCTCAGGCGAGGATGTAACTCATAGCCTATCTATGATGTTGCCTACATGGCAGCTTGCATGGTGGACAGTCGCTCTAATGTGATTAAGTGATAAAGGAGATGAATTTATTCTCGTCATTTCAACTTTAATCTTGACATTTTGACATTATTCTCGAAATGGTAGTTCAACTTTATTCTCGAAATGGTAGTTCAACTTTATTCTCGTCATGTTGACTTTATTCTCGACATTTCGACTTTATTTTCGAAATGGTATTTCGACTTTATTCTCGTCATGTTGACTTTATTCTCGCCATTTCGACTTTATTCTCGCCATTTCGACTTAATTCTCAGCATTTTGACTTTATTCTCGAAATGCAAAATAAATAATTTTTTTCCCATTGATGTGGCCCTAATGCTCTGTCGTATGAACCCCTGCATGTGTCACTCCAGTAAAACTTCTATTGCAGGTTTCTTTCACACCTGAGCAGTTTGGTCAGTTTTAACCAAATCCTGGAGCATTTTGTGGGAAGCAAACTCTGGTCTTGGTTTACTTCCAAGTGCACTTGAGTTCTGTTCCCTGTAGGTAAGAATGAAATCCAACCCAAATATAGGAAGTGTACCAAAAAGTAGTGCATTTACTAGTGTTGGATTCACGTAGGGTACAGATTTGATCATTGGCAAATTATCAAAAGATGTTTTATCAATATTAATAAAGTTATGAATATGGTTATTAATAACTGTATCAAATTGACAAACAATCAAAACGGGGCACCACCCTGCTTGTCAGGGACCAATAATCAAACTGTGGAACAGTCTCATTTCTGTAAAAATCCTTTAAAAGGAATTAAAGGAAGGGGTGATTTCGAGCGCGACCCGTTCGACCAGCAGTTATCACAACAAATACACAAATAATCACCAGCAACTGCTAATTAAGTATAATCGAATTTATTAACGTCACAATTATCAATAGCCAATCAATAATCCTTCAATAATAAAACGTATATACATTTTACAATATCACAACCAAACAAAGCAAAAACAAAAGCAGCATGTCTTGTAGACACGTCTGTGTATGTGTGTGTGTGTGTGTGTGTGTGTGTGTGTGTGTGCGTGTGCGTGTGCGTGTGTGAGTGTGTGTGAGAGAGAGTGAGTAAAAGGGGAGGGGCGGTGTCGAAATGTAGTTCTAGTACAAAAACAACTCCAAAAATGGCTACTCCTGTGAGCTGCACAAAACCATTTAGCCTCAAGAGGGCGGTAGTGGTGCTGGGTGCACGGAGAGGAAGAAGCCGAGGTGGGGTTTTCTAGGCAACGCGCACCTTTATACCATATGCTAAATCACCTATAAGCTCTATACAAATCCCACGTGGTTAAATTAGCAGCGTTAGCTCGGGAGCTACGTGGTTAGCTTATATGTCCGTGTGTGGGTTAGTAGAAAGAACAGAATAAAGGAGGAAAGGAAAAGAAACACTCTGATCTTAGTTATAGATAATGGCCAGCTCCCTCAGCCACCCAGGTCTGGACCCCACGTGTAGTTAGGACAGACTGAGACTTTTGATTTACCGAGGGAAACGGCCACTATAACCACTCTAGTGACTAACAGCTGATTCACCGCGATTATCTCGCGGACAGTAACTAAACTCCGTGAAAGGAGCGGTTTAGCAGGTAGCGCTTACGGTTTTAACCCAGCTACTTAACACAACAAAAATCAAACGGTATAATTATCAGTTATACATTCACAGCAACAGATTAATAACCAGATATGGCCAATACATGATTACAATCAGATCACATTAATGGCAAAGCGGTAGCGAACCCTTTTCTCATTAATAACAAACCAAAACGCACTAGCTAGTTCTAACATCTGCCCAGAACTGTGTAAAGCCTTACGGTGTGCGTTGTTCGTCAGTTAAAACTCTCGCCAGAGTTTAACGATCCGTTTCGTTCCAGAGCAGTGGACGAGACGTAATCCATGTCGACAAGCAAGAAACAGAACGCTGTCCTTTTCTTGAATCCAGGCTGATTAAACCCGCTGCAGATAGAGGAAATACCCGGTCAGTATTTCCTCGGATCCCCTTTTGTATATCAGACCGATATAAATTTGTCCCAGTTCAACTCGACCAGCGAGGTGATGCTGGCTAGCTAGTCCGGACTAGAGTGCTTCCTGTAGTGACTTGAGTCACCGTGGAAAAAAGCGAAGAAGCACAAATGCCGACAGCTTTTATCCTACCTCCGCCTCCTAGTGGCGGGGTGGTGCATTCAAAGACCCGACAGCCAATGGGAAAACGCAACCTTCTCACAGGTGTGAAGCAGTTCTTTGTCTCACCACCAGTCTGCCGTGCCCTCCACGTGTTGAATGTAGAATCTCCATCTTAGGGACTCTGCTTCCAAATAGCAGCCTGTAGGAGTTTGGTGAAACTGGCTTTGGGGTTCACATGTAGGCCAAGATCCTTTGTCTCTGCAGTCAGCTCAGTCTGAGCCAAATCACTGTTTAACCAGCTTCTTGGTCCCCAACACTAGTCTGCAATTTCTACTTTGCACACAATTTACAGACTTATATATGATTTAAGGGATAATAACTTTCAAATTCATAACCTTTTTTGCAGAGGTGTCAAAAGTATTCACATTCATTACTCAAGTAGAAGTATAGATACTAGGGTTTAAAAAGACTTCTGTAGAAGTTGAAGTATCAACTCAAGCTTTTTACTCAAGTAAAAGTGTAAAAGTACTGGTTTCAAAACTACTTAAAGTATAAAAGTAAAAGTAATGCCATTAAGGACAAAAGCTTGGCCTGCCCCACAGGGGCCTAATAGCGCGCTACCCCACCTCCACAAATTTTTTTTTTTCTAAAGGCCATAATGACTATAATAACGTTATATTAAAATCATACGTGCAAACTTAGAAGGGCTGAAAAAGGTGACACATCTTTTCTGTGTTTTTCAGACAACGGCTGCTACAGTCTGGTGTTACAATCCTCTCCAGTGAAATACAGACACACTTTTACACCGTTTAGCTGTCAGCATTTTAACCATGTTTACTCCAGCTGCTAGCTAACGGTAGGCTAACGTTACCTGCTGTCGAGTGTAGCTAGTGTTAACTCCGTCCCGGCGATATTTCAGTTCCGTATTAGCACCAGGTATGTGCAGGTGCGATGGATCACTACAAACCAGGCACGGTGCCAGGATTCCAGTTTTGGATGGGCCAGACCAATTGTGGGTGGGCCTTAAATTAAAAACGTTATCAAATCTCTGTTTAACCTAATACAAATGACTGACTAATATACTGTTATATATATTATATGTGCTTACATAATAAAGATTGTAATAGCTTGATGCTCTTTAAATATGTTGTTGCATTGTAAAAAGTTTCGGTGCAAAGGACGGACCTATCCGCGATTGCTCTCCTTGGTTCTGACCAAAAGAAGAGCGCTTTGGAATCTGGGCCAAATGTGGGCGGAGCTAAACGTTTGACTCCGTGGGTGCGCCATCTGGTGGCGGCCATCAGGCAGCACATTCTCAAATGTCAATGCAACACCTTTATAATATAATATATATAGATATATAGATTATAATAAATAATGCTATTTGAATTGTAAAAAGGAAAAAAGAACGGGTTGGGTTTAGGAAAAGAAGAACGGGGAAAGCAAACATGACTCGAGGGAAATTAGCCCTGGTCTCTGGGGAACGCCAGACAACAACTGACGGTTGTTAAGGCAGAGGCGGAGTGGCAATCGGGAAAGTCTGGACGGACTAACCTGCCGGCTGCCTGCCCATGGACGGACGCTGCCTGCCCATGGACGGACGCTGCCTGCCCGCGGACGGACGCTGCCTGCCCATGGACGGACGCTGCCTGCCCATGGACGGACGCTGCCTGCCCGTGGATGGATGCTACCTGCCCGCGGACGGAAGCTACCTGCCTGTGGACGGACGCTGCCTGCCCGCGGACGGACGCTGCCTGCCGGCCGGTGGTCTACAGAATTTCCCGGAAGATGTTTTGGTTCCACTCCGCCGCTGGGTTAAGGAAAAGGATAACGGGGAAAGCAAACGTAATTCGCGGGAAACAAGCCCATGTCTCTGGGGGACACCAACAACGGACGGTTGGGTTAAGAAAAACAACAACGGGAAAAGCAAACTCCACTCGCGGGAAAAGATCTCCGGTCAGCTTGAAGTCCTGTGTTTTCCCCTCAGACCTGGCTCTGCCAATTGCTATTTGGCAAGTGGGCGGAGTCAAACGTTTAGCTCCACCCACAGTGAGCCACTCCTCGATCTGCGTACTGCAGTCAGGGCTTACTCGTGCTATAGCGCATCTCTCCTAACCTAAGGGCGCTGACACATTAACCCGATAATATAGACTATAGAGTCTATAGTCTAAGAATCTAATATTTCCCCAAAACATAGTTTAGTTTCACAATTTCACAATTCTATTTAATTGTTTTAAGTTTTCAACAATACAGATCAACAACACTGCCCGACAGTTTCAATCAATACTCGGCCACAGAACTTGTTCATTGACAACGTAAAACAAGACTCATGTTATTTCCTACCGAGACAAACTGTTACTTTAGTGTGATGATTCATGTTATAAACATGTTTTATAAAAATAAATACATCACTTTAACAAGCCCTAAAGCATCATTGGCCATAACAAGAGAAAAGAGGGAAAAACAATTTGACAACAGTAACAAGCTGTTATAGAAACAGCAGCTATGTAGCGAGTGATGAATCGATTATTTTAATCCATATATCTCATATAACGACATAATACAATACAGGCAGAGTAGCCTTCACATACCTTACTGTTATCATCTGTCAGTCCTACACAATTAAACTCGCTAAAGCAGAAGAAGCGACCAGATACTTTAGCACTAGTTGAGTTGCGGGCTCATCCACGGAAGACAGATCCACAGGGCTATATCATCCACTCGCGAGTCAGAGACAGAGGCACTAGCACCGGCCCTGGTCACGCTAACCGCGCTAGCATCGTGGGGTGGCAGAGACAAAGATGTGCTAGGTGTTGTGGATCTCAGCTCTCGTTCATCTCCTGGTTGCAGTGATGACTCTGAGACCGCTCGTGCACGTTTAAGGTACCTAAACAACGACTGTTGCAACATTGTCCTTTACTGGAAATGATTTTCACACTTTCAGATCACTTGGAGCTAGCCTAGCATACCGACAAGCTACATCCGATCCCGAACCTCACTGTCTGCTGAACTTGCGCAGAAACATAAAAATAGACATGACCAGCTTTTTAAAATTGTTTTTGAAAACTAAACATTCAGACTATTTTAGCACAAATTATGAGATTATTTGCCAATTTTTAATTATTCTTCACCAAATTATAATATGTTAAAAAAAAAAATAATAAAGAAATTTGACCGTGCCTGGTATGAACCAATAGGGTATCGGAGTGGTATATGTTTCTCATCCAACCACAATCAAATTCACTCTATCCGGATTATATCTCTTTCCGGCCCGCCCTCTCCTTCACTTGCTGTCTTGTCAGGTGCTCATATTGTTCACCTTCTTTTAAAGGTCCCATGGCATGAAAATTTCACTTTGAGGTTTTTTAACATTAATATGCATTCCCCCAGCCTGCCTATGGTTCCCCAGTGGCTAGAAATGGCGATACGTGTAAACCGAGCCCTGGGTATCCTGCTCTGCCTTTGAGAAAATGAAAGCTCAGATGGGCCGATCTGCATCTTAGGTTACCTCCCCTTTCTCTGCTTTGCCCGCCCAGAGAATTTGGCCCACCCATAAGAGAGAGCAGTTGGTCAAGGCCACACTCCCATCCTCCACCTCAATAGCTACAGACACAGAAATGGCACATACTAAGAAAAGCTCATTGTGGGACTGGCTCTAGTGGCAGTATTTTTGCACCAAGGCTGAATTTTTGGAAAGAGACTTCAGATACAGTATTAGGGGACCACTAATGTCGCATCCAAAGAGCACCATGTCATGGGACCTTTAAAATATTAAAATCACAAAAGCAAAACCAGAAAACCTAGCACATTATAAATTTGGTGTTGCTCCATTATGTCTGAGACCAGAAGTGTCAGCCAAGTTTCACTTGGAATTTCTGTTTAATAGAACAGCGACCATTTTGAACGTGTGATTTGTTTACAAGGTTTGGTGTGTTTGACAAAGTGCAGTGTGAACACTAATGTTGCAACTTCACCCCCAAATCGCACCTAGTCTACCAAACTAGAGGTGTTAAAGCGCCTTTAAAGACTCTGTACACCTGGTACAGCACAACATAAGCCCTAGGGTACATCAGTTTTAAACTACTATTCGGGTGAGTTTAGTAGTGTTTGCCTTTGTGCTGCCAGTCACACAATGAAACTAAAGCTCACAGGAAAAGCTGTCATGTCAAAAGAAGTAATACTTTTCTGTATTTAATAACAGCTCTGTTATTGTTAGTGTTCATTCATCTACATTTTATTAATATTTTTGCCATTAAGCTGACTTTTATACCCTTTTACAAAGAACCAAAACATGACTTGCAAACATTTTAAGTAGTCATTAATTGTAGGTAAGAGCCACCAACAAACCATAATGTTGTCACATTATGTACAAGCATTGATGGCTTCTTAATTGCACTAACAAAGCAAGGTTATGAGGGATGTTCAGCTGCTCGAGCATTCTTTTCCACTTTCCATTGCTAGTAATTGTGTGTCTTTATTTACACTGTGAAATATTTTTTTTTCTTCCTTTCCAGGGAAGAGGCCATGATGTCCACTTACTTTGAGACAGTGGAGGACCTACTTGCATCTTTTGGGCCTGCCCGTGACTGTTCCAAAGATAACGGTGGTTGCAAGAAGAACTTCAAGTGTGTGACTGACAGACAGTTAGACTCATCCGGCTGCATGGTAAGTTTAAGCAGCTGGCATGTGCTGGTTTTACTTCTACTGTTGATGACATGCTGACATGAATATGTTGCTGTACATGGTAAGTGTCAACCAGGGTCGATCCAAGGTTAATTAAATTCACCTGTGTTTTTAAAAATGTTTGTTTACCATTTAATACTTGATTGGCTATAGTAGGTATAATATCTATAATGAATTAAGTATGCAGTAAATACATTCCTATTGGGAGTTAGATGTGCCTGTATTTTTATAGATTTGCATAGTAAAATATTATTCAAATTACATTTATTGTATATTCATACAAAAATAAGTATTGGATTTATAAACGTAATCTTAATATAAGATTAAGAGTCTACACACACGCTAGTAACTCTGTGAGGCTGTATTTAGAATGTTGACAACGTTAACATGCAAATGTTTAGCAGGTATGTTTATAATCATCATGGCAATAGTTTTTAAGTGGATAGTTTTTTAGATATTTCAGTCCAGATCAGAGTGGTGGACTGACCGAAGACATTGCCATTGGGATTGTGTGTGTGTGTGTGTGTGTGTGTGTGTGTGAGAGTGTGACACGTTTGCATGTGATAGACCTACTGATAAAAGGCCTAGCAGTTACACTTTTCATCTATCAGCCTGCTGTCAGCTGAACTGGTGCAGAGCTGGAGCAAACTAGCTAGCAGAGCTCAGAGGGTGTTGACAACCAATTGCAGACTAGAGCCACACTAGTAATGCCGCATTCAAGCCTTTAGTCTGAATAGATAAACAGAAGCTACAGATATGTAGTCTGGGCATGCTACCATTTATGCATTTCCCATGTATTGTAGCCATAACTGCATACCTGCACAGGTTTCGGGCACACTGAATAATTCAGAAATGAGGATTAAGAGGCCCGTAACAATAGACAATTGCCTCAAAACAGTTAATGAAACCAACAACAAGCTTAGTAGTTATTGCAGGACTTTGCAGCTAAAAGACTGCTTAAGTATTGAATATATTCTAAAATCAATTAATTAATTAACATAATCACATCTTTTTCTTTCCCAAGACAATGCCATTCATTAAATTTGCATGCCATCTGCTGTATCCTAATATGGCATTTGTGATATTTGCAAGCAATATATAATATTGTATGTGCTGTTTACAGCAATAATTAGTATGCTTTGGTGTTACTGTAGGCTCTTTAGTGTACATTATATATGGACACTATGGGTCCTATGGTTAGAAGCAGTTATTACTCACACTGCTGTAGTGTGTGGCCCTGTATTCATCGTACAGATACTCTGACAGAATGACACTGCCTTGCTTTAGTCTGGTTAAGGTATATGTGACACTCTTACAGTGACTTTTTACCCATTTGGAATTGAAGAAAAACACACAAATTGCTTTTTTGAAAACGATTAACAACACAAGGTGTAGCTGTTCACTGTGATGATTATGATGGGGCTGTTATTCACAATATAATATGGATCATCAAGGAACTGCTCATGTGACAACAGCAGCAAATTAGAAGCAGTGGATTTGTAATATGCTTCTTTGTATACTACAATTATGAGTAGAAAATGTATAACAAATACATACACGATACATTTATTAATGGAGCTGTCTTCATAGGTCCTTCTTTGATTCATAAACCCTAATTTGATTTTATATGTAACATTGTAAACAACAGTCCAAAAGAGCTTTTCTGCTGACATTTTTACAAGTACAGGGTGACTGGAAACTTCAGATGCCAGGCTTTTGACAGAATGGGGTGGGCCTGGGTTGTAAAGTAATTAAATTGATGAGCCATCTCAATTGCTGGAGGATGATTTTCTGGGTCATTAAGGGTTTGGACAGGGCTATAAATTGACTGGTCTTTTCATTGTTTGTGCCGACCAAAGACAAACAGGGTTAAGGCAATTTTCTTGTTTTACTTTCTTTTTTCTTATCTTTTAACATAAATATAAAAGGCCTCTAATCCAACAAAACCTTCTATTTACAATCTTCATGAAAGACTTTTGACACTAATCACAAATGATGAATAGCATTCCTGACACTGTTGTCCAGGTACTCCATACCATAGAAGACTTTGTACAATAAATTAAATACCAACATAGTGCTTACAACATTTTCAGCATTTTCTATACAGATAGTTATTCTGCCTCTGCAACTCATCCCCCTATGATTTACATCCTGCTGTGTTACCATGACGACAACTCCATATTAATAAGCCTGACTTATAATCCTCATCATTTATCAGAACCAAGACAGTTTCCACATTTGACATATAGTATTTAGTAGCTTGTTGCTTGTTGCTGACTAAGATATTTTTTGTCTACATACAGTGGTAATTGCCTCTTGCCCCATACTTGTTCACAGTATTTTCTTCATTTTGTTACTGATTATATGATAATACGTTATCATAACCCTAGATCTCTGCAGTTATTTGGTGTTCTTCTGCTGTGCCACCCGAGCACCCGCAATATGGATAATTAAAAAATATGCATGAACAGCGATGGTGCACCGTGTCACACTTTCCTGCATAGCAAAATTATTTCGGACTCCTCACTCCAGCTCATGCCTTGTTCTGTTTGTTCTGTGACATTTTAAAGGATGCAAAGCTTTAGTTTATTCTCCCAGTAAATAATTATGTACACACATGACATTTTTTTATGTTCTCACCAATTTTGTAAATGCAACATTTAAATAAAATCTGAATAAATGATTTTGTGAATCAAAAATGTAACTACTTCTATATGTTGAAATGTATTAAAACAATGTATTTCACATAGGGTTTGTTCTATTATTGTTAAAGGTGCAATATATGTAATATTGTATGTAATACTGGCAGTTAGCAGTTAAAATAGTTACTGCACTACCAATTCAAAATACTGGAGAGTCGTTTCCCCTGCCCCCTCCTGCCCAGACTCGAAGTTCACGGGGGTTGCCAGGCTGAGACCGCAGCATTCACAACAATGTTGCTAGACGCTTCTCTCACATAGCCAGACATTACTTCACAGCACAGCAGAGTAGCTAACGTTAGATGCTAGTCTCACATAGCCAGACATTACTTCACAGAGTAGCTAACGTTAGATGCTAGTCTCACATAGCCAGACATTACTTCACAGAGTAGCTACCGTTAGATGCTAGTCTCACATAGCCAGACATTACTCCACTGCACAGCAGAGTAGCTTACGTTAGATGCTAGTCTCACATAGCCAGACATTACTCCACAGCATGACTCCACAGCACAGCGGGGTAGCTAATGTTAGATGCTAGTCTCACATAGCCAGACATTACTCCACAGCACAGCGGGGTAGCTAACGTTATATGCTGGCTATATTGACAGTCATAAAAGCCCGTGCTCACGCGGAGCTCTGTAACCAACTGACGGGCACACTTTTTCGGGTTAAAATTACAGTATGAACCGCTAAAAACACAACAACCTCACCGTCCTCTCCACACGCCAGTCAGGCACACTTCCTCGGCTTAGAATTACAAAATGAAACGCTAAAAATACCACTAGCTACTTTGCCGACGGAACACACTTTATTGGCTTAGCATTACGGCAACAATCGCTAAACACACTGCAAACTCACAGTCCTCTCTTCCCGATTTACAGCCCCCCTCTCGGCTTAAAATAACTCACAGTTGTCGGCTCCAGCCGCTTAACTACACGTTGTAAACAGCCATGGGCTGCTTGCCTGGTCCTCCCAGTAACGTTAGCAGTTAAGAGGGTTAGCATGGCGGCGTTAGCCAGGACCAGTCGGGATCACTTTACTGGCTATGTCTCAATTGTTTTTGCGAGTAACCAACTCGGGTACTCTAGCTATATAATTCAATGTGAGTACACAAATGTTGAAATGACATAAAATGCCCGTCCCTAGTGGCTGTGATAAATGAGCCTGAAGCTATGCATGCTTACCTGTTCAGGAGGAAATAAGCCAATTCTGCATCCTTTTGGGATCTAAGCTGTCTCCATCTTTCAAATGCATCTCCAATATTTACCAGGGGGTTGTTACGTCTCTGGTCACGCAACTGTTAGAAACATGCTGTTTTCTTTTTTTTAGGTCGGGTAGAATCTATCTCCGTTGATCCTGTTCGTTTGTGTGCTGCTTTCATGGCTGTACTACCGTTACAGCTGTAGCGCGCTGGGTTTACGTTTTTACAGGTATATCTGGCAACCCGGCCTGGCTGTCAAACTGGGCAGTTGATAACAACACACAGATCAAAACATAAACAGAAATTCCGTCACGGAATGTAAATTTCAAAAGAAAAAATACTGACATTAGCATTGTTGTCAGAAAAGATAGTATTTCAGTTTAACATGTTTCCTTAATATCTGATGAGGCATTGGTGTCATTTTTGGATTTATTACAGTACAAATATTACATATTGGACCTTTAATACAAAAAAGCAGTCATGTTAGCTTATGTAAATGCTTTGCATAGTGTAAAATAGCTACATGTAAAATAATTACAGTGTACCATGTTTTATGTATTTTCACAGTGGTAGTAGCATTTGCATCCTATACCGGGGCAGAGCAGTTTCTCATGCTAAAGCTATGCTGGTAAAATGAATCCTTATTAGACCCAGAGGTGGTAAGTAGTAGACATGGTAGAGAATGTGTATAAAATATAAATGAGTATGTGCCAATAAGCTTTTGGATTGTTTGTCAGACTCTTTAGCCCCTGGACATATTGTGGCATATTTAATTAACAGTTTTCACACACACATGCGTAAGCGAACATGTCAACCATGTCAAAGAACTGCCAGTAATTAGCACCCTAAATAAAGGAAAGGAAAGAGAAGTAGAGAGAATACATACATTCTCACTCACTTAAGGGTTTAGTCAGCATGGAAAGATTTACTTTCAACTCACACTTTCAGAAAGTATGAATGTTGGATGAAATATTACGCCGAAATGATACAGAACACTCTCACGCCTCCGTGTGTGGCTGATTACGCAGACAAAACGACTGACAAAGCCTTCTAGTCTTCAAAGATTAACTCAGAGGATCACAGACACAGTGGAATTATTTTATTTTTCCGACTCTTTTGGGCTGGTGTTATTTTAACCACCCCTGTCAGAGTGGGTGCTAACACAGAACAGCGACATGCCACACGGAGGGCTTAAAATCCATTATCAGAGTCGGTCCCTCAAGGCTGTCTGCCGCTCTCAAGACAGTTGAAATGCCTTTACAATGAATTACATTTTAGTCCGAGTGCTGAAGTTTTGGAGACATTGCTTATTCCATTTTTTTTTTTTTTTTTTGCCTGTGTTCCTTTTCTTGCTGCTGCTGAGCCGGAGAGGATGACAGGTGGTTTATTCTTGTGCTCGCTAACCTCTGCTGATAACAGCAGCTGTTGGGAGTGCAGGTTAGCAATTTCAGACAGGTAATGTTTTTGTACTGGCGCCTTACTTTTTCATCACTTGGCTCATAAAACAACAGTTTGATATATTATGCATTACAGTAGCACTGTGCTGGGTAACAGTTGTGCTGTTAACATTACATCCTACACTGCTGTTTCCATCACACTTACTTTTGTCAACTGTGTGAAATAGGTAATGGTTACTGGAAATGCTTCAGGGCAAATTGTTGTGACTAAATTGCTTGAAAAAGGAAGAGAGAAGGTATTGCTATATCTAGTTATATCATTATTCCTTTATTTAAAAAGTATAGTCTCACCAAGATCATAATCTGTAATAGTAAAAGAAAACATGTACAGTATAGAAAAGCACCAACAAACACAATTCATTGTAGAGAAATTAAATCCACAATAAAGATATATTTTTACATATATATGAAGCTATAGTGTGTAGTTTCTGTCGCCCCCATGAGGAATTCTAACATGAATTCTCCACATGATACAAGCCTTACGTGATCACGCACGCACTTAAGCTTTCAGTTTGGTTTAAAAAATTTGTGAAACATTCCATTTGTAAAGAGCATTTTGTAACATAAGAAATACGTTTTATGACTTTAGAACAGATCAGAGAGCAGAAGTAATGAGGCAGTTTTTAAAAGCCTTATCGTAAGCTGCATCTAGTGCACAATACAATTCCCTTCTGTTGCAGAAGAATATATAGGCTACCAGACAGCTCTCCAGACAGATTCAAATTCCAGACATTATGGGAACATGATGTGTATCTCAACTAACCCAGCAGGAGGCTCCTTAACTTTCCATTTTTGCAAATATACCTTCTGTTGCTCAAGCAGAAAAAAACCCTTCACAATAGCTTAGTTATTACACTAAAGTAAATATTTCTTCCATGAATCTCTCTTCATCAAAAAGATGCTTAAAACTGGAGTTAAAGTTGTATTTAATTATGTTTGCAACACCGTAGCATAGAAGTGTAGGTGAGTGAACAGCACAACAGTGGGTTGTGTGAACAGCAACAATCTAGCATTTACCCAGTGGTGTGGAATGAATGGTCGAATTCTGGTTGAATCTGTGGTCAATGTACCGTGTCATCCACTGTGTTTGTTTGAGAAAGGGGTATTACCGATGCACTCTGTGAACTCTCCTGGGGCTGCTCGGCGAAGTTCAAAACTCTGTAAACATGGCTTTTCCTGGTAGCTCGTCATTTTTAAACTTTAAGTTTGACAATTGCAACATACTGTGGTTTTCTGCTCTTTTAGGAAATGGTGGAATGTTTGTCTTTATGACACATTATTGTATCCAGCTACAGTATCTGTCTTTCTAATGGACATACTCAGAGGCTGAGCAGATGGTAGGATATTAGTAGCATATCTTTCATCAGTTGATGTCCCTTTTGGGACATCTCTGGTAAAGTTGTTTGGATGCAGGGTTGGCAAAGATGTATTTTTTAACATTAAACATCATCCGTAAGTTTAATTTTGGCCTGTCAAACTCCAGTCATTTATAATAGTTTAGAGAAGAGAGAGAATGTTGTCTCCAATCTCATTTTGAGGTGCTTGTATAGTGTCCCAGTATGCAAGAGTTTATTAAAATGTGTGGCACACTCCAAAAGTCAGGAATTAAATAATGAGTTGTCAGTGTGGAGCCAGATTTCTGCTTGGTTGCCTCTGGTTTGCATAAAGAGTCAGCAGAGAGGAAAAATGGCAACTCCACCCAAACAAAAGTTTTGTGCAAACCCTCAATCCCATAAGCCCTCTACCCACCATCCCCCGGATCTCCCTACAGTCCTGTGTTACTGACAACTGATCATCATGACTCCCCCCGCTCTATTGCACAGCACAGCTCAGTTTACCTCATTACCATTGAATTTCAACGTTTTATGGTTTAAAGCAAATTGTAATAATTCTTTCATCCTTTCACTCTGACACTGTTGGTTGAATGCCGGATCCAGTGTGTTGTTTAGTGTACCACAGAGATGCACATCACACTGCTGCAGCCGAAGGGTGGGAGCTAAGATCTGTGTTCAACGGAATACAGTTCAGTAAGAGCCCTTGAGAGGGGAATATTAGCAAGTATTTGCAGCACAACAGTAAAACTAAAACGCGTTATATTCAATAAGTCATTATTATTTAACCTAATCGGGGTGAAAACACAGTAAGAGCATTTATTTTGGGATTTAATTTGACGAGTTAAGTTTTTGAATTGGAATCAATTCCAGTCAATTAAATGTGGCCCAGTTCCAAACCAAACCACACATTAAATAAATTAAGAAAGATTATTCAAACACACAAGCTTTATCCCCAAGTAACATGTTAGATAACCAGAGAAAGATTAGTATTTCAATTTCCTCTCCTTTTACCAGGAATAATTCAATAGGATGATATAGATGTTTCCTTTTTTGTTTGTGCCAATATTGAGATATCAAGGGCAGGAAATAGTTATTGCTCCCCTGTTGCAGTACATTGTTGTATATTGCTGCTATTTTTGTAATAACCTTCGGTGAAATCTGAAAGGAGTTGCATTTTTATATCTGTCTCTCTGTATATCTCTATGTATCTATGGCTCAGAGGCTAATTTCATAATCTCCATAAATCATCTCATGTCAATTACATAGATTGTATGAATTAAAATGATCCAATCCAATCTTTATATTTGCTTTTCTCAATTAAACATAACTATTCTCTGTTGTCTTTTTCATCAAAGGAAGAACTTTACAGCAGCTCTCAAATGCTTTTGGCGATCAAGCTGAGCTGAGAGCAGCAGAGTCTGTCCTTCACTCTCATAGTCATCTGTTGTGTTGTCACCACTAAAAAAAGGTGGACGAGCAATAGAGACAACATGGCCTTTAAATACAGTCAATCCTTATAGTGTTGACTGGATTTAAAATGCAGATTTTCTCTGTACAGTCTTGTGAAGATGAGTGCTGAAGATTGAATCATCCTGTTCAACATTGAAGCCTGTGTGAAATAGAACAAAGCAGTATGTTTTTATGTATATCCATCCAGATATACTGTTTTGCATATGTAAACCATTTGTACAAAAAAAAATATAAGCTAAGACAAGCTAAATCTATTTTAAATAGCAAAGTCTATTTTTTTTGCCTTTGGGCAACACCATTCCCCATAGCTGAGAAATAACTGTGTGTTTTTGAACTGAAGATTAAGTATGAAGTATGAATTCTCATAAATATAAGGAACAAACAGCTGGGTTGAGACTTCTTATTTCTCACTGGGGGACTGCATTGCACCCTCACAGTTTTTTTGCTCTTGCAGCAATAAAACTGTTGTGCCTAATTTAACCCATTTGAGCAGCAGTGGAGCTGCAGGGCATGCATCTCTGCCACCTCTATACCAGATTAGGCTGTCAAATATGCTTTTAGAGTATTTGATTTTCCCCCTCCCCCACCCAAAGTGTGATTTAGAGCTCTGCTTTTTCGAGGACTTTCTTTGGTATGCCTGTTGTTGAAATTGTCAGTGCACATCTTCCTTCTATTGTTTCCTTATTATCCATATTTTTTATCACTGAGATGATTCTCTCTAGTCTTTATGGTTTACAGCATTTCACTGTTCCAAAGGCTGCAGTGGGAATATATATTTACATCCTTGATCACTTACTGTTCACACTTTTCTCACTATCTCTTCTCTCTGAAATGTGTGCTGGCCACTAAGTATGAACATCTGGCATCTTAATTTTGACAAGATCATTAAGAGGCAGAGTTCTCAATAGATTATGCTGCAGTTCCTGATTAAAGATGAGGGCAGTAATGGGTAATTAGGGAAATGAATAGCATTCATTTAGCATGTGTGAACTTTAATTTGTAGGGGTGATGTATGTGCAGCATATAATGTCTAAGACGATGTAGATGCAGTTATATTTCATACATACATACTTTCTTTTCTTTTTTTATCTTTGTACAAACCTGCCTTGTATTTTAAATCCCATATACAGGTGTGAAATACCATCACTATGGTACTAAATGGTGTCGTAACATTCTCATTTGCAACTGCCTCCCAGAGAATACAACCCTTAATGTTATATGTAAAGCAGATATACAGCTTGTAAAAGAGAGTAAAGATAATATGTAAACATCCAGTCCATCAGATGTAATCTAATAGTTTAAGCTATTAATTATATTTCAATGAACTTGCAAATTTGTAAGCACAGAAACACACAGAAACACACTTCTTCGAAACATTTAATATATTCAATAATAAGTCATTACTCAATTGCCAGAATATAATGTTTTTTGGATGTATTTTCAATTAATTGTAGTAACAATGTTTCTGTCAATAAAGTTGTTTCTGTGTTTTTCAAAAGGCTGTAGCAGATTTCTCGACCTGTTCTCATTGTGCTGCAATTGCAGAATCACTACAGAAGACCTGTGAAAGAATTTATCTGAAATGCAAATCCTTCCCCCTCCCCAGCCCTTGTGTCTTTGGAGAGTGGCCCAAGCAGAAAGAGCAAGTAGCTAGTGGCCAGCGCTAATGGCTAACCTTAAGTCCTTTTCATTCAACCGTATAGTGATGCACGGCAATTATGAATTATAGGCAGCTATTCCCACAGGTCTGCATCAGTGTGAGGAATTGCTCCAATCTCATTCTGGTTAGCATTACATTCATGAGATAACAGAAAATGAATCAGAGACTGGAGAGCCTTTCCATTGACTGTTGAACACATGGGCCTTTGTCCAGAACATAAGTGTGAACAATGCACAACATTTATTGCACATTTATCCTTTTTTACCATTTGGTTCTCCGAAGAGATCAAAAATATAGTCGCGTGTCACATATAATCGTAAAATTACAGCCCACAGAGAGTTGATGTTACCTTACTTCAGGATTCATGTGTACCCTTTGTGTGAAAACTACCTTTGTTCAATCTTTGGAGATAGTGATCTTAATAGGATAACATCATCTTACAATAATGGAAAGGCTAATTATGAGAAATCTCATAATTAGTAGAAAATGACCCCCTGATTACTGTTAGTTGAGACACTACTGGTGATGGATTTTAAAGTGTGCTGTTGATCATCAAATAGCTTTTCGGACTGATGATAACATTGAACAGTCCCATTTACTGTACTGTCACCACACCTTTGACTAAGCTGATAACTGAGTCAGGATATATCCATCCCATAATTGTTTTGGCAATTGTGAGTGTATACAATATAGTGGAAAACATCCTTGAGGTGAAAAATAAATACAGAGTAGTCTGTAAATTAAAGCCTGACATGAGTGTGAGGGTCTTCGAAATGTCAAAACACATAATCCTCATCTTATCTACTGTACCTCTTCTCTCTCCAGTTTATTTCCTGTCTGCATTCAAATCTTATGCTTGATGTTTTTCACAAAAAAAGCATTGCTAACTGAAGATCAGCTGCTGGTTTCACCATTGGCAGTAGTGTGCTCTCCAGTTAAATTTTTTGTTGGTGGTGAGATGTTCAAAAGAAAAAAGTAGAGAAAGCATGCACAAGCATGCTCTACACAATTTTCAAGCACCCAGTAAGAGATATCATGTCCATAGCTCTCCCTACAATTTATCTGGCAGAAATTTTAAAATGCTACAAAACTGTGTTTTTTTCCCCCACCTAACTCCCATACACATACACTATCTTGAATGGAACTAGAACTGACGTCATATTTCTTTTGTCCTGGCTGCAGTAATAAGTTTCATGCTTTTCCAAACACCTCTCCCATTATTAAGCTCTGCTTCAATCCTCTCTTTGTATCTCAGTGTAGTGTATATGGGTACTAATTGACATTAATTAATATTTAATATATCATAGAATGCCTGCATTCTATGTGGTTATCAGCTAAAGTTTTTTTAAGGTTTTAAAGAAATAAATAGATTCGGGGCACCATCTCAATAACGAGAAGCAGATAACATGCCTTTTCAGTCTCATTAAATTGAAAGGACGATCTGCTTAATAATATTTCATCACAAACTTACATAATCAGGTTCTTTATAAACGAAGGATTTATTTACCTAAGAATATGCATTACTAAATCAGAATAAGTATAAATGAATGAAAGAAAGGAATGAATGGAAACTAACAGAATTAACACATTAATGGCAAACAACGAATGAAGCAACCTATGCTGAATGAGATACAATTGGCAGCAGCTCGTCTACGGGAGATTAATCTCGCTATTCCACATAGCATTCGGGGATGGGAGGAAAACATGCTCTGGTTTATTGGTATTTCTTTAAACCAATCACAATCGTCTTGGGCGGTGCTAAGCGCTGGAGAAAAGCCGCGGTGCCGCTGCAAAATAGGCTCGGAAGGAACTTTTTGGTGGAATGTGTACGTTTAAAAGTTATTTTAGTCATGCAACCGAAAACTCAGATTGGACAGTTAGTCTGACTAGCTGTCTGGATTTACCTTGCAGAGATTTGAGAAAAGGTTAACCGTAGTCCTCTTATCGACCAGAGTTCAAAATGCCAACACACAGGAACCAAGGCAACGGATATCCGGCCTAAATGAGTGAAATCCGGCGGATTTTCTGGCGGCAACGGATCAATTTGTATTGAGAGAGTTTTGGGTGTCCAGCTGTCTTTAGTCAGGGGTGTCTGGGTGGCATCCCCTTGTGGAGCGCGCCCATGTGCGAAGGCTCGGTCCTCGGCCAGCGGCCTTTTGCTGCATGTTGTTCCCACTCTCTCTCCGCTTTCATGCCTAAGCTGTCCTGTCACAAATAAAGGCCTCAAATACCCAAAAATAATCTTTTAAAAAAAGGTCTTTAGTCAGGAGGGCCGTGTCCACAATATTCAAAGTTAAAAGTGGTGTACAGTGCTCTGCAAACTGTGAAATGATTTCAGTCTCTTGCAGTCTTTATTTTAAAACAACAGAACTATTACATCAATACTCACAAAGGAGAAATTACAGCAGCTCTTGTAGCTCTGAAATGTGATGTGTTGTTTGTTAAAAAACTACACATTTTCAGCATGTTGCTGATGTCTGAGTGTTTAAATGTGAATGTTAGATTGTAGCCTCAGCATCAAATATTCAAATATGAGCATTTTTCCATAATGACTATAAACCAATAATAGTATCCGTTACTGTATATGCATCCATCTTTACCTTACCTTTCAAGTGAATAATAAATAAGTGCTGTTTTCCAGCAGCTACTGTCTCACTCAGTCGCATACAATATATATCATGACCGTTTCAGCAATGACACGATACAAAACTGTGAATCTCCGATGCTCTTGCAAGGGGAGATATGTATTTCTGGATGTGGCATACTGCTTCTCTGTACACAGTTATCTTTTCTTTTTCTTTTAAGACCCTAAACTGCACCATCAACAACACTTTAACACATCTTCTAGATATAATTGTCTGGCCTCCAGTTTGATGGTGGTAAACTGACCCATTAACACTGCAAAGCAATATTTTAAAATGCAAAGAAACAGAATCTCTCATTAGTGCAATACATTTCATGTAGCTTTGTTATGAATATTTTGCAGTCTGAGGCTACCGTTTGAGGTTGTCCAGCAGTGCATTACCACTGATCATGTTGGCCTGGTAAACATTCTTCCCTTTATTTAGAGATCATCTGACAGTAGTAAGCAGTACCTATAATATTACACTGACACCAACAATACCATAAAATCACTGAATGGGATTGATGAAGCGCTAAGCGAAACACTTTGCTCAGTCAGGTGTCAGTGTTAATAAAATATCCTTGATCATATTAAAACAATACAGTCATAAAGTGTTTGATCAATTTTAATACTGCATTATATAAGTCACTAAATCATATGCTGATTGCTTTTTATAGATAATAAATAATTATTTATATAATATAAATATTATTTAAAAAAAATTATAAACCGCATTTTTGCCCTCCTCTAACACATAAGCTGAGCCAGCAGACAAGTTAATCAAGTGTAACCTCTTTGTTTTGGTTGCGTAACAATCTTTTGTTTACATCAGAGATGGATAATGCAACTCAAGTCATGAGGAAGTTATTAATGGTAAGTAAAATTACATGTTTTAATGGAGTCCAGCTTTGTTATAGAATGCATCTGCTGTTGTTGCATTCATGCTTAATTAGTATTTCTTAGGGGGGGAAATAGAATTCATTAAAAAAAAAAACTTCTTAAATTTAATGCTGTACCATAAATTAGCCAATCTGAAGTTTGGATATTGGACCCAGTGTTCCTCTTCAGATTTGTGTGTATGCTCGGGTAAATGGGATGTGTTGTGTCCGGAGGTTGCTGGATATCACTGCTAAACTGAGAGTTAAACTAAAACTAATTGATGAACTTTAACTGAAACTCTAACAAAATGATCACCTGTGATATCAGTAACTTCCTGCTAGGTCACAGACAGTGACCCAGCGATTTTATTTTATTTTTAAGTCAACTGACCTTCACCGCTGACTTCACCAATACTGATTTAAAACCAGCACCCTCATGTTGAGGTTCTGAGTATGAAATTGAGATATTTCTGCTCATTAAAGCCCCTATGTTTATATTATCTAACACCACCCATTTACAGTAATTCCCCTTTTTAAGTTAATTGTTTCCATTTTCATTTCCAATTTGGAATGGACAGTTCCCCGCACACTAAATTCCTTTTCATTGCTTGTACTGAGAAGGTGATTTGAAGGTGGATGCCATCCCCCTTGTTAGCAAAATGACCAAAATGCATGCTTCTTTTTAACACGCCTTCCTCCCTCTACATCCCCTAGTAGCAGTGAGAGTGCCAGGGCAGAGGGGTTGTTTAGTTGAATATGTTAGCCTAGTCTGCCTGACTCATTGATCCTTTATCTGACTGAGGTTTATGCCAGTTAGTCTATGGCCCCGACGATGGCTCTGAGTAATATCAGAGTAAGTAACTGTGCTGTGTATTGATAGATCCTTGGCGCTGTCCATGATGCTGAAGTAGCAGACATATTTGTTATTTCCCTTCTGTCAGTTTCATCTTGGATCTATATTCTCTAAATAAACTATAGCTGGGGGTTATACATACCCCTTGGTGGCCTGGGGAAGGTGTAGACATCTCTAATCTCCTCCGATGAAAGTCCCCTGCCACTCTTTTCCACCTGTCAGTGTGGAGTCCCACCAGGAAAGCATAACACATGTGGAGTTGTGTCTGGCAGGAAAAAAACAAACACAGACCTCAAGTAGTGAGATGAGCTGTAAGGATGTCTCCAAGCTGCCAGTGTTCACCGTTTCATATCTTTAATCACTTTAATCACATAAAGACCTCCATGTTTTCTGTATCCTTTTAAATAACATAAGTGCCATCTTTCATTTTACTTTCTCAAAATCCCACTGCCCACTTCTCCTCTCTTATCTTTTCCACCTTACTATCTTTGTCTCCCTGGTGCCACCTGATCCTGATTAAAATGCCCACGCTGACCTCTGCGTCTTACTCTCTTCTTCTCTCTCCCTAATTTATGCTGTTTTCCTCACCCCCTCTCCACATCTCCCTCCCACCACCTCTCCTTCTTTCTCCGTCTCTCTTTTCTTGCAGTGTCCTGAGGGCTTGAGGCCAATGAAAGATGGCTCAGGTTGCTATGACTACTCTAGGGGCATTGACTGCACGGATGGCTTCAATGGAGGCTGTGAACAGCTGTGTCTCCAGCAGCTCGTGCCCCTTGAAGATGACCCCAGTTCCAGCAACGTGCTCATGTTTTGCGGGTGAGAATAACTAACTCAATTCAAAGGTGTTTGCAGGCTGGAAATAAAGCTTCCTAATGAAATAGGTTTCGTGAGGGATTTTCTAATCAAGAAATTCTTCCTCAGGCAAATACTCGCATGAAGGAAATGAGATATGCAAATGGAAAAAATTACCAGTGTGTAATCACCGAATCACATCTATATGTGATGAAAGACATTTGCCCAAGAGTACATAAAAACATATTGTTTTAACGCCACATGCGCGTCCTGTGATTTGGGCCTTGGGCCGCTTCATAGTTTTGGAAATCAGGAAGCGATGTTACATTGTGGATGACCAGCAGAAACAAACCTCCTTGAGCAGAAATGGATAAAGAAAAGGGTCTTTTGAATGGCAAGTTCAGTTTCCAAAGCCCTTCCAGATGGTTCTCTCGACAAGGCTGAAGTTATTTGCATGTACTGTCGATGTGAATTGAGTTACCACCGGGGTAAGTCGAGTCTCAAATACCACTTTCTGGCCAAGAATATGCTGATGCAGAGAACCCTACTCCGCCTCTTAGTTAACCTCTAGAAGTGTGAAGTGGGACACTTAATTGTGTTCAGGTTCATTCAGGTCAATATGCCCATCTGTTGCTTGATGGGCTTGAGTTTGCTATATTATGTTTTCAGCATATTTTTGGAACATACAATACATTTGAGGTTATTCTGGAGAATATTCTAGACAGTATTTGTCATTGTTTTGGATTGTTGCAATAATAATAACCATTTGCATAAAGTAAACATATGTGTTTGCTCCAATATTGATAAGAGTATTAAAAACTTGAAAAATATCCTATAACTCCTTCTAAATACATTTAGAACAGATACAAAATGTGCGATTAATTTGCGATTAAGGCTGAACAGGTGAAGGATATCCTAATTCTCCTTATGTTGTGTCAGGTCCACAGTGTGAGAGGGCATACACCCCCCCCCCCACCCTTAGGCTCCCTTACATTATAAGTAAACAGGCCGACAATAAAATGCAATTTGCAGCAATGTCCACTCTCTCTAATGTCATCAGTACAATTGATTTGGACTCACTTTTCAATAAGAGCACCTCAGGAGCAAGAATTTGTTATTAATATTTTCATCCTATCAGGGTGCACACCCTCTGTGACATGGCTTTAACAATCACTGTTGCACAATGGCATTGATCAGGCTGTGATTGAAAGGGAAATGGCTTTGCCTTCATGCAATAGGAAAACACTGCTCCATCAGGTCTGCTGCATTTTCAGGACAGTGTTGCCAACAATGGCAGGGTCCTCTATCCCACTGATGCACTGAGACCTGATCAGCTGCATGAGACCAAAGCTCAGCGCCAGCCAACAGCACCAGGTACTCAACCATGTCTGTAAGGGAGGATTGTACAGATAAATGGAGGAGATATGATAATTGTGACTGATTGCACGGTCTGCTGAATTCTTCCCCATTGGACTACAGTATGTTTCCAGCAGAGCGATTGTGTCCACAATCTCGACAGTGACAATGACAAGTGCACTGCTTCGCTAATGTGAAAGACATTTTGGCCAAAGCTTACAACAATAAGAGCCAGATTGTTTAAAAGACAATTTTAGATTACCAACAGCCTGAAAATATTCTGACTGCTGGTGTTTGTATTTAGCTGGGTCGGTGCTGTCCATAGATCGATGGTAAGTGTTCTACAGATGGCAGGACTACCAAAAAATGGACTTGGTAGTTTTGTGTTCCTGAATTGGTAATTTGTAGATTAAAGTAGTAAAATGGAAACATCTATGTATGAGTACACATCTCTTGTGTTTTGCATTTTGCTGTATCATCAACCCGCAGAATTTATGCCACGATTCATCTACTAATGTTCTAGCCATCAACTATACATATTTTTTTCACCTCAAGTGTAAATAGATTCACATACATTACATATTTTACATTACATTGACAGCTTTTCCCTCCTCCTCAGGTGTGTGCAGGAGTACAAACTAGCAGGGGACGGGCGCTCCTGCCTCCTGCTGTCAGACAACTGTGAGGGACCAAAATGCCCAAGGCAGGATGTCCACTTCAATGACACCCTGTTTGGTGAGATGCTGCATGGATACAACAACAAAACCCAGCAAGTCAACTTGGGACAGATATTCCAAATGACCTTCCGGTAACTAGTGTACACACATTTACACTTGCACAGATGTACACTCATCGTCAGAATTAAGAAATGCATTTCCCTATGGTTTGTGGATATACAGTATATTGTTCTTTCCCTTTCTTTCATCGGATCTCATGTCTTTTATTACAAATCCTTTATCTTTCAATATCAAAAACATTATTTCATTATTTAACTGGTATTTTACATATTTACTGGTGTATATTACACTGACAATCTACCTTTGAGACGTGTTGCTTTACATGAAGACACACCATCAGGAGCAACGACCGTCTTTTATCAGTTTTGTGTTGCAGGAGGGATAGAAAGGCTTGAGAGCTCAGCGGAGCGACTCTCAGTATCAGTAGTGAGGGTTTGCCGTTGGGGTGTCGCATCTGTGTTTGCACAGATTTGTGTGTGTGTGTTTGTGCGTGCACATCTATTTGTGTGTGTGTGCATCTATGTGTGTGTGACAGAGAGAGAGAGAGAGAGAGAGAGAGAGAGAGAGAGAGAGAGAGAGAGAGAGTGAAAAGGGGATGAGAGAGTGATGGATGGTTGAGTGAGGATTGAGACTTATACCATTGCAGTTCTCCCTAAACTGTCAGCCCTCTGAAAACCTGGCTCATTCTGATAAGTCACATGCTGTTTGTGGTGAAATGCTCCTGTAATCACAGAGAGATGATGAGGGTATATATATGCACAAATACAGTACACACAGAAAAACATGCTCAGCCTCCATCTCACTATCTCTGTGTCTTGCCTTTTATTTGCTCACACACACACACACACACACACACACACACACACACACACACACACACACACACACACACACACACACACACACACACACACACACACACACACACACACACACAAATGTCTATACATTTACACAGTGTTTCAAGTAACCATGAAATGCGTTTTATCTGTTCTGCCCTATGGGTCACAATAGTTGTGCTTGGCTAAACACAGCCACATCTGCTGTAGGTCCTCTGGGTCCTTTGTAATGTATATTGTTGTGATTCAGGATTTCTACAGCATACATGGCACACTGGATACAACTTACATTAAATCAGAGAATAAGTTAACTTAGTTTTTCCTTTTAAAAATTTGTGTTATTGATGATAAAATCTTTTGAGATCCAGACATATTTTATGGGTTATATGTAATGAGATTTTCTTTGGGTCAATTGATATACTGCAGAGATCTTTTCTTTTCTTTTCGACAGTGCTGCAACTTGACTTTTATCACGAGAAGGCACATTTTCTTATTCAAAAGGAGCCATGCAAAGAAATGTAATGCAAGTGATTAAGATCGCTCTTTCAATCTATTGGAAAGCTGCTTTTGTGAAGTCTTCTCTCAGAAATGTGCTATAATTCAGGCACAGCACTTTCCTGTAAATCCTCAAAGTAGCATTTACTGTTAGTAATCCACAGAAAAGCGAACGAAAAGGCACTTATGCCTTTACATTCTTTTATTCTAAATATGAACGTCTGTCAGATGAAGTCGTTCTAGATGACATTAAGTTGAATTGATTTACTGGTGCACAACTGTGTCTTCATCTGTCCTTGAAGATACCTTTGGTAAGTGGGTGCCCTAAACTACTGTGTCTGGCTGTATTGAGTTATTTTTAAAAGATGCCCAATAAACACAGACCATTATCATAGAATAAAATAGTATTTGCGTAACACTGGCACAAATGTGTTTTTAATGCAATACAGAGATTTCAACCATTAGCATACAGCAGCACATTTTTTGACTTGTCTTTGCATGGCCTATATCATTTAGAGGGGGATTACTAAGTCTGATCACCAAAAGAGCTATGAGCTAAAAGGGGCTTAAAATCAAACTTAAGCGAATTTGTACAAATGACTGACACGTCTTCAGCCTAATATGAGAAAAGGACTACGAGCTTTGTGTTCCTCACAGGTTAAAGAGGCTAAACCAGTTGGGGACTACCCTTTAATAAACCAAACAGGACACTTTGACTGATAAAACAAAGGCACAGTTTGAGTATTTTGAAAGCAGGGGACAGTCTTGATCCATTTGCTCTCTAGCAGTGGAGAACCCAGTGGGTAGTCTGCCTCTAGACTCCATCTCTACACACTGGGTTGCATCAAACTACGGCCAGTAAAGGGATTTGCACTCAAGCCAGGACTCCATCGGGATAATATACACATGACAGGTTTACACTAGTCAAACACCTTGGCGGCTCTGAGACACACTAGACAAGCAACAAAAGATCTGAGCATCTTTTTATGGGGGAAAAGTACATGGATGTGGCACGCTGGGACAAAAAATCAGTTAATGTCATTGTTTATTGACGGATATGTTTTGGCTTTTGCCGTTTTCAACACGTTTTGCTTAAAAAGTTACCCTAAAAACAAGAATACTTCAGTCAGTAAAATGGAGGGCAAAAAAACAGTTACATACTTTAACTTTTCCATAGCATTTTGGTGATTGTCCTGCTTTGGTCGTGCCTAGAACCATTTAGCGAGGTCTCGGTCCTGCCCCAGAGGAACACAGCATCTCTCTGGTCCCATCTATACTTTTCCAAATTACTTCTCCTTTTGCTGCAAGATCCTCAGTTCAAAACATATACATGGAAATTATAAATAGTGCAACAAGCAAATGAAGTTGTCAGCTTCTATATACTCACATGTAAGCATGTGAGTATGCAAGTAAAACAACAAGTAAAACAACTCCAAAACAACTTATTCTGCTAGTTGTAGGATTTTGTTGGCACCCGGTAGATTCAAAAGACTATCGTTTTGAGCACACCACTTCTTTTGTTTCATTATAAATTGTGTCAATTACTAACCAGAAGTTTAATTTTTTCTCTGTGACAGACATACATTTTGTATCACAACTCAAAAGATGCATTGCATTGGTCGTACAGTATATACGTATCACCAATCTACATCAAAATGCGGCGATGCTGCAAAAGAAATACTCAACAAGATGACACAACATTTACTTTGGCCACAATTTTGCTCTGTCTGAGAAAATGTATTTGTTCATCTGTTAGACTTCTCATACATTTTTAATAGGGCTAATAATCTTTCTAGAAAGATTTGTCTCCCTACAGTCTCTAGGTAACTGCAGTCAAATGCACTCAATAAATAACTTATCAGAAGGGCACTACTTCCACTCACTTAACACCAAGTTGAATTTTAATGACTACTCAGCTACAGCTCTCCATCCACCCTTTGTATAGGTTTATAAATTGGTCAGCTATTGTTGCTATTTATCTTCCGAAGAAGGAAAATCAGTGATGCTGCCTTGCATCTGTTTTTGTGGTGCACTTACACTAAGTCTTCTGTGAGATTTCTGTAAAATGCAGACGACAAACTCAATTTTCTCTTCCCCATCTCAACCTTCTTTGTATTACACCTGCGCAATTTGCACCTGCTCCTGGAAGCTAGAAAAATGTTCATGCTAATTGCCGGATACATACTTTGTCGCACTTAACGTGTTCCCTGCAGTTGGAGGCACACTTCACTGATTACAGGCAGATGACAGGCGAAGTGCACTTCCCGGCTGATGTGCCTCTTTGGATAAATAACACGTGTCTGTAGGTGCAGAGTGCATCTGAAACGAAGCACAAAAAGCATTTATGCAAACCAAACCACTGCACACAGTTCAGCAGTTATTAGAGAGGGCAGGCAAAAGAAAGGAAGAGAGGGAGAAAGAAAAGTTACTCTCTGAATCCATGATGGAACTGAATGCCAAAGCTTTTTCTATTGCTCACCAGGAGGTATTTTGTATGCATCACCATTGTGTTTCCATCTTTGTATTATGGGCTTGATCACATTTATTTCACTTAACATTTTGAAAGTCACATTTTTCTGAGCTATTCATCACTCTTAAGTCTAACCAGACAAGCTAAACACACAGGAGTATTATACTTGACTCCTTATGCCTCTTATTAAACAGTATTACTGCATGTCATCTCTCCAAGGTACTCCTTCTGCTTATCAAATCCACTGTGTCTTTTGTCAAAAGAACGATAGTTTTGTCCTCTGAATGACTTGCTCCCATAGGATTCTACATTGCACTCAGTAGGTACAAACATTATATATATTTATAGCAATATGTTACAGTTTTTATTCTCATCATTTTCTCCACGTTCCTCCGTGCCGTCTTTGATATGGAGATGCTTGTCATATCACACAGCCCTGGACCCTTTTCATTCTCTCACCTCCACTGTCTACTGGTTCTGTCTCTTATCACACTTTTCCCTTGTGTCAGCAGCTGAAAGTGAAATATTAGATGATTAAGATGAATTGTATGATGTGACTCACGGCATCACAGGTAGTGTTTTAATATAAAATTGTATCTATGATGTTGCATACATTTTGTTGTAAATTGATCTCACTTTGCTCAGCGCCTTGAAGCAGACCAGGGGAATGAATTTTGCAAATTGTTGTTAATAATGCAATGTTATGCAAGCATGCGTTTGTGTGATAAAGTTACATGTATTAATGTGAACGATACGGCTGAGAACAATTCCATTACAATATGATCGCTATGTCGCTATGTAAAGATATGAAAACAGAGTCTACCCAACAAAGAATGTATCTGTAGTTATCTTTTTTTCATTTCAAAATTTTCTTTCTTTGAGCAGACCAATATTAAGCTGACAGCAGATGAAGGCAAATTACAAGCTATCATTTTTTGTTTTTTTGTTTTTCTGACAGCACTTTATATGCTTCAGATATTTAAAAGCAGTCCAATCATTTTGTTTATAGTCCGTGTTTGAGGTAGTCATTTGTGCTTTTATATGTACGGTAATAACATTCTGCCACTCATTGAGGCATGTGGACACATGCACTCACTCACTCACTCACTCACTCACAAACCAAATGAATAGGTGGGAGAGTAGAGGATGTGGATAGGTGAAGGGTGACGGGCTGTAATAATGGTAGTCAGTACTGAATAGTACACTTTTGGCCCTGTCAAATGTACTACCACACATACACAATTACTGTGCACATATATGGCATGCACTATATGGGGTTGTAACAGGGGAAATTGCAGGCAGGCAGCATTCAGTAATGGCCATTCTTTGGAGAGAGACAAATAACAAGACACATACAGTACACAGGATGCACTGAGTAGTACTTAGCAATTTGAAGAATGTAGTTGAGGAACAAACACAAAAAGCTGCTTCTGCCCAGGTTACGCAATTTTGAACTTTTAAACGACCACAGCAGAAGTCTTTGGACCTGATTTGGAATAAGCTTATTGGAAAACTGAACCCAGCATGCATAAATATTTTATTTTAAAGGGGACCTGATCCAAAAAGACCCCAAGATAATTCATCCTAAATAGACCCTAACAAAGAGAAAGCACCATGACACACCACTACCTAACAAGCTGCGGCTGTATCATCTTTCCCTGCACTTAACTGCTCACACTCTCTGTCTCACTTCTTTTCCTGCAATCACCACATGATCAGAGCTGATAGTGAGGCTGCTTTGATCCTCTTGGATATCTGACATATTGGCACAGGGACCTGAGACTACCTGCAATAAGACAGAACCCTACCCGGACTCGATAATTGATAATTATGATAATTGTATTCCTATCTAACACATAGTTTGCCGTAATTCCATGATGAAAAACGGCCCTGTTATTATGTATTTACATATGACAATTACTGTATAATTATAATAACATCTTCTGTAAATTTAAAAACAAAATTGAGTGAAGTTGCATAGGATACATATTTTATTACACACAGCACACTGAGACATCAATCCTGTTTGACTCAAGCTTACATGTTTATCTTTTGATAGACAGGCAGTGTTTCCCTTCCCTCCAAACCTTTGCATGGCAAGATTTTACCACAGTGAACGACTGTGAACGAATGAGAAGCAGTGGTTGAGAGGGAGAAGAAAAAGAAGCTTCACCTGCTTTGTGAGGTGAAGCTGCCAATCTTGTCACTCTGATGCCGAAGACACTTTTCACAAAAAGGATAAGATACAGTAAGGGAGAAAAGAGACAAAACCCGTTTTTTGATAGGCACTCTGTGGATCTGGCAGCCCACAAGGCTCACAGGCACAAATACAACCATATTTCCATGTAATTATCTCCTTGGTGCACACACGGTAGCTTTTACTGGGTAGTTTAGTCAACAAACATTATAAGGCAATTTCTTCCCACATAGTGAGTAGCCATGAGACAGTGAGCCAGAATGTTGAGATGAATGGTTAAGCCGCTCAAGGTGTATGAGAAGAACCTTATTAATTATTTCCTAAAAATGCTCCTTCTATTTTTTAGGCTCCCAACATTGAATTTGGTGTTTACCTTTTTTACCTTTTTATTATTTCCTATGCATGATGTGTGGGAGAGGTTTGTGTGTGTTTCTGGGTTAAAATAAAAACTTTGCAAGGACATGATGGCATTGACGCACCAATGGTTATTCAGATACTCCGATAATAATGTTGCATTGGTTTATACCTACACTATGTTAAATTAATTATACCACCCCACCCTGAAACACTGAAAATTACGACAATATTTACTAAATCACTGTAGTGGGTACAGTTTAAAGGGCCAATGAATGGTTGTTTACTAGTACTCCTCAACCTGCAAAAACAGATGGAGTGGCTCTGGATATAGTTTTCTGTAGCTGAGATAACACTGGGTTCCTTTCCCATTCGATAATAAAAGTAAAGTTGTTTTTTTTTTTTACTTTACAGAACAAACGGAACAGCAGAACAGAACAACGTCAAGTTTTGTGTCACATTCCTAACCAGAAGTGAAGTAACAAATGTACTGATTTTAATCCAAACCATGACTAGTTTAGTGCCTAAAACCAGAGACAGTTTAGAACTACGATGGGAGGAGTAATTTCCTGTATCTGTGTCACATTAGTTACACCACTGCCATGTCTCTTTAGGAGACTAGAGGCAGGTCCTGAGTGTATTTATTCCAATGGGAGAAGTGAACATGAACACATTTTTGACGGATTCTTTTGCCCCATAGTCACCAAAGTAAATATTGGATTTGGACCCATTTTTCACAAGCCGCATATCTCCAGGACATGGACACTAAAATGGTATTTTTCAGATGGACACATCAGGAGAAAATTAACTTTGTTGGAGACTTGTTTCTGTCTCAGGTAACGAACTCACGCGAGATCTGAAAACACAGATAAGCTCAACGGCAGCTAACGTTCATCAACGCCCTAACAAAACTAATGTCCGTAATGCTAAATATGGCTTTTAACTGTGTAAATATCTATAGTTAGCAAAAGAAAATATTAATAAATTATTCAAATATAACTTTTAATCAATCCACACGATGTTCACTACACTTTTAAACGAGGCCACGCCCCTTTAGGAGACAGCAAGTGTGTACCGTTTCATACCATTGGCACAGTATGTAATGTGCTCTCTTTAGGTATATCTTTGCTCAAACCTAACAGTGACCTTTTCACAACGTTAATAATGTGTAAAAAAAAAACATGACCGTTACGTTCTCTGGTTTAGATATGGTGATGGAAAACTCTCTTGTGGGTTATATTTCTTTTAGAGGGTAGGAATAAACAACCTATATTGTTGTATGGTTTGAAGGACTTGTTGAGGATCTAACACTGACCCACACTTTGACTAAGACCCCTCTTACACCTGCATGTACTGTATCCTGTATCTGGATATCATCTGGAAGTGGAGAAAAGTTGTTAATGCAGCTGTAAATGTAGAGAATGTATCGTGATAGGAATGCTACTGGACGGACCAGACCACATATGGAGGTGGTTGGATCTCAGCCAGGTGTTAATGCAATCGAGACAGTCTGACCACATACTAGATAGCCTCTTCCCACTATCTTTAGTGCAGCATCGGAGAAAGCTACAGACAACCCCTTCCTTGGTGAAGTAAAACAAGTAGAACCTATACAGCTACAACAAGCTTATTAAGACCAAATTGAAAATCCAAAGCCCCATAATAAGATGGCATTGTCCAGATACAGCAGCATATCCTGCTACAGATTGTATGTTAATATCGGGTGTGAATGGGGTCTAAAAGTCAGGTTATGACAGCCTCTGCTGCATCACTATTGATCTATTATATAGTCTTCATCCAACTTTATTCTTTATCTGGATCTGGATAAGCTTCCACAAAGTGTTTGCTAGTCTCTACTTATAACAAACTTGAAGTGCAATACAATGCTGGAGTCCCCCTTTAATATATTTGATTGCTTTCTTGTCTGTTTTTATCCCTTCTAATACACAGTAAAGAGGCTCTTTACTTTTTCTTGTGTTTTTGCTGACAGTTGCTGACAAACGTCTTGATTTCCTTTGATGCCGACGACTTCAGATATATAACTGTCCTAATTGTTTTTGGGAAATGCGAGAAACAAAATAAAGAAAATGTCATTTGCTAGGCACTTACATGGTACTTCATGCACCTGCAAGCTCGTGGCAATTGTGTCAGGTGGAATGTGGAACGGAGTTTTGAGGTAGTCATTGTGGAAGGCTTCTGCTTAATCTACTGTGGCTTGGGCTTGGGCTTGCTATGTCTTGGTTTAAAAAAAATATATATTTTGCTACGTTTACACCTCGCATTCACACTGCTCTGGCGTTTCAGAGCCCCTAAACCGGAGAAATTCTCATTTTTAACATTACCATGGCAACTACCATGGGCGGAGTATACATGCTGCCTCCTGTTTACCAAGGCACGTGCATGCCCAGTATACAAAATGTTTATGAGATATGCAGTTTGGGGGTGTTAGTTTAAATGGAGATTAGTTCTTCTACTGGAGCTAAAAAAAAAAAAAAACGTGTGCATGGAGATCACTTTTGGCTCAAAACGGTTTAAAAACCAAAACGTAGCAATGAAAATATAGCCTTGGATTGTACGTTGATTTGGACAAAAAGCATCTGCCAAATGAAAAAATGTTACTGTAACATTGTTGAGTGTTGCATATTTGATCAATTAATTTACAGAGCATGTGGAAGTGGAGGTTCTTAAAACCTCAGTGATTCCACCATTTTTGTGACTTAGTAGACATAAGGTGAGCATGTTAGGGAGATTGCGGAGGCTTTGCGTGTGTGTGCTCAGACTTACCTGTGGGTTTGTGTTTACCTTTGTGTGGGTATGTGTTTGTTGGTGTGAGTCAGTGCACATGCATGAGTGTGATCACTCCTGAGGCAGTCGCTCTTTGCTCAATAACTCACATGGCAAGGCAGGACCTAATAGACCCTAGCCTAATATCAGCTAATGTCAGAGAGGCTCAAAGCTGACTACCTGCTGTTTGACTGGAGAGAGAGAGAGAGAGAGAGAGAGAGAGAGAGAGAGAGAGAGAGAGAGAGAGAGAGAGAGAGAGAGAGGGGTGGATTGGTTGAGGCAGCGATAAGGGTTGAGAAGGAAAATGAATAGGAAAATAAATGGAAAAAGAAAAGGCTAAACCAAAAAAGCAAAGCTGAGCAAAAGTTAGAGAGCAAGACTTGTGGAAAGAGTAACTGTGAGAGAAATGCAAACGAGGAAAAACACAGATAGCAGTGGGGCAGTAAATGAATTTTTTTAAGCATGCTGGACTGTGAGGCAGTAGTCAGACGTAGGTGTAGTTAAACCACACAGGACAGTGAATGAAAACAAGGCAGCTTAAACGGTGTACCAAAACTCATTTCACATCTTTATTTAACAACAAACAGCAATGTTTCAATCCATGATGGATCTTTGGCAGGTCAAACAATTACCACCCTGTGTTAACATTTACAGTATACAGTATATTGACAGCAAATATTAGCTTGCCTGGTGTGGATCACCTGCTGCCTGTTGGCATTTGTCCTTTAAGAAAATCATTTGTATTGATTTAGTAGATAAAGTACCCATAACCAGTCAACCAAAGTACACATAGCTATTAAGACCTCACACAAAATGTCATTCTCTTTGCTGATCATAGGGGCTAAGCATGTGTTTCCCAAGCACTTTGGTAGGCATACTTAATTTCATAAACAGTCATATTAAAAGACTGCATGGAGATAAATCCCACTATCAGTATTTGTGGATGATGTCATCTTGACATTCTTTGCCCAATAAAGTGTTTTATTGGAATTGGATACATTTGTGAATTAATGTCATGATCATTTGAAATGTATTATGTATTGTACCTTTTTAAAACAAGTATTTTAGACATTTTGATAACAAGATAAGGCAAGGATCATGCTACTAACTTGTTGTTTATATGCAAGCTCATTCTATTCCATACATAAAAAAAACGCTTTGCTTTGATTAATAGGTATGTCATGTTATTTGAAAAAAGACAGCACACGATCTGGAGAAATACCCATTTTTCCAGAATGTGGTCGTCATTCTGAAAGGCAATTATAAGAGTGGGTTCTGTACACAGTGCAACTTTACAACTAGTTGTATTACTCCCCATAGAGAGCCGAGGTGTTCTCTAAAGTGTTCTCCAAACCGTTGCAGTTCTTGTTTTATTTTTTTAAGTGTTTGCCACCTGTGGTCTTGCTAAAGTACTTTCACACAGTCTTGTTCAACTAAAGGGCCAATTCATCATTAAAATTAAAGTGTATTTGATATTGATTAAACAGCCTCTTCATTTCTCCACTTAGACAGCGTTTTCAATTTATTCTGTTTCTTGTAAAGAAAAATCACTCTCAATCCAACTTTCACCTTATAAAGTTCTAAATTGTCTATTTCACATAGGTTATGCAATCAGAAACAATGACAATGCTTTTTGGTTTTTAATTAGCATAGCTGGTGAGGCTGCTGTGCACTCGTGCTAGACTGATAAAATCACTTGCATGTGCAGCAGCAGCCAGTGAATCAATAGTAGACTGGAGGGAGTTGCTTCACAGTCCAAAATGGCTTTAGCTGCCTCCCTCTTTCACTGAAGGAAAACTGCATGGAGTAATTTGTGGACCAGGGCTAAATCCAAAATTAGTGGCTAGATGTTTTTAGTATTGATTAATGAACTGCTGCTGCAGCAGGGAACTGCAGGGTGGCAGCACTTGTAATTTTGTATCCCCTCTGGACTAATATCTGTCTTAACTCTTCCCCTTCCACATCCTTCTCTCCCTATCACTACGCCCTGCTTTTCCATGTGCTGTAAATGCACCATTCATAAATTATTCATAAATATCAATTTGTAAATAGATGCCAGCTTCAAGCCATCTTTCAGTTTTATTCAACTATACGACATTTGCTACATTGAGGATTCGCCCACACCCACCTCTGCAAGGCCATACATGCTATAAGGCAGCTAATTACCACCTCTGTGAGGTGTTTTTCAGAGCCTGCATGGGACTACAAGAAAACGCTCGGCACATTGATGGACAGAATACCAGATAACATAATAACATTTAATCACGCCTCCATGTCAGTCACATCACTCTGTAATTACACTGTAAAATGAAAAAATACAAAGACTTCCTCACCGTCTTGGCCCATTACTGCTGATCAAATACAAGACGATGGGGCTGGGGGAAAAGTGTGATGAGACTCTTAAATGTATCTTTCATGTATCAGGGAAGCAGAAAATATACCAGGCCTTGATAAAAGTGGTCTTTATTTTGGTAGATGAATGTTTGCTTTAGTGGATGCTTGTATACAAAGATGCAAACCCATATAAATACACCAAGGTCTTCTATTCAAGCTTCAGAGCTAGTTCTTGTTTCATGTTTGTGTTATTGGGCAAAGAATTTCTCAGTCCACAATCGCCATTCTGGCAGTGCACAATTTGAAGAGCTAAAGGCAGTTTATTCTATTGTATTTATCAAAAAGACAGAAAAAAGGATGACTTGTTTGAGTCTTTTGACTGCCTATTAAGTTATCTTTATTTGTCAGAATAGAAGATGGTCAAATTGCTCTGCCTCTTGATTGCTCTGCCAAGTAAGGAAAGATAACCTCCAATTGTGCAGTCTGTTGTCCTCTATCAAATTCTCGGAAGTGCTGCTCAGCTTTCAATGTGATGACATGAGAGTCTGTCAGGATCAGAGTTTTTAACTGCTGGTAAAGGGCTCAACGTAACACTGGGGTGTCTGTGTGTGAGCCAATAAGAGAACGAGGAGGACAGAGAGAGAAAGGGAGGGGGGCGGTGGAGAGACACAAAAGTTTGTTAGGACACAAATGGGGGGTTTGGAGAAAGTAAGAAAGGGCAAGTGGAGTAATAAAAAGAAGAAAAGCAATGGCTCTAATCAGTTCTGCAGCTAGCTGGCCTGCATGCCCCCTCACTCTGCATTACTAAGCTTCATCTCAGTGGTAATGCTCCCAGCCACCAGAGTTCATTTCTACAATTTCCTCAGGCAGGCCAGAGATATCAAGGTATAAAAAAAAAAAAAACACTCACTTTGTATTTCAATTGTATGCATGACCCAGTGGAATAAAAGTGAGGTTGAATGGTGCATGTGCGTGTGCGTGTGTAGGGTAGAGACTGACAAAAACAATGAGTTACACTTGTAACACTTTTCATATCATTCCACTCAACGTGTCTCTGTGTCCCTGCACTGAGTCATATTTCAAATTCAAATGAGTTGTGGCTGAATTAGATTCTGTGTGAAACATGCTACAGTACATATCTGACAGGGGCCACAGTAATGACTACTGATTTTGATTGGCCCAGCAGCATCATGCTACTTAGATATTGGTCAATTGTCTACAGCGAAGCTCACATACAAACCCAAAGGCGCATGCACACAATCACACGGACATCAACTCCACAGTGTGCTCTCCATCAGAGGCTGTTTCATTGACAGCATCGTCTTCCAAGCCTAATCAATAGTGGCCGTGAGAAGTCACCAGATCTCCTCCTCTCAGTGGAATCATTTATCAACTTAGCAGTGGCTGCAGCTATAATGAGAGATTGTAACACAAGTCTCAAGGTAAACATCTCTGATTGTTTTATTACGCTGTGAATTAGCCTGTTTTCAGATGCTGTCCTTTAATAACTCTTTAATTCTTCATCTGGGGCCTGTGCCCTGGGTGACGCCGGGTGCTTTATCTTTGTTATGACTCATCTGACAAGGCCCGACTCGCACCAAGCGTTTATTCAAATAAAAGATATTACAGCTATTAAGCATATTACATGCAATTGGATCGGCTACACATCCCAGCTCTAATACATCTTTGATTGTGCCGTCCAACAAATTGGTAGCATGTTCTCAAGGGCAAGTGTGGCAACATTTTTAAAGTAAAAGTGGGAAACAACAGGAGGAGAGCCAGTTGGATTGATTGATAACGTGATGGACCTTAAATGTTTAATTCAGAGATTATACGGCGTTGTGTATAATTTGAATACATTAATTTCGTAATAAATGTGAATGTCTTACATTTGAAATTTTATCTTCCTTTAATTATTAAATGGTCGGTTCAACCAAATTGTGAGCAAAAACTGCAACACAGTTTTTCACAGGGACTACTTTTTCTGTATTATTCCACCAAAAGCTATCCACAGGTTATGAGGTAAAGTAATATGTTTTTTTGTTTTTGACACAAATTAAATTAAATTCACCTTCATGTGTCATGGACTTCAATCTCAGAGACAGATGTCTAAAAACCAGGGCTAATAAAAGTACAAACTGTCTGCATGGGAAGTTAATTGAGTCATTTGTGGTGTACCGTAACTGCTGACTATAAACTTTTGGCAAATTCCAGAGGCATTTTGAGATATTTGACATTATTACACAGCCTGCATATTCCACATAGCCAGTTTGCCTTTGCATGATGCTGAATAACAATAACTTTGGATTCAAACTCAAGTGAACATCCTAGGCTCTGTTTTCATTTTTGCATATTGTGTATATTTTGTGGTAGAGACAACTGTTTTCAACAGGGCCCTTTCTTTCATCTATGCTGCCTTTTGTTGCACGCTTCTCTTTCAAACGCTGGGTAATTATCCCATTTAGGGATGAATCCAAACAGCATGGCAGCCGTAGAAATTACAAACAAGCTGTGTCATGCTGGATGTCATATTTTCTGTTGGTTGTATTCCGGCTCGCTTGTGTATGTGGAAGGAGAAGAATGGGATGAGACCACTGATGAATGCACACCACATGAGCAGTACAGGTATTATCCACTTGCAGCTGTTCCATGGTATCTTTAAAAACTAGATGTAGCAGGAGATGTAGCATTGTAGAGTGCTTTTCTCATAATTTTTCATTTAATTTTCAATGTGTTGGCTGTTCAGCGAGGCAGCTTTTGTCAGCATCATTTACACAGTGATTTACTCTTTTTTTGTTCAGTTGATTTCTTCTACTTCCAGTCACTTGATCTGGTTAATGGCAACACTGATTTTGAAAGATTGACATCGCTCAGAAATTTTTTTTGTCTTATCAATCCAGCAAGAAATGATCTCCCTCTATATTTCAAGCAAAGGCATTTCTTCCTCCATCTTAGTCTTGGTTTGTGCATCCACTCTGACACCCTTTCAACTTACCCAGAATGCTGCAGCCCTGTTTGTCTTCAGCCTCCATAAATTCTCCAACATAACCTCACTCCTATCTGCACTGCACTGGCACCCAGTGGCTGCTCACTTACAGTTCAAAGTGCTGTTGTTAGCCTACAAGGCTACCAAGGGCACAGCACCTCCCATGTCTCCAGATCATGATTCAACCCCACAGTCTCACACTCAGCAGCTTCTGCTTCACTGTCCCTCCCTTCTCTGTGGTAAACTGGCCATCGCTCTAACCTGTCCTGACTCTTCAACCCCTCCACAGGTTGGACTTCTTCTCTCCTCTGGCATCCCAGTGGAGAAGTAATCTTTCCACCTCAGTCACTACTGCAAATCACTTCCTATCTGACAGATTCTGGAAACTCTCTCTTCTGCCTCCAGCTCACCTCCGAACTCCAGCTCTGTGCCCAACCTGACCCCTCATATGCTGCATCAAACACACACATCAGCTAGACATGTGTTGTTGTTGGTACTGCATAATGTAATTATTATGTATGCTCCTGTGTATTAACTGAACATAATCGCTGAGGGATCAACATGTTTTGCAGTTAATGATTTAACATTTTCTCTTTACACTCTGGACTATCCCACAAACAAGCTTTAAACCAGTTAGTGCAGTCCAACACACCAAATTTGTTTGTTTTTTCCTTTGAGTAAAAACAACAGAACCCTGCAGGCTGCACATGAAGTGCAGTGACATAAACACACAGAAACACTGATGTCCCTGGCCAGGGTCCTGATGCCATAAGTCTTTTCTTTGGCACAGAGAAAGAGCAGCCTCTAGTGGTGAAGGTCATGATTGTTCTTTTTCTGCTTTTCCTATCATTCAGTTAGTTATTTATTTGTCATTACTGAAAGTGAAGAATGTCTGATTTTACACAGTGTCATAACTTCTGCACTCCAGTGTTATGCTGTAAGTGGTCACTAAAGTGTGGCAGGATGCAGTTCAGTGCTGGATTATTTGAGAGGATTGTGTAAACGGAGCATGACTATTAAAAAGTAATAGACTCACATTCAAATTTGGATGGGGAAATATTTGGCCTTCAACTCCACCAACCTTGGTTCACAATTGCTAACTTATATCTATATTAAAGTTTAGCTTGTTAGCAGTTGTGTTTTTATATAAAACCTTATTCTAGTTGCTTAAACCTAAGCCTCATTGGATCCTTACTCTTAACTTAAGATGCATAACATCAACTCAAACATATTAGTTTTTTGTTTGACATCACATTATATATTTAAAGGATGGTTCTGTAGACTTTCTGCTCAAGATGCTCAAGTTATTTTTTGTCATATTTTCAGTAATTTGCAAGATTTTAATTGCAGTGTTATTTGCTGAGATATGGCATCATAACAATGTTTCATGACACATTGCACACAAATTCAGTTTATTTTGCAAGTGAAGACGCACATGAACATTAACATTTTCGTCCAAACTGTCTTCTGTTAATGTCTTTTACTCTTTCAAGAGCTACTTCCTCGTTCAGCCTTGACCTGTGAAGGTTGCACATGCTCAATTAGTAGGTGAGCCAGAACAGTGACTCTAATAATCAGAATATAGCCTTTGCAAGCTTGGCACCAGGTTTATGTATATTCAATACTAGTTTCCTCTGGGAATTATGCAGTCTTTGTTAGTGCTTGCATCAGTCCACAAAGGCAGCTTTTAAATTAGTGGAAATAAGCATCCTGCATGGCTTACAGTTTGCTGAAATAGTTTCCTCATTGTTTGGGGAGCTGTTCGAAGCCAAGAGGTACAGTCATCTAAAAACTATGGATGCACGTATAAATCATTTTCTGAACTGATGGGTTGGCTGTCCCACAATTGTAAGATTGGATTTCTGAATACCAGAGTGTGCTGTTTCAAACCCGCAGAGTAGACATAAAGTTAGTCACTGGTAGTTGAATCAATGTTCACTCTTAATGGTCTATATACTGCTATGGTTTCAGCGTTCCAAAGTGTTCAGCCAAAAGCTGATATGTACATTATTGGTATTTTGGTTCCTGGTAGGTCAGGTCATGTGTGTTCTTCTTCTATTCAGTAGAGGTGAAGGAAAATGTGATGAAGGAACTCTGTCATTTTCCAATAGAAAACGCCAATGAAAACCACCAGTAGCCTATTTGTTGACTAGATGAGTCTTGAGGTTGTAGATAATGAACTGAAAATGTAGTGAGTATGTGTCCAACCAGTTCTGCTGTGAGTGGATAAGGTTTCTACACGGACAAAACAGCACAAGAGGCAATTACCTCAGACAATGTTTAGATAAGTACCACTCAATATCAGTTATATACTCTGTCAAACCTATGCATTAGCACATGTTCTCAGCCACAAACAGACACAGGGATTTGAAATTAGGTGACTTGTAGATAGCCCTCATGCCTATTATAAACTCGGTTAGACAGATACACACTGAAACACACACAGAGAGAGGCACAAAAACAGTTTTCTAAATTGACTTGTAGATAGCATAGCTCTTATCTGTGCCTATCGCCAGAATGCCTGTGATTTGGAGGAGAGAGCAAGTGTAGCTGGGATAATGAATAAGAGACGGAAGGGATGCAGGGAGCAAATGAAAAAAGGGTTACTGCTGGGGACTAGGCTAAATAAACAGCAAACAATTGTAACACTATATAGATAGAAATACTGACATTGATGACTGCCTGTAAAACACACACACACATACACAAAATGCTCAGTATGCTGTAATATTCAGATGTATCTTTACTGTGGTTTGAATTGAAATATACACAGAGGGCAGGAAGAGACATGAGAGAAAGAGGCAGACGAGAAATGCAAGAGTTGGATCTAAAATATGCATTAGCTGGCCTCGAATATTTTTACCACCAGATACAATTTGTAAATCTGGTGTTTTAGAGATTCACATTTAAATGGGAAGCGTTTGCCACTTGTAGACTCAAGTAGGATTGGAGGCCTGTTTGGCCAGGAGGGAGTCCAGTGTCCACTGCCCTTAATGAGCACACATGGGTACTGAATGAAACATGAGTAAATCCACAAGTTTGTTCGCATTGCCCCAGCAAGTGTGGTCTGGTGGTTTGGAGATTGTTAAGTGTGGTCAGGCTGTGTAGGTGAGTGTGTGTAAAATACAGTGTTATTTTTTTGAGATTGTTGCGACCCAAAATGCCTGATTTTGCGGGACCTTTTGTATAATTGTGATAAAAGTTGCGATGTATTTTGTATGTTTGTTGCAATGAAGTTGCGGGAGACAGTGAAAGTTGCAAAAAAAGTTGCAATTTTTTTTTTATAGTTCTTTAAAAATAAAAAGGAAACTTTTTTTGTGGAGAAAAAAATTACTCTTGGCTGAGATTTCCTAGTAACCTGACCAAAAAGGCTGAGGATGCTGCAAATGTCTATGTGCTTGCAGGAAAAGCACTGGTGTAACTAACTAATAATGATGAATAATAATGGCTCTATTCCATTTAAGTCTCAGTAAGCAATATCATTGGGTTAGCACACAGATTAGCATATCCCTGGAGCACCTAAGAATGCAGTGACTGTTAATGATATACCTGTGTTAAAAAAGTCAGATGTCTACCTTGAGGAAGTTCTATAGGTTTGCTGCTTGTTAAGCTTCAGCTTGTTAAGTCAAGTCAAATGTCAATTTGTCGTTCCTAGGTGAGATAAGTTAGCCATGGCCAGCTGATTGGGATGATCTTTCTTGAAACACAAGCAACTGGCTCATCTCGTTAACCACATTGGTATGTTTGGGTTGTAGTGATCTAGAAGTGTCTTTTAATGAGCTGTCGGCAGAATAGATGCTTCAAGCTCCCTTCCTGCCACATGTACATAAATACACACACACACACACACACGCACAAACACACGCACAAACACACGCACAAACAGTCCAAGGAACTGTGGTCTCACAGGACAACGTAAACAGAAATCTTCAGGATTGACACTTTGACTCTTCTGAATTTGATGTCTCACCACTTACCTGTGCAAAAATGGACAGATGCTCCAACAATCTACACTTGCCTTAGATGTTTTTTCCTCAAGGGTAGAAGAAGGAGAAGGTTAAGGACATTTAACGATTTTTATATGCACTCAGACACTGTGAAGACCTGAGGCCCTAGTCTTTACTCTTTTTTTTTTATCTGTCAGTTTTCTTTTTGAGCAGCTCTGCAGTGAACACTTTTATACTGTCTCTCTTTTAACTCTACAATGTGAATGGGTGTTGTGAGCAAAGTGGCTAAAAAAAAGGGAACTCCTGTCAAGGACAGTCCACATCTGGGCTTGAAAATCCATAAAGCTACATATCATCTTGGTCCACATGCCACCAAAGGTTCTCTGAGCCTCGGCGTGAAGCTGGCTGATTTAATTTAGCAATCAATATGTTTTCTGTGACCATAAGCCACAGTAATCTTTTTACAGCACTTCTTCTCTCCCTCACTCCTCTCATCCTCTACCCTTGAGTCAATCCTTCCACCAGTGCATTGTAACACTAAGGCTGTGATTGCGTCTAACAGGCTTTGTGGTTAGAGGACTCAAAGAGTTAGAAAGAAAGAGAGGAACAGGATGAAAAACTGATATGAAGAAGAGTCTCTGTGGCACAAGGTTATGCTCTGAGACTTGGTCCCATAAAAGTGGATTATGGGAAATAGGTTGCTGCTGCTTGCCATGCCTTTAGAATGCAGCAAGACAACTCATCTTTTTGACAGGAAATGAATTGCAACTGCTTTGGATCAACCAGAACAGTCCATCTACTGTACAAAAATTGAGCGGAACATGCACTTTTTCTCTACTTGCAAGACTACTAGTATTTATATTGCCACTGTAATATAGCATAGGGCTACAAATAGATGGGAAAGTGAAAAAGGTTTAGAGCATCCATTCAAACATATCAGCTCTGTGTGCATTTATAGGTGATCACTGTTTCCTCTCACTAGAAAGAAACAGTATGTGGGTCTTCTACTTCTACCCTTCCCTCACACTTCCTTTCACATTACCATTCTTTCCAGGAGATTCTAGGGGGTCTGTCTTATCTTTGCCTGCAGCTCTCCCCTGCCCTCAAACTTGGGGACACAGCTGTTTTCTTTATTCTTCTGCCAAGCATCTCACACACACACACACACACACACACACACACACACAAACACACACACACATACACACACACACTCACATTTTGGCTTTGTACCCATGTTATTGATGTTGACACAACTAGTGATGAATTCTTTCGTTTCTGTCACTCGTGGATGGAACGGATTACCGTAACAGCAAGAAACAGCATCTACACCTTGATGTGTTTAAATATTTTCTCAATAATAATGAGCACCCAATGAGCCTAGCACCTTAATTCTAACCTCTGTGAAGCAGAGAAGAAATATCAGTGAATAAAACATTATCATAGAAGAACTTGCAAGACGGAAAAAACGAAAAATATCCAAATCCCTGTCTCTGAATGATTTAGAAGGCCAGAAGCTGGACGGGGCACTGGAACATGTCAGGACTGTAGATATTTATTGTGAACTGTTGTTGAGTTGTTTTCATGCAGTTCAGAATGTGTAGCTGCACTCCTGACTGTTAAACACAACCTTCAGATAGACTAGAGGTGTGTACTTGGTAGTCACTACGATTTGCTACCTTTTGGTACTAAATGGAATAACATTTTTCAAAAACTTTCTTTCTTTTCATCTTTTTCAGAGACAACAACTTCATCAAGGACTTTCCCCAGCTAGCCGACGGTCTCATGGTCATCCCCTTACCAGTAGAGGAACAATGTCGAGGGGTTTTGTCCGAACCCCTGCCCAACCTGCAGCTCCTTACAGGTGAGGGTGTGTGAGTTTGGTGATATGGCCTTTTTTTCCTTGTCTATCTCTCCTGTTGTGAGTAATCGGTCTATTATCTTGTGAGTAATCGTTCTATTATCTCTCTATGATCCATTCATGTGCTACATGAATTCAGAACTGACTACAACCAATATGACTCTCTAAAGAAGAGAAGAACACAGCAGCATATTAAACAAATTATGTCTGTGAAAAACCCCAGTAATGTCTCTGTCATGTGACATTTGTCCAGAGAGAAGTGACAACATGTTTTAAATAGAAAAACCTTTTGTGAAATTTGATTTGCGAAATCCTTTTTTTTGTTGGTGCAAGATCATTTTAAAAGACATGGGCTAGTCCTTTGTCATTGTGTCATTAAACCCCAAACTCCATCTCAAAATGCTATCACATGTATTATGCATATACATGCCCACACACATACACGTGTGTATTGGACCTTGTAAACTCCCGTTTCACTGTTTTATCCTTTCCTCGACTGTTCCACCCCATCTTGTGGGGGAACAGAGTCACTTAGATATTTGGCTTGAAACCTGCAACTGCACATCTGTTCCCTAATCCCTCCATTAGATAAATTGGCATTTGATCCACATTGACCCTTGAGATTTTTTACTTGGGTTCTGCTTTCACCAGAATTGGACACACACAGACAAACACACACACACACACACAAACACACACACACACAAACTAAATTGCCCGTTTTTCACCGTGCATGAATGTCTCAGGTGTAAAACGTTTTCCGGAGGCACAGGATCAAGGTTCCCGTAAGCAGTTTATTTTTTTCCCCTTGCTCTTCACTTTTGTGACTTTAGTTCTAAACTGGCGTGAAAGTTTGGTAATCGAATTGCAGAGAAAGGCGAGATTGCTCCTACTTCTAATGTCAGCAATCCAATCGGAGTTGCACTATATACAGTATCTGCCATTGATCGGGGAGCAGCTGGGATATGGGCTGTGATAATAAATGATGTTAAGGCAGTAATGGATAACACTACAGTAGATCTGCAATAAATGGTTCAAATGAAATGATGGATTTTATTTATGTATTCATTTATTTTGAATTGCAGGTCCACTTTATGAATCTGAGTTTTGTATTTAGTTTTAAATTGTTGTGTTTGTTGTCTTTCTTGCATCTCTTAATTTGTCTCATTGTTACATTGTTTCTGTCTTTCTTAGGGGATGCTCAATTCAGTGAGGCAGTGGGTTATCCTATGGTTCAACAATGGAGAGTGCGCAGCAATCTGTACAAAGTTAAACTCAGCTCCATCACCTTGTCTACAGGTCAATGTTTGAATAATCTGACCTTGTGATTTCTTAACACTGATCAATGTCTACACAGCTTTGATGTATATTCTGCATACTGTCAGTCAATCTCTCTATTTTTGTATCTGTCTGCCCTTGATAGATTCTGATTTTGACAACCCATTCACATCATACGGCTGACCTTAATATTCAACCTTAATAATCCTTCTAACAAAATAATCATTCCTCCCTCTCCTTCTTGACCTGGTAGGCTTTTCTAAGGTGCTGAAGACACTGTCAGCGGAGAGCACACGTGAGGAGCTGCTGGCTTTTCTCCAGCAATATGGCAGCCACTACGTGTCTGAGGCCCTGTATGGCTCTGAGCTCAGCTGCAGCATCTACTTCCCCAGCAAGAAGGCCCAGCAGCAGCTCTGGCTGCAGTACCAGAAAGGTGAGCATGCTGACAGACAGGGAGGAAATAATGCCTACAGGCTGAATTTTAGAGGAATGAATGGAGATGCCATCCTCACATTCTATATATTGAGGTTTATGTGACATATCATTAGAGATGGTCCGATACCATTTTTTGCTTCCCGATACCGATTCCGATACCTGAACCTGCGTATCGGCCGATGCCGAGTAACGATCCGATACCAGTGTGTCAAATATTTTATTATGTTTTAACAAATGTATACTACTCTCCCTGTATGGATGCGATATTATTTCTATCTCTGTTGTCTGTCAGGCTCAGGTTAAACTCTTTGTGAAACATGAACAAATACAAACAATGAATGCCATGGAACTTTCTTTTATTATCCAGTTTGACATTCAGTTATAAACGGAAAAAGAACATAAATAAACTACTTGAACGTAGATTTTCTTCAGGGCTTTAATACGTGCATCGGATCGGTGCATAAACTCCAGTACTTCCCGATACCGATACCAGCATTTTAAGCAGTATCGGAGCCGATACCGATACTGGTATCGGTATCGGAACATCTCTGCATATCATTGAACATTTGAACAAGTGTATATGGAGGTGAGTAGACCATATTTTGAGAAATGGTAAACATTGTGATAACTTCAGGAGTGATTGGGCTACAATCAAATGTAACCAAGACAAAATAACTTTTTCTAAATCAAAGCAAGCAACCTAATACCAATTCACAGTGAACAGAAGTAGAGTATTAACAGGAAGGGGGGTTACTTTGTCTGACTATGAATTAAACTAGGTTATTTTTAAATACTGTGTCATGCCTGAATACACCTCCTGGTTAAAAGGCAGCATAAGCTGCATGAATTGAATTAAGCATCAGTGTAACTTAACATCCCAAAAGCATCTTGCAGCACTGTTCCATTTAAATGGTGTTTTTTAATCCTGTTTTTTCATGATCCCAGTGCTGATTTTCAGCTCAGCCATTCAATGCCGTTGATTCAGACCTGGGTTTCAAAATACATATGGTTATGTACTTGCTGACCTTGTAGGAAGAAAGAAAAAACTGATTTTAGGTAAAGGAGGCCAGGATTGAACACCCGCCCCCACCCCCTTAAAAGGAGTAATTTAAAACATCTCTAAACTAGGTGGTTTTAATGATGAGCATGCCTCTGGTCTGGAATGCATAAGTTGACCTGAAAGAAAATGCTGTATTCAGTAGTACACTAACAGTGGTGGAAGGTATTTGAGTAAGTTTGAAACTGTATGTTACTTGTGCTTTACTAGGTTATCTCCATTTTTGCTACTCTTTACATCTACTCCACTCGCTAAATTTTGGAGGGTATTGTGTATATATTTAGCTGTTAATTATTTTAATTTTATTTTTTTTAAAGAATTTTTAGTGGCATTTTAGGCCTTTATTAGATAGGACAGACATGAAAGGGGAGAGAGAGGGGGAACGACATGCAGAAAAGGGCTACAGGTCGGAATCGAACCCGCAGCCATTGCGCCGAGGACTAAGCCTCTGTATGTGGGCGCACACTCTACCAGGTGCGCTACCCAATTAATTATTTAAGAGACAAAGATTTAACATACCTATGATTGGCTTAAAAAAGACATTGTAACAGATCAAACTAACCAACGGTAGATAAAGTAGTTACAATTAGATCCATCTCAACCAACTACAACATTACAATGATGACATGTTGATGCCTCAACATTATTTCAATATAATAATCATATGACAGGGACCATCCTGCTGCGTGAATACTTTTATTTTTTGTACTTTTACATGTTGCTGATGAAGCTGTACTTTTTACTTTATATATATATATATATATATATGTTATTGTAGTATTTCAACTCTTACTGAAGTAAAGGATTTGAATACTTCCACCATTGACTTAAAGACATGACAAGGCTATAAAGGGAGCTTCTTGCTTTTGAAAATAACACTCATCATGGGTTTCAAAAGCCTACGTTATAGCCTAATTATTATTTTTGTCCTCATCACCCTGCGCTACTTACACCAATTATGGTGGTTTGCCTTGACTATGGTCACACAGAAAACTGAAAATTGTATAAAGACACATTTGATAATTGAGAACACAAATGTTAGAATGGTATGAAGAAAAAACTGCTACTGATATTTAAGTTGTTCATAAATGTTTATTGCACTCAGATAATCAACAATACAAACATGAATTTGACTAGACAGAGATGTCTGTACTGTGTTCAATACATTGTAAAATCCACAGGCTTCAAAGGACATAACACATGGGAGTTTGGTTCATTGACACATTGCAGTATTTCGATCCAATGGTACAAATTAACACACTTTGAAGACGTATGCAAGGAAATAACTTCTCTCTAATAACAGAATAAAACAGATGGTGTAGCACACTGACACAAGGACACTTGATTTTTTTTTCTGGCATTTTATGCATTTTTCTGTCACTGTAAATTGTGAATATTATTTAGTGATAACTACTTCTAGTGACCATGTATACAGTGAAAGCACTGAATAAATGTTTTTATGGCAAGGTTGACATGCAGCTGAGACGATCTTGAATTATAATCTATTGGTTTAGTGTTGATATAACATGGCCTAACAATAAAACAAATAAAAATGCACAGGGGAAATGACTGTGACAGACTTCACTTGATACTTAAATTCAGTTCTACTTGTTTTCTACTCCTTATCACTTTATGTAGAAATACTACAAACACTTATTGTTTACGATAATGTTTATAAGGTCAGCTTTGTGAAATACTTTATTTTTAAGGCTGAAACTGAGTCAGTATGTGATATGCTCTTATGAGCATATCTGGACTGGAAGATACGTATTGGCGGGAAGGCATATTTACTACTTATGTATTTATGGACATAGAATATGTTACATACATGGGTGGATTTCAATGATTAACTTAATTCCCAAAATTGAGGCCACTAAATATTTTGATTTTATTTTACCTGAAAGCATTATATTTATAATGCTTAATATGGACAATGAAGTCCACTAAATCTACATAATAAAATAATAAATGAAATGCATGCAGATATACGGTAGATGAATTTAATCTTGACTACCACAAACTTGCAAAAGACTGTATAAAGCTGTTGTCTTTACCCTATCTGCCAACACTGGAGAACACAGGTTGCAAGTTGTGTAGTGTTGAATAAAATCCTGAGAGAAACATAGCAACACAGATCCAACATCCCAGTGTAACAAAGCCAGGTCTGGTGTGTGATGCTGGAGTTTTTCACTCATCATTATCCTAGCAGCGCTATTCTGAACACTCCTGCCAGTGATCCCGAAAAAGATTTGTTTAACCGCAGGCCAGGCGTGAGGAAACAATGGCATGGAATAAGTTTTTTGGAATAAAAGGCAGGTTTGAACAAAGTTTGTAAACATTATTCAAGTTGTAGATGCATGCTGTACTCCTAACGCTTAATGTGGTCTGGGAGCTTTTTAGTGTTGGCTATTTTGATATTGTAACAAAAAGTCATTTATAGATGATTTGACATTTTAAAAGCCTTCCAGGTTACAAAGGTCATCTGGAACCTAATCATAATGTTACTCTAATCATAATGGACACAGTTCTGTCTGAGAAGTAGGAGCTACTGTGTTTTGTGATCAAAGCTAACTTTTAAATAAATGGCAAGCAGAAGGAGATGTAACATCTGAAATTGTAGTGATACTGTATGTACGACTGAGCAGAACAGCTAGAATAGGGTCCAGGGCAGATGACAATAATATTATCTTACAGCTGGTTACCTCAACCTGCCGCCTAGTGACATAAGTAAGGCTGTGGCTGGGATGTCACTAGGAGAGCGATGAAGGAAATAACATACAGGGAAAAGGGTTTGATGATCAGACAGTAGATTTGAGTAATATTTGCTCTGAAAAAGTCATTAGACTGATGTGCTACTCCAAAATACACAGCACACAGGCTAGCTAGGTAGTATTAATAAGTACCGGGACATAATGATAATGTGGTCTACAAATTAAACATCTGTAACCATAATTCTGACTGCATTTAACCCACAGAACCCCAGTAAATGACATTTCACCCTTGCCCCATATTACCCAGCTTTCCTCCACAGCCTATCATGCTGGTTCAACCCTCTATCCTGTAGGTAACTTAGGTTTCTACACTTAATGTTCCCTGAATGTTACTAAATGCAATTCAATGAATGCTGATACTCAGTTACTGTTTTGCCATTAGCTAACTGCACAGTAAACTTTAAAGCTGGCAGCTGCATTCAGCAAGATCAATGTTAGTCTGTGCTACTGAAACCTAGGAAACAGTGTTGTGTCAATAATAAAGTGCTTCACAGGCCAAAATCCTTGGTATGCTTAATTTTATATGTAAATACATGTTCATTTTCAGCTCTTCTTCATCCAGTTTCTCTTTTGCAAAGCCAGATCAGTGAAAGCCATGCATCGCACACAGTGAGGCTAAATGGTGGATATAGCAGTAAAACAGAGGAAGGGAATCGTCTATACTTTGTGCCTGCATTAGCTTTGACATCAATGGCTTCTTTTGCTTATTTTAATGCAAAACTTGTGCCAGTATTCTTTGATGTAAAAATATTGCAAGGTCTGTTTTCAGTGTTGTGATCCGTTCCAATAATCAGGTACAAGGCAGCTTAAGTAGCATATTTTTAATTTCAGGTATTAAATTAAAATGCAGTGGGTTTTAAACTAAACCAAATTGACTAGAACATTACTGTATTAACTCAATGAATGCTGGAGTGAGACTTGTTTGGAGTGCAGCCAAACTAAAGTGACAGATAACCTTTTCCAAATTTCCATACCTACCAACACTACTAAACCTCTCATGTGCAGAAAGACTGGATTGGTCCTCTAGGAAGTGGAGGAGTGCCTCCTCTGAATGTATGTGTAGACTTTGACACAGTGGTCCCAACAATCCAGTACAAGCAGTTGTCCTTTCTGGGTGGTGGCCACTCCTACAGGGCAGTTTAGCCCTTCATGGATAAGAATTTTGAATCCACCCTCTTTGGGAAACTGGAGGATTTCTTTCCTGCCACTGTCCGTTACCAGCAAATCCCCATTGACATCCACACACATGCCAGTGATACAGCGGAAGTCCTCCGTCTCTGAGAAGAAATGGCTGAGCTGCTTGCCTAGCTGGCCGTCTGCATCCACTGAGCCAATAGAGAAGCCCCCTTCCAGGTGGGGCTCATTGTGACGTTTTTCAAAGTTCAGGGCTAGGCCCTGAGTGAAATAGACTGTTCCAGCCGCATCACATGTCACAAACTTTGGCCGCACAGCAGAGCACAATCGATTGTAGCTGACCACACCTAAATTGCGGTCCACTGCGATACACCACAGCTTGCCACCTTCCACATCTGACACCACAAACTGACCTGATGGCATGGCAGTAATTCCCCAGGGTTTAATCAGCTGGTTCTTATGGCAAGCCACACAGTGTCCATCCATAGTGTAGACTTTAACCGAGTTATCATAGTTGTCAGTGACCCCAATCAGGCCTTGAGGAGTGACAGCAATGGATAAGGGGATGAGGTTAGGCAGGTCAGCCCCAAGGAAGCTCAGGACAAAGTTGTCGATGCTACTGGCATTGCGGCGGATTTCACGCTGGAAACCTTTGCGATTAAAGATCTGGATGCGGTAGTTGCCACGGTCAGCCACCAGGACCTCACCTTGTTGTGCTACACAGATGCTGACTGGTAAATTGAACATGCCAGGTAGCGTTCCCTTGCAGCCCATCTTCTTCACAAACTGGCAGACTGCCGGCCCTGCACTTGCCCCAGCTCCACCAGGTGATCCCCCACCTGCATCCATAGACTTTGACTTAAAGCTGCCTGGTGAACCACATGCCGCATCCTCTACAGCTGCAACCATGTCAATGTCTCGGTAATGATCCATTGGAGCCCCCCTTCCACCACCGGTAGCCCCTGTTGCCCCAGTTTCACTCTCTACATAACCCTCAAGTGCTATCTCCAAACCACTCTCCTCATCCTCTGTATTGACAGTATAAGTATTTGTGGTCACTTGGCCCACTTCTACAGGCTTAGAGTGCTCTGTTCTGATCAGCTCTGGCTCTTGCAGCTGAAACATGATGGGCAAGCTGCTCCTCAAATCTAGCTCTTCGTCATCATTGCCTTCGCCATCATCCTTTAGCAAAGCAATATCGCTCTGCCTCACCAACATTCTCAGATAATCACAGCGTGACACCACTTTTACCTCTGCAATGTTGAGGAGATACGTCTGCTCCTCCAGGACTTGCCCATTAAGCTTTTCCACTTCTGCCATGGAAGCTGTGAATGTCCTTCGAGACCTGCTGAGTTCCTCTTGAAGACGTAGCTCAGCTGAAGTATAGTCCTGCTGCACTGCCTGGTACTTTAGTCTCAAGGACTTAGAGATGTTTTCAATAGCTGTCTTTTTCTTCTGAATATCACCCATAACATCACGCAGAGAAGTCAGCTTGCCACCTAGTTCTTTACGACGCTGTTCAGCAGCCACCCTAATCGGCTGGACAGAATGGCCTTGATGCAGGTGGCCCTCCCCTTTACAGAGCTCACAGAGGACTGTAGCACAATCATGGCAGTACTGTCGTGGTAGGCGGTTGCAGCAGGACTTGCACATTAGGGCAGCAGTAGCAGCACTGCAGGATGTAGTACAATCTAGGATCTTGAGCACAGTCAGATTATCGGCCAATTGGGAGATACTGCTCATACGGGACACCTTGCTACAGAAGGGGCAGCGCACTCCATTTATAGTATTAGCCAATAGCTTCTCTAGACACTGCCGGCACACTGTGTGACCACACTGCAGGAGTTTGGGTCTCATTTGATCCTGGTTGTAGGTCTCCAGGCAGATAGGGCATTCAAGAACCTCCCTTATTAGATCTGGGTCCAGCTGGGAAGAAGATGCTGCCTCCATTATGTCCTTGAGTGAGTAAAAACAAAAAAGGAAAAGTAATTCATATTTTATTATATAGTAATATTTTATTCTTTGTGAAATTAGTAAAAAAACGTCTGATACTTATCTGACGCTTCACTGTGTCTGTGAGACAATAAATGATACAGTGCAAAATAGTGCCACACACCTAGTTAATTTGCAGATTATTTGCTTGGCAGTTATGTGGTCAGCTATAACTAGCACAGCAAGCTAGCTTTTCTCTGTTTCAAAGTATATTGTCGCAGTGTAGCTGAAAGATATGGCGAAAATTACTTATTTGGTGACCAGTTAAATAGGAAACCTTTCACTGACGACAACTAATGTTACCTAATGTTAACATATGTTATTGACTAGGTAGTGCTAACATTAGTTACAACTTACTAGATCCTCTTGGTGTTAAAGAAAATACGCTTCCAGGATAAGGCTATAGTGATAGTAGCAGGTAGCTAAGCTAATTGTTGATTTGTTGTTATTTAACACACGGTCGTTTAGCGCCAATAATTACAAGCAATGTAATAAGCTAACTAGGTCAACGTTATATCTAAGGGCACGACCGTGCTCTATTGATGCTTAAAAACAGGTTGACTTTGCAGTCCAGGCTTACTAACGAATTACATTGATAATTCTCTAATTTTAGACAGTAAATCGGAGGCCTCCTGACAAAACAACAAATGTTAACGCTGTCCCTTGACACAACGCGACACTGTTATTCAACATTATCACAGGGCTTTTAATAAAAGTGCTTTCGGAAATAACATGTGCGGCTCATCGTAATGTTTCTCTTGAAATGTCTGCTTTGAAATGTTACCTTTTCTTCAATGTTAGCTGGTTGGAACTGGAAATTCAGAGGTTTTGATGGGCGTGCTGTGGTTCTGCTACTGCAGCTGCTAGTGAGAGACTGCAGTGTTGACGACGTCACTTACGCAATGACACGCAATACGCACAGCTCTGTGCGTGACAGTTGTTTTGATTGGCTGCTGTGCTAGGGCATATACCAGGGTCCTGATGGTACCCTCACGATGCAGTCCATGGGATTTTCTGATATTTGCATACCTGTCAAGTATCCCGTTTTGGCCGGGAAAGTCCCGTATTTTACCCTTCTTTCCCGCCGTCCTCCCGTATTAGTATTTTCCCGTAAATCTCCCGTATTTTAACCTGCGTTATTAAAAAATAATACCCCGGGTCCGAGCGGAGTAAAAAAAAAAAAAACATTCCCAATCTGAGCTCTGTCACTAGCCTCGCGATAACTGCCACCTGCAGTAGCCTACTACAGGTACTGTAGGTGGCAGTTGTCGCGAGTTTAGTGTGTAGTGTGAGGAGGATGATGACGGTTAGAAGGGACGGTGCCAACAAGCGGGCGCCCAAAACTTATGAAGGCTTTACTATGCATTCCCCATAGCAATGCAAGTTCAGAAAGGGTGTTTAGCATGGTACGAAAGATTGTTACAGAGAATAGGATGACGTTAGACAACAGAACTGGTTGCGCTCTACTCTCATGTAAACCACTCTGTAAACTACTCTGGCCCAGCCCACAAATACACTCCTTCCAAAACAATCTTAAAGAATGCAAAGTCTGCAACAAATTTATACAATAACTCACTAAAAGAGTAAAGAAAAGTTATGTGAAATGAAAAGAAAAACTGTAAAAGAAAAGCAATATGAAATGAAAAGAATGTGTGGAATGAAAATAAAATGTAAAGACAAGCAATGTTATAAATTGTAAATGTTTTCAGCATTCTGCATCAAGTGGTGATTTTAGCTTTCTTGTACACCTGTCTTAAAATGTAAGGGATACTGGAGCTTGGTTGGGGTGGTGGGACTGCTTGCGGTGGGCGCCGGAAAAATTTCCCTTATTTTCAAATCCAAAACTTGACAGGTATGTATTTGACTTCCAACAAAAGCAGAATACCTTTTATTTACCTTATTACCAGCATTCCCATATTTACACAGAACAGGGGGCAAACCAGTTTTTCAGGCAAAGTTTTTTTTATTATTTTGTTTTTTACTTTCAGTGCCTGTTCTAAATAATTTCCCAGCAATAGTGCAATTTGTTCAACACTTATTTTACTTAAAAATATACTGTAACTTGTCCTGAAATGACAGTGGTCATTTTAGTATTAAACAGGAAGACACACTATTATTGAAGACCAAACCATTAGTTAACTTGAGTGAACAAGTAAACAGGCCTGTAACTAAGAAAATAAGTCTCACAGAGAGAACCTGAAGTACTGCCCACATGCTACAACTGCATTCAAAAATGTCCAGATGTTGTGACATGTATCAGGTTTTAGACATAAGTAATTATAGAAAGAGACCACTAGATGTCAGAATACGTCTTCTAGAAGACATGCAACACCTCTGTGGAACAGTAAATGTGGGGATTCGGACCATCTAAGAAAATGTCTGCTTTTATTTGGTCAAGCACAACAAATAGGTTTTTAAAGAAATATGGAAAATGCATTTTGATTGTCATTTAACATATTTAATAAATGTTATTGTATTTTGTTCTGCTATTAACAAACCATTGTAGAGTAACTTCTGTTCAAATAATTCATACAGCAAACAAAGTTTAATTGGAATGGTACTCTGTAGACAAGGTACAGCTCACACACAGATGCACAATTTAGTAGTGTGTACCAATATTGTGTAAGACTGTAAAATGAAGAGTGTATATGAGCTACTGCAGATAACAAGGGTCTGTTAAAATCAGAGGACTGTGGTACATGTAGCACTAGCAGCTGTTTTAATAAAGCAAAAACAGCAATGCCAACAGTAACCACATCTAGCAACATCTGTATTAAATTGCTTTGGAAGATATCTGACACCTTTGCTGTTGTTGCCTGGGCAACATAACCCTGGCCAGAGGGGATGTGTCCCTCATGAGTAATTATACTGCAACCAGTCTACAAAGACATTTTAATTAACAAAGGCAGTGCAAGATCAATGGCTAGGAAATTCACTCCATTTATCTCTTCACTATGTTTGATGACAAACAAGTGTTGCATAAGCATCACATTCATACCACACAGCAAAGAGATGTCATAGTTTATAAAAAGGCTAAATGGACGGCCACTCCTATAACTGCACAGAAATACATGTGGTTCTATATTTGATTTATCCTTGTGAAGGTTGTCACTGCTGGTCAGATGTCAGTGAAACTGTACATTGCACTAACACAAATAAACAGACACAAAGTACTTTAGTTATCCCAGATTGAAATTATATGCTACAGCAATGTGCTACCAATCTCAAAACAAGACAGTAAGGACTCTTAAAGAAAACAAGAAGTTGTAAAAGCCAAAAGTAAATAAAAAATAGGTGGGAAAGATGCAGGAAGAAATACCCTGTTCACTATAAATGTCAGCTAGCTCTGAAAATCACATTAACATGGCTATGTTTTATATTCTCTACCAATATGTAACAGTGCCAAATCTTTTATCAAATGCAGTTGTTGACATAGATGTAAACAATTGTAATCTGGGGTGAAATGAGTTAAAGGGGATGAGAGTCAATTAGATTGTAGCCACAGCCTACCTAAGCTACTCTACAGGGCTTTATTGTGAGAGCTGGGTGACAACAGCTCTTTTCTGTGTCTGTGTCGCCTCAAGAAGTGCATGTAATTGGGCTCCTGGGCCACCCTTTGAGCCTGTTTACCTACTGTTGCACATGAAGTTACCACCCACCCTTTCGACTGCTTGCCAGTGAATCTTACAGACACACACAGGGAGTAAGCTGCAGACATACATAAATAAAGAAAATGTATGCACAGACTCAATTCTCTCTCACACACAAAAACACAGCAGGGTCATGTCCTTGCTATTCTTTCTGGGGATTTGGAAGTTTCACTGACCTGAGGTGACCTGTTTTTTTTTGCCATTGACCATTGTTTTTTATATTTGTTTAGTTATAAATTATTTTTAGTATCTCCGTTACCTGAATCTCCACTGGACTCATAACCCCAGCACGCCCCCAAACATTGTCAAGACAATTTTATTTTCTAAAGCAGTGAATTTTCCCTACAGCTTGGTTGTTCAGTCAAGCCTATTAGCTATACTTACGTCCTGTTCTTGCGCATGTTAATTATTAACACAAAGTCAAATTACTCACTATTTTATTATTAGGATTTTAACTGTAACATAACACTTACTTTTTACAGTATTACATGCTCTGTAATCAAATGATTTATGCTTGTTACCTTTTTGATGTCATGGGCACATCAGGGCCATGTGAGATATATTGAAATTAAATATTTTTTTCCTGCTTTATTTGCATGGTTGAAATGTCACATCAACTTCACACCTATGTGATTTTTCTCCTGCAAATATTTATAAAATAGTCCTTGGAAACGTCCCCACCCATGTTCTGTTTTTCTCTAAGCTGTTAAATGCCTGCTGGTAAAGCACGTGTTGGCATATGTTTGTATTAGAAATGAATGGTTGAAAGTTTGCACACCCTTTTGCGTGTCTTGGGTTAACTTACTTAACATTGTTGATATTACAGGAGTCCAAGTAAAATTGCACATGTAGACACATGTAGACTTGTTTCTCTCCGTCTCTCACACAAACACATTTGGGTTAATCCACTGTATGTTGTCTTTTTGCCACTGACAATAGTTTGAAGGATGTTTGATTTTACTGTCATTAAAATGGTTAACAGGAAATAAGTCATTTAAAATATTAACCCTAATTAGTTCTAGTTACCCCACACTGAATAATGTCAAGGGCTTTTCCAGCTGCCTTACCCACTTCTTTTAGGTTTTTTGGGGTTTCCCTTATTTTTTCTTGGTCTGTGTATATGTCCGTGTATATGCTGTTGCGCTTATGTAATACTGTATGCATTGGTAATTTCCTTTATCCATCCATCCATTTGCACATTTGTATACTCTCATGTCTGGGGCTGATGGTGTTTTTTTCCATTAGGACAAAAAAGTTTCATTAAACTGCATAGGGTGTAGGTTACTCAATACTACAACCTACACTTAAGTAATATACATTTGCAGATATGCATTTATAATTAATTGTGATTTGCACTGACTGATGAGGTATCATGTCTCTGTAATTCCAACTTTAACACACTTTTTGTTACTAGAAAGAACACCTTATCATTCATTTCACATAGTGTGTCCTCTGTTCTTGTAAAGCAAATAGACACAAAAGCACATCTGCCACATCAGCACAGATGGCAAATCTGCTCCACTGTAACATGTGGCCTGATGTACCCTCCAAATGAAAGACTCAACACCCAAGAAGCATTCCTCCTTTCTGTTCCTCTCCTGCTTCTGTCGCAGCCTCTTCTTTTTGCATGGTGTGTTGTTTTCTCTGAGAAAGAATCCCCCCAACTCCAGTAAGAATATCACAGTGGTAATTGACACTCAGGAGAAGAAGCCAGTGACACCCTTCCTCCCATTCATCCTTTGTCTTTGTCTTAAAAGCTGATGACAGTATAGGGATTAGTTTTTCTTTTTTCTTCTTTTCCTTGGCAGCAAGTAAAAGTAAATCCAGATGTGGACACTTTATGCAACTGCAGGACTGTGAATGTTTTTTTCTACCCCAAGTGATACATTGTATACATTGTGAGAATGTTTTTACAATTTGGAAAGAATACATATGAAAGTGAAAGACATGGCTACCTAACTCTCCCTTCCTCTCCTGACCTCCCCCTCTAGAGGCAACAAACCAGGGGGTTAGCGGAGGTGGGCGGCGTGAGCTGAAGTCAGTTCCCTTCATCAGCTACCTGTCGGCATTGCAGAAGAGCCAGCTGTTGTCTGACGACATGGTAAATGGCGTGGAGATCCGCTGTGAGGAGAAGGGAAGCTGTCCAGCTGGCTGCCACCTGTGCCATCACCAGGCCGTGATGGGAGGAGTGTCAGGGAGAGGCCGCACCGGTAACAGCAGGAGTGGAGAGCAGCCTTCCCCCATCCCTGTGCTGCTGGAAGTCAGCCGCGTGGTGCCCCTCTACAGCCTGGTCCAAGACAACGTCACCAAAGAGGTGAGAAAGCAGCATGGGGGTTGGAAATTGTGTGTGTGCGCATATAGATGTGTTTGTAGAAGGAGAGGCTCAAAAAGTTAACTGTAAAACCAGAGAATAACAAAGAGAATCAAGTCAAGAGATGTGATGCGTCCACATACCCACTGGAGTTGGAAGAAAAAAGCTAATTTTTAATAAAATAAAAACAAGAAAACACATGAAGGAATTAAGTTTATTATAACATCAAAAGTATTTCTGAATTAGAGGAATATAAATCTACATATGGTCATTGAAGCCTGGATCTCTTATAAATTCTGAAGTATTAATTTATACAGATATAAACTATGCCAATTTATTATTAGACCAATTACAATTGGTTGGCATGTGATTATACTACCACTTCTGCAAACAGAAGTTTATTGTAAATGTGAGGCAAATGAACACATATGTTGTGCTGCCCTGTGACAAAAAAGTGCAATCTGTTCTGCAAGCGTAGGAGGAATATGTAAATTGTTCAGTGTGTTTTACTTATTGACAATCTCATTCCATGTGTTGGTGGCTTAATCCTTTCATACTGTAAATATCCATTGTCCTGAAGTGTTTTAACTGAGTCAGTTGTAACAAATCACCTCTAGGTGGCATTAGTTGGTTAGCTTTGAACATTGGAAATGAGCACTGTAATACAGAGGGCATAAAAAGATGACATCATGTTTTTCTCCTCTTGTGGGGAAGTCAATGTGTATATGTGTGAGATTTATATGTGTGTATGTGTCTAAACAAGCATACACAGCTGAATGTAATATTAGCCTAATGGCCACATGTTGTGTTTATGATTTATCCTGTATGAATAGTCTTTGGATGTTTGTGCAGTGACAAGTTAATCATATCTGATTTATATTCCATAAGGTAATTTAGGAGGGGGCCCTGGCTTCACTTGACATTTAGTTTACCACATTTTGCTCTGTTTGGGCTTCGTCTTGACATTGTCTTGCTACCTGACATCCGTAACATGTCTTCTCTGTGCCTGTGCAAGCCAACGCAGAGCTGTGTGCAGGTGACTCACACCCAACACACACACACACACACACACACACACACACACACACACACACACACACACACACACACACACACACAAGCCATAGGGAGCAGACTGGTTCACAATCCCCCCAATCAAGCATCTAATTACCTTACCTTCTGTAATTACTGCAGGCAACAACAATACCAGAGGCAAGAAGACAAACACACACACAAACACGCACACACATATATGCACTCACACACACATACACACAACAAAGCCCCCTGTACGTGCTGCCCATAACAAGCACCACAGCCCCAAAGAAAAGAAGCCACAATCAATATCAGACGATCCCTAGTGGGCCTCATCGATAGCTAAATGTGAGGAGGAGCAAAATGTCTCTTTTCCCTCTCTTCCAAACACCTTGCTATCCATCCTTCTCTCTCCCCCTACCCAACCCCTGGCCTTCTGGGGATGTAGAGAGTGAGATGTATGACGAAGAGAAGAAGGGGTAGACTGCAGTGGATATCTCTGGCAAGCCCTTCTGAGGTAGCTTGAGGCAGGATTATTAGCTTCTTATTAATGTCATCGACCTCTTGAGAGGGAGGGGAGTCCATCACTATGCTCCCCTTTTCCTCTCTTTCTCTTCTTCTCTTGGCTGTAACTGCTGCTGCTAGTCTGGAAGGCACATACGTATATTGCATTAGAGACGAACAACAACAACCTGCACACACACACAGAGCCGCTCATTCTCTCTTTTTCTTGGTGTGTGTGTCTTTTTCACACACACCTTTGCTTGAGACTATCTTTCTACTTGGGTGGGTCTATCTGAGAAGACAGCTGTCATGTTGAAAAAGCTTTCTCAGAGATGAAGTTACCTTAAACCCCCTGAAGCCATCAAAATAGAGGCTTAGTTGTCCAAATTATGATTAGATGTACTGAGGTCATACGGTACCTATATGTGTATAACTATTTGTATGAATGGGTCTGTGTATGACCAATACCAGGTTTGCATGGACTTGTCACTCTTTCTTTGGCCCCCTTCCTCCCTCCTTTCTCTGCTACTTACATCTTTCATTGGCCACTGCCTGGCTGCCTGACTGTTTGACAGGACATGTCATGTCCGGTTCACATCAATCTCCTCATTATTAAGCCAGAAGGGGATTTGGTTACAATGTTAAATTACCCCTTCTTCGAAAAGACCACCACCAGGACTACAAAGACACAGAATGAAACAGTAGAAATGGCTTGCTCTTTGTGGCTTTGTCAAAGAGGTGAATGGGGAATAAAGTAATTATTTTTACATGTACCCAGTACTGACATTACCAATGACTAGTTAAAAAAGGACTAGAAAAATTATACCATATATCCATATTGGCTGATAGGATTGGAGTATTTCCTAAAAACATGTGAAATGGTTGGTATACCCAAGTAGAGCAAATCTATCTATCCATGTTGGTAGTTCTATTTTGAAGAGTTCAGATTTTAAGATGTCTGTCCCTGATATATTAGCCTCCACCTGAATATAATTAAGGTTTAGTTATCCTTAGTCAGTGGAGCTCACAGCACTGAAACGTGACATTTAAAAAATAAAACCACAAAATCGCTCTCCACAAACGATGCCCCTTGTAGATTATCCACAGGCCTGTCCAATGAAAAGTGCTTATAGTGGGGTCTGTGGTAGTAGAGAGTAGTGAGAGTCATGGGGACACTTTTTCTGAAAAGACATGTTTTAAGTGACATGTTTCTGTTTTCCGTTAACACAACAAATAAAATGCCATTCACCTCTATTGTATTTTTATGGATTGTTATTTTATCCCAAAACTTTAGCAAACAAGCAGAAATATGTGCATGGCTAAATAGTGGGGTGCATATGAGATTATTTTTTTTAAAGTTTGAAGTTTACTCCCTCACTGTCTTGGTATTAATTACCTTTTACTTTGCTCTGTTCCTGGGATTGGCTTGCTTTAAACCTGGTCTTGACTTGAATTCGACTGGAACCAGTCTTGGAATTGGCTTGGACTTCGACTAAGGTGGTCTTGCTTACAGGCCTGGTGTGTGCACGCAAATACACACACAGATACTCCCCTGTTTTAGTGCCAGAAAAAAAATACCTCAGTGGATAAATAAATAAGCTAACGCCTATGGAGCTTGCCAGTGGTCCTATGTCCTATGATGCTGTAACTGAATTATGGCAAACCTTTTGAACAAATTGGTTGTGAGTCTAATGGGTCAGAATGCTTTATATCTTGCATAGTGGCCGCTGTCATGCTGTCATTGTAACGCACTTCTGCAGCCCCTCCTAGGGGTGTGTCGGGAACATTTTCAGTGTGGGCAGGAGGGGACACAGAAGCAAAAGAGCAACAGCATATTTGCACCGAAACAAAATAAGTAGCAGAATTACCCACAAGAACAGGGCCATTTGCCATGGGTGGGGGGAGCTTGCTTTAGGGGACCTTCTCAACCATGACAATATGCAGATTGAACAATGCAAAGTGTGTCTAGTTTCCCATTAACTTGCAACTAGCATTTTCTCATTAGAGTAATTTAAGAATAGAAAGAAAAACATTCAAAAAGCAACACACTTTGAATGTATGGCAATAGTCTGCCACACAGATAAATCAAGCAGGTCTTATAATCTAATGCACACATCAGAAGGAAAAAATGCAAATTTTTATCCCAGGAACATCACTTCAGTACCAAGGAGAGCGCACACTCTTTATATATATATGTTAAATGTTTTGAAACTGTTTTAGAGAGGCATTGCTTCAACAATATTGTCATTTTGGAAGATGTAGTTTGTGTTGCTGTTGAAAAGTATTGCATTATACAGAGAGGTGTTTCTGTTATTTAACCTACCCTCATTGATATAAATGGTGTGGACAGAATAATTGAAACACCTGCCAGAATAACTCCATATTATAACTTTCCTGAATTGCAGGGATGTTTTTATGTTTGTGGTAATGGTAAACTGGTAAAGTAGTAATAGATGGTATAATGCGAACATTTAGTCCTTTTAAAAAACAAAGTACTTAATTACATTAACAAACAACCAAAAAAAAAATTTTTTTAAAGAAAGACCTAATCAAAACAGCCCCCTGATAAGGAGTGGATTAAAGGCAGCACTGACAATTATCCTAATGAGATAGCACACTAACAAACAAGTCAATGTACTTTGCTGAAAAGGTCGAAATAACTTAGACCATCCTCAGACAAAGTTGGCACACATAAAAACAATACCTTCTGTTTGAAGGTCCTCCAGTGACATGGAGGGTTCAACTTCTGGGTGAACCAAACCTCCAGCCACCTCCAGTGTCCAATTTCCTGGAAGTACTACTTCTGATAAGGTTCCTAGAAGCAGCCTATTGGTTCCTTTGTTAACATCATTAGCCCTGAATGATGGAAAAGGCTACTTAAAGTTATTCATGGGGGCACACACACACACACACAAACACACTTAGGTCACAATTAATGGTGTCCTGTGCGTACTGACTAAGACTCTTTACCACCACTGGTGATCATCTTATAAATCAATACTGTGGGCCAGCTGGCCAGTGTTTTCGTGTATTAGCCTCTGAAGATGGACAGTAATATGGTCAGTTTAGACTAGACAAACAGATTAATACATTAAAGAGGTCACAATGGCCCTTCTTTGTCTTCTTGTAAGTCACGACTGGCTTCTTCGAAAGTGAAAGGTCCAAATAGTATTTTGGTGCCAGTGAGTCTGCAGGGTCTAGAGATGATGTCAAAGCTTGGAATTTGCGGCTGGAGTTGTTGCTGATGCTCAGTGGCCTTGCTTTGCTGGTCTTGTCTTCTATAAGCAGGGGGTGATTACATTTCAGCTCAATTTGTTCAGTATCGATAAGGTCAATGGAGATGAATTGTGGCATATTTGTGAAACGGTAGAACCATGTGTTATTGTAACCATAGCGGTATCGCCAGTTCCTGAAAGCAAATCTGTCATGACCACACAAAAACTGCCTTACACTGTTACAGTCAATGCTCAGATAGGACAATCTTCGTAAAAACACTTTTATAATATAAAGCATAATGGATAAGGTTTGTTTCTTAGCTCTATCTGGCCATCACAGACTGTATATGGATCTATAGTGTTCTGGGAAATGCATGATCTGTGGTTAATCCATACAGTATAGGGTATCCTCCTCTTTTCAGCTATGACTTATCTCTCCATTGAACACAGAAGTACTCTTTCCTGGGCCTCTCAATCTGTCTGTTTTTTTACTTGCACCAGCCGGACATATTGCTGTCTTCACAGCCACCCACTTGACATATTATCACTTTTTCTTGCTTTTCTCTAAATCCTCATCTCTGCTTTACCTCCTGTGCCCCCCACCCAACCCCCCACCGTATTCTCTAAACCACAATTAGATTCCCTGTTTACCCAGTGGAGACTGGCTTGCATTACTCTTCAAACATAAACATGCCGGTAATCGCTTTGTCTATTTTTCACATGTGCAGCCATGCAATCAAGCGTGCAGACACATATGGGGTTTTTCTAGGAATCTGGTGGTGGTAAACGCATGGCGGTCCTGTGGTCTTTCTTTCTTTTGCCCCTAGCAGCGGAGGTTATTTCTCATTTCTCATATTTGTCTAGTCTGTGTGCGTGCATAGACCTTGAGTCCATGTTTTTCTTGTTGCCTTTTTCTGTGGCCTGCTTCCTATTGACATGAGGTGGCAAGACCCCTGCTGCTGTTGTTTTCTGGCAGCAGTTAGCCACATGGGTTCAGGCAAAGGGGGGAGAAATGTAATTACCTTTTTCCCCTTTTTGGTTTTCCAGGGGGTTATTATATGGCCATTGATTACAGTGCTTGCCTACCCCCTATAATAATTGCTCATTCAGCACGCTCATTTAGAGGGGCTTGTATTGGAGGATAAAAAATGGGAATGCCTTCACTACTGAAGGATCCTGATCCTGTCCCACATGCTTTGAGATCTCCTTTTTTCACACCCTTGTTACTCTTTTCAGTTTATTTCCTCTGGTTTCTCCAGCCTCCTTTTTCCCCACTCTTTCTTACTCTGCTGCTCATTTAGGTCACTTTCACTCTCAAGATCCTATGCCATGAATGAAAGCAAGTGGTATTGGAAGAAGTCAGTTCCCATGAAAAACTGTTGAGCCTCCTTTACAGCTAACAATGCTGTGTTGTGGAAATGCTAACATCAGCTTCTGAGTGCATACCCTGACTCTTTTGTGGCCAAGCAGTCTGCCTTTCTGGTCAGGACTATGCCCAAAGTCATCTCAAATGTCACTTCCATTAATCAACACACTGCAGATGCACTGCACTCTGTCTGTGTATATATGCATGTTATGCATGTTCCCACAAAGATGTACATAAAGATGTGTGTGGTCTCATCAGTTCCTTTTGCTTTCGGATAAGTAAATGTCATGGTGTATTAGAACAAAGGAGTGGCTTCTCTCTGCTTTTTTTTGGATGCCTGGTACCCAGTGATAATGTTTCTGCATGTGTCCTATTTGTGTGACCATGATCAAGCACATCTCCAAAGTCTGAATGAGGCAGCACTGCCAACCAGTTAGAGCCCATAAATAACTGAGTGCTCCATTGATCCATAGTGTGACAGGGGGAGCCACAGTGCTTGCGAACTCCCTTGAACTCACTCTCTATCATGCCTGTGGCTTTAGGGAAAGCCCTGACATTATACTTTATTGCTTTGACGGTTATATTGGCATTTTGCTGCCTTTTAGAGGATGACCAAGCTTCTGCCTTAGATTTTTCTTTCACCCGTTAATGAAGCAGCACAAGGAGATGTTAGGAGATGATGTCATCTCTTAGCAACCCCCCACCTCCGCTCCTCCCCTCCCTCTACCTTATCTCCTTCACAGAAAGGCTGAAATCGACACAGACAGAACCACACACAAACATCACATAGAATGGAGGAGGTGGGGAGTCTTTCACACCTCCGTCATAAAAGTCTCAGTACATCTATGATATCACAGCGTAAGCTTGTCAATGTTAGTGAGATGTTCCTGCCTTCCGGTAATTGGAACGGTGGTATGAAAAGGTCACTCTGTGTGTATGTGTGTGGGTGTGTGCATGTGTACCTGTACTTCTAACTTTGTTAGACCTGTTTTGAAGTTCTAGACATTCAGAAATAGGACATTCTGGACAGTCCTCATCCCTCCATCATGGTAAGGCCGAGGTTTGATACATTAGTGTTGATGGTTAATTTTAAGGGATGGGGAAAAGAAAATGAATTTAGTCAATGGGGAGTCATCATATGGACAGAAGTACAAGGAGGTGTGTGTGCTGAGATATGGAGAGCACTGGTGAAGAGGGTGGTCGGGATGGGGGTGGGGTAAGCATAGATGGACTGGGAGTGCATGTTCTGAGAGATAATTGCATTTCTCTCACCTGTTACCCTTTACAGGCCTTCAAGAGTGCCACAATGAGCTCATACTGGTGTGCTGGAAAGGGCGATGTCATTGATAACTGGTGTCGCTGTGACCTGAGTGCCTTCAGCAAAGATGGCCTGCCTAACTGCAGTCCCCTCAGGCAGCCAATGTAAGTGTGAGGTGACACCGTGACACCTAGGAATTCTTGCACAAGATGCACCGATGCATCGCAGGCACACTCAAATAAGCACATGGGCATGCACACACATACCTGTCTCCACTGACTCCTGGGACACTTGAGAAAATTGTAGACACAAGCACAGTCCCAAGTTCTAATAGCTGTCAGTCAGCCCTTACACCCCTCTGAACAGAGCATGCTTTCATTCAAGGTGTCCTTATAAGACTCTTGAGTCATCCACCCCAGCTATTGTTGCCCTAAGAACTTTTAAAGAGAAACAGCAAGTTGAAAGGGCAAGAATTCAGATGATAAGGCTACAATAAAATAATTTAATTACAGAATGAAAATAAAATATGCCTATTAGTATATTATATTCCAGAGTGAATGAGGCACAACCTTTATGCTGTAACAAATTTGATGGCAGAGATGCAAGCCAATCTAAGTCAATTTTTCAAATGTTTTGATTTTGGACCAATTTAATTTAAATCTCTACCTTTGTCCACATTTAAACAACACTAAAGATGATAGTACAACAAGGGGACATTAACACAAACAATAGTACTAACAACATGGTTAGATTTCAGTGGCATTGTCAATTGGACAGGTGTTACCTATCAATTAGACAAACTCTAACAGACAGACTGGATATAATACATTTAATGAATATAAATGGAATAAAAATTATTTACTGATTCAGCTCTTTATGACTTTTCAAATTTGATTGGAGCAAATGGATCCAATTCTAATAATACAAATAATCATTTTGGGGTGTTTGTGAAAAAAAAAAAATCTATTCCTCATTTTACAGTTTATTTTGTAATGATTGTGCAAGGGAAAAAGTATTTGTGGGCTGGTGTGCATGAGGCTATCTTTCAATTCCAACTGTGGCCACCATGTCAAAATCGCCTCCCAGTCCAACACTGTTACTGTTGACTTGAAGACACAGGGCCCTATCTTGCACTCAGCGCAATTGCCTTTGTACACCGACGCATGTATCATTCCTATTTTGCACCCGACGCACAGCGGACTTTTCCCTCCACAGACGCACGTCGGTAAATTAGGGAATGTATTTGCGCTCCTGGGGGCGGTTCAGCGAAAAGAGGAGGCGTGTTCGCGCAAACGCGTTATTTTGTGCTATTCTGCAGTTTCAGAAAACAATTCCGCCATTGACCAGGAAAAACCTGGTCTAAAGTCAGTGGCGCTAGTCTAAAGTCAGTAGCGCGTTATTCAGATGCTATTTTAGGGGCGCATGCTTGGCCATAATGTAGCGTGTGCACAACGCGCATACACTTCTCTCATCTAAATGGATGCAGCAGTTCCCATTTTTGCAAACCATACATAATTACAAAGGAAAATATTACTGAAAATGCGCTTCAGGTGTTTGGATAGGTCAGGAGGCACTTTACAGAACAGTCCTCAAAAAGTCGCAGCATTCTTTGTGGCTTGTTGTGTTTTACACAACATTTCCATGAATCATGGATGTGTTGATGACATAAATGAGGAAATATTAGAGGACTTAAGGAGACGTGATGTTGAACTACGGCGGGATCTGGTCCGGGAATAATGCGCGATGTGCTCCTGATGGAGCGGGTGGACGGAGATGGAGTGGGGGGAAGAGGAAGAGGCACAACAGGTGCAGGTGGTGCGTTTGGAGGCCCACGCTCCATGGCTGCAGCAATCCTCTCCAGACTTGAGGAGATGCGCCCGAGAGGCCGCAGCAACATCGCCACTCGGCCAAGACGGGCATTTATTACTTTGTCGCATCTCGCATTGGCAGCTCCCGCTGGCGTGCGCCAGGCAAATCCGCCTTCATAATAGCAATCCGCCATGGAACAAGCGCCCTCTCTTAAAGGGAATGTGAGATGACGCTCTGATTGGTTTATTGCACTTTACGCCCAAACCACACCTAGCTACTTCAGACCAACCCATTTTAGATTTGCGTCGGGCGCAAGAGTCATTTATCCCGCCGGTAAAATAGCAACAGCGCCCGAGATCCGCCCACAAAGCTACTTGCGTTTTGCGTTTCATACTTGCGTTTCAGATCGTTAAAATAGGGCCCACAGTGTTACAATACATACAATTCTACAAAAATTGGGCATACTCCATATGCTGATAAAGAATATGTAATATGATAAAAAAAACTCCACAAAATCCAAAAACCTTGTGCAGAGATTGGTCTTAAAGGAACACGCCGACTTATTGGGAATTTAGCTTATTCACCGTAACCCCCAGAGTAAGACAAGTCGATACATACCCTTCTCATCTCCGTGCGTGCTGTAACGCTGTCTGACGGCTCCAGCGGCATCAGCCCATCACAGAACAGGCAGGTGAATGGTTCCAGAAATCCTACTGCTCCAAATAAGTGACAAAATAACGCCAACATGTTCCTATTTACATGTTGTGATTTGTAGAGTCACCTCGTGTACAAAAAACAACGTAACATGAGACACAGCCATCTTCTAACCGTAAACAAACCGGGAACTATATTCTCAGGCAGAAGAATATAGTACTTGGGCGGAGTGATATGCTCGCAGCAAGCCTGTCTGAGAATATAGTTCCCGGTTTGTTTACGGTTAGAAGACGGCTGTGTCTCATGTTACGTTGTTTTTACGCTGTGACTCTACAAATCACACATAGGAACATGTTGGCATTATTTTGTCACTTTTGTCACAATTGGGATCAATAGGATTACTGGAACCATTCACCTGCAGGATCTGTGCTAGGCTAAGCTAATGCTGGAGCCCTCAGACAGCGTTACAGCACGCACGGAGATGAGAAGGGTATGTATCGACTTGTCTAACTCTGGGAGTTACGGTGAATACGCTAAATTCCCAATAAGTCGGCGTGTTCCTTTAAAGGTTAACTACCGTTTTTTTCAACCTGGAGTTAGCAGCGGCGAAACAATGTAAGTTAATAGGGCAATTGTCCAGCTTGTATTTACCTTCACAAAAGTGATTGTTTTGCCACTGACAGGCTCAGATTAATATTCTGACAAAATTATGGAAAGGATTTCTAAGGAGGTCAACCTTTCTGTTAAAGAGTAATATCCTTTTTTCAAACATAAAAACATCCGCAAAATTGCGTTCGGTGGGTTTAGTGAACACAACATTTCCATGTAAATAAACAGTAATTTTAGCATTGTAAAATACACTTCGACATACAGTCAACAGAAACAAAATAAAACTATGAAAAGTCGTTTTGGGTCATCTTTCCACTTTTCCAACCATCACAACTCTAGTTTTGGTTGAAATGTGAATATATGTTGGCTCTATACACACTAAAAATATTTCTTTTTTACGTGGAGTCTGGTGGGTTTAGCGCTAGCGACTTCAGACCTGTTTCTGGTTAAACAGAAAGGTCTCAAATAGGTTTTAAAGGTCTATCTCTGAAGGGATCCTTTCCATAATGTTGTCAGACACTTAATAATTAATTAATCCGAGCACTTTTGTGAAGGTAAATACAAGCTAGACAATTGCCCTTTTAAGTTTCAAAGATTGTTGTTCCCATCAGTCACTTCGACACAAAGACATAGGAAAATAAGGTCCAGGTTGAAAAAAACGGTAGATACCCTTTAACTCTTTAGCAATACTTTACCAAAAATATGTTGCACAAGTATTGCGCAAGTAGTTTGAAATGCTTTTGTGGTGGTTTTGGTATTGTTTTGTTTGTGGATTGTGGTTGTGGAATTGGAGAGGACGGGCGTGTTGCCACAACCTGAGTTTTGGTCAGGCTTTCCCTGGGCCCATGCTTGCTGGCACGAGAGAATCAGTGAAGAGTTGCTACAGCAGCCAAATCTCCAACTCTGGCCAGCTGGAGTCTAAGGCCAGTAAAAACCTGCAGTACTTATTATTGTCTGTGAGGATAAAACCGATTGGCATGCTTTTTATGAAAGAGGGATAACCTACCTCTCTCAGCCATTGTCAAAGACACAGCTGCAGGGCAGGCACAATGGTAATATTGGTCTTTTATCTCTTTTGAAGGATTAAAGAGGAAAAACTGCACAGGGAACACTTCTGGAGAACAGGTGGCATCGGAATGCTGTTTTGTTCAAAGCTGCTGTTTGCCATCCTGTTGTCCAGTGAGATACTGTATATGTAGATGTGTGACAGTCTCTACTTTAACATAACAATAACCACATGGGATTCCTACTTATCAATGGGTTTAGGGCCGTATTTTGCACACACAGTTTAATTTAAAATTCCAAATGAGGGCAACAAACGTATGTGGTAACCTTTTGATCTCATTGTTGATATTTATTTTATTTCCATGTGTTAAACCTTGTCCTCTCTATGTTGCATCCATCAGTTTGCACCTAGCCCCTTACCTGGAGCCCTCAAGCACAATGGTTGCCCTGGAGTGGATGGATGTGGAGCCTCTGATTGGCTGCAAAGTTTCCGACTACATCATCCAGCATAAACGAGTGGAGGATCCTTCGGAGGCCGAGGTCTACACAGGTAAAAAAACTCAACAACAAGCCTGAGTTGACGTACTTTTTGTATCTGTATATATCTGAATACTATGATATGAAGTGAGCTTGTCTGTTAGCTTGTTAATCATCAGACAGTTTTATAAAGACGTCTTTTTTTTTTCCCCAATGTGTTTGGAACTTCCTCCTTCATGCCACGAACATGCACACTCACATTTATACAAACATACAAATAGTTACACACAAAAATACAAGTACTGAGAAAGAGAATAATTTCTGTATGTTTATCATTTTGGTGGTTTCATTAGCTCTTTTGGGTGACAGTGGTTAGCACCACATATGGTTTTCCCTCCACTGTCCACAGATGTTGAAATTAGGTGGATTAGAGGCTTTACAATATATTGTCTGTTTGTCCTGTAATAGCCTTGTGACTAGCTGAATTAGGGAAAGTTTCACAGCATGTTTTAACTGCAAATAGAAAGAAAATTACATCATTCACAATGTTTAAATCAAGCATCTACTAAGCACAAAATTACAGGGGTTGATAATTAAGATTTTTGATGAGTTGATAGAAGGAGTTGAAGTTACATTTTAAGGGAATGAGGTTAAAGTTTTGGTCTGGATACAGAACAGAAGGAAGGGCTTAGACTGAAGATATGAGAAGATGACATAGGGCAATTTATCAAGTGCCATAAATGGTGCTGACCATTGTGCCGTAGGGCTATAGAAGTGGTCATGGTTGTGACGAGGGGCTGGGGTGAGTCAGAGGAAGGGTGATAGGAAGGAATTTAATAATATTGGAGAAACGAGGTGGTCTGGAAGAAGCCGGTTTTAGTCATTGGGAACTATGGACAGGCCATCCATCACCCCTGGGAGGAGTGCTGATGAAGCGTGGGCACCAGCAAGCGAGGAGAGGGTACAGACAGCTAGACACAGGCATGCTGCTGGCAGAGGTGAGGTAGGCAAGGGCAGATGGTGTGGGTGACTCACTCTGCTATGTGCCAGTCACCACTATAAATCATGTAACAGACAGTACGATACAGATTGGAAGATCTAGCATATATCTAATTTAGTTGAGTGCATTGATATGTGTGTGTTTATGACGCTCTTAGAGAGGAGTAGATTATGTTAATTTGCAGGACACTCTGGCAGAGTATAGGTTCTTCTTCAGTGGAAACATCATGTATTATGAACTGTTTAGGCATACACATATGGATAGCTCCCACTTCCAGTGTGAATACTGAAAACTGCAGCTACTCAAAACCCTCATTGTTCTCCAAAAAGGGGGGAAAAGATTACTGATACAAACTTGGAAGGTATTGCAGGGATCAATTTATGAAATAATAGGGGCCTCTCAAAATGATGAAATTTTGTTCTCTGGGCTCAGCAAATAAAAGCCATAATGTCATTTTCTCACACTTACCCTGACTTATTTTGAAATTATTGGATTTATACTCCCTGCACCCACTGCTGGCTTTTCATTTAAGGACCATCTTTGAGGCACTTACAAGGAAAATAGAAGTCTGTATAATAAAATCCTAAGCTGAGATAAATAAGAAGTCCAGTTTAGCCCTGCTCACCTTGTGGATACAAAGTAACAAACTCATCTAATGCTCTTAAACTCAGTCATTCCTTGATGCTTTTTTCTCAGCAGTGCTCTTCTTGACTTTCACATATATACACACACACACACACACACACACACACACACACACACACACACACACACACACACACACACACACACACACACACACACACACACACACACACATTCCCCTGAATGTTAAAGCTGCCAGTAAAACAAGTCTTATAATCATTGGCCACTGAAGAGCTCTTATGGAGCAGTTTGGGGATAAATACTTTGCCCGAGGGCATCTTGGTGGTTTTCGTGTTTCTCCTTCATTTTCCCTGTTCATATTTTCCAAGACTGTGTGATGATTTGAAGCAGTGAGCTTGCAGTCAAGCCTTCTTCTCCAACATCTAAGGGTAGGTACACACTAAAGGATTATTCGGCTGATTTACAGTAAACTGTATTTGACAATCTAGGCAATCATAGGGAAAAACCCTGATCCAAAGCTTAGTCTTGGCTGATATTTGGCAATACAGAGCAGTGTAAAGTGTTCAGATTAGATTTTAAAGAGAGAATATTATGGAAAACAAGACATTTTTATGTGATCGAATTGCACCATTTTAACAACTCATGAACTCCCCCAGTTGGATGTCAGACAAGATTGAGCAGTGCCAGCAGTGCTCACAGCTAATCACAGTAGTACATTTTGAATACAGTACAAACAACATTTTCATTTCCTTTCAGAGCTCAATCTGGAGCATTCAGTAGTCTAGCCTAGAATGAAAGAGGAAAATATAAAATTAGCAAAAAAAGCTGAGTAAATATTTAAATTTTATTTAAAAAAGGAAAATATTTGGGCAGGCCAGGTTAAAAAGAGATGCCTTGGCTGTAATATTTTGTGGGCCAAAAAAGTACAAAAGAAAGTGGACATTGCCACTGAAATCAGAAGGCGGATGAGACACAGATCATGAACACGTTGTGATGGAGAGATGGGACTTTGACCATCAGCGACACCATCAGTAGTAAGGGCACCTGCATCCAGGGGATGGGATTCAGCCACGCCAACATCCAAAGAAGCTGAGGCTGCATTCGCATCTATTGCCTAGTTGAAACACTGCTTCTGGCTGGTGTCTGGGAGAGAGGAAAGATAAACAGACAGCCACACACAGACACTCAGCCATGCTGAGCATGAGTCACACACACAGAGTGCACACATTCAGACGTGTACACTCATACAGATGGCAGACAGAGAGTGAGTGTGGAGATGCACATACTTGGATGCAGCTCTCACTAGGTTCTGAAAGCCATGTTTCGATGTCAGAGCTGTCTAGACTAGGATAGGAGATGATACTGTATCCCTCCTGAGATAGATATTGTCAAGGTCATTTGACAATAAGAATAAATCAGTCTTGTTTTGTTTTTTTAGATTCATCTAATTGGGAGAACACTCTATGCTACCTGCTTTTATACTGCCTTGTTTTGTTTCAGGGCTAATCAAGCAGTCTTATTAAAAATGGATTACAGGTCAACTTCAATGGGGAGTGTGTTATCAATTAAAGTTGTTTCTGCATATTTGTTATTGGGGTATGTGCACATATGTAATCAATAATTCTAGTTTAGTGGCATCAAAATGCCCAAGTTTAGCCAAATAAGAATATAAAGATATACCACATGTGTTAATGGTTGTATTAGGGCTGGGCGATAAATCGATTTTATCGATTAACTCGAATGTGTAGTTAACGTGGATTTGTTTAAATGAGAAATCGATTTTCTCCTTAACATCCACCGATGCTCCCCTCTGGGCTCCCGTAGCTCCGAACGGGCTCATCCCTCCCCTCACGCGTTTGCCATAGAGATACACAAACAACATGGCAGCGACAGGGACTAACATTAATTATTTTCTTAACCAGTCGTTTCATTACTTAGCTACTTATCTGTAATCTCCGCCGAAATGACCGGCCGCTCGCGTTGCACTGTCCCCGGCTGAGAGTCACCTATTCTCGGTAACTGAACAACCAGCTACAGCTGACCTGAAGGAGCACCATGCGGGGCACCAGAGCCGGTGTTGACGAATTCTTTTGCGGCTCAACACATCTACTAAATGCCGCTGATACAACCGAGCTGTGACGGAGGTCTGTAGCGGCTTAAAAAAACTTGCAATCGCTGCTCTGTAGCACGGAGCTCCGCTTCGATGTTTGTGTTTATCGCTAGGAAGGAGCTTGCTACAGGTATGCTACATTCATGAGACCATGAGATGTTAACGTACGTTACTCAAAATAGGGGCAAGGTTGCGCAATAACGTTAAAATGATTTGAACTTTTAGCGAGGAACGAGAAGTGAATTACCTGTGTGTGTGTGAAAACAGCTTTATCTCACGCATCCGTTTTGTTGTTGTTGAATATATAGCCCCCCAAAAGAAAAACTCAAACCAATTTATATTTCCACAAAATTGGCATGAATAATCATAATGGTATACATGTCCCATGTCTGTGTGTGTGTGTGTGTATGAGTCAAAACTAAATAAAACTTGTTTTGAACATTTTCTTTGTCATCTGCAGATTGATTTTAAGTAGAGGGAGAAAAAAATTGATTTAAATCTTAAATCGGATTTTTATTTTTTAAATCGGGGATTTTATTTTTAGGCCATATCGCCCAGCCCTAGGTTGTATACAGTATGGGAATGTATTTTTGCTTATTCATTTGATAACTTGAGAACTTAAAACTCCCTAGCAACATCAGCAGCATAAGGTTCATTCACAAATGTCATCACCACTGTGGCCATAAGTTGTTTTTTAAAACCTCCAAATCCCCCATTGTCATTTCCAGTTATCACTGCATATGAGTTGTATCTGTTTTGGAATGCAGTGAGTATTTTCAAAAGCTGGGTGACAGTTTTATCCTTGTTAATAAGCAGATTCAAATGACGTAATATGCCAACCTTTTGGCTCGGGTTTTTCATCCGTACCAGCTTCCTGCATGAATGGATGCAATCATAGGGTCCTTGAAAATCATCAGTGAATGGTATCTTCTTCTAAGCTAATATCCATAAATGTTGCTAATGTGACTCCCTCTTGCTTTATGTAAATTATAGAAATGATATTGTGCCTTTGCTCATAACATGGAGCTGCACATTTTCATTCAGTAGGCATCAGTGCTGAGTGGAGAAGTTATGTAGAAGTTTGAGTGTGTTTTTTGGAGCTGCCTTCTTAAGTTATAACCCCTCCATCATTATAGTGGGTGGTGTAAGGATCAATCATGTTAGTTCACTGACTGTTTCTAATGCTGCCTAGGCATCTCCTTGCAATTTGTCAATTGCTTGCTCATTGTACTTTGGCTTGTATCACAAATGCATCATCATTCATTACATCACAATCATATTTGGCTGTAAACCGAAAAGGACATTATGCACACATAGGCCAGGACAGGTTGACTTCAACTTGTGTCTAAATAATGACCTGAAAGTGAAAGCAAGGAGCAAAATAAACTGAGATAATTAAGAAGAGGTTAACGTGTCAAGATCTCATGCTCTTTTTTTTCCACCAGCATTGCTTCCTGGAACGTTTCCAACATCCTTCACATGGCCCCTGAAACCAGGGACCACTAGGTTACATTTTTCACTTTTTACATCTTTTGTTGACATCTCTCAGCATTCCTTCTCTCTTAAATTGTCTTTGTCCCTCTTTTTTGTATCAGGAAGGCTTTAGAGAGATCAGGTCGTTTTGTAGCATTACTCTCACATCTGTACAAACTATCAGGCTCCTGTCCCTTTGTATCACCCCACTTATCAATGCTGTTTAGAAAAAAAGCAATCTTTTCTTGAAGACTTCTCCCTGGTCCCTCACAAATCTTGCCTCTGAGATCAACAGTGACTGTAGGATAGCCTTGCTGCTTTGATGTGCAAGAAGATCAGCTGAGCCCCTAGTTCATGTACAGTTTTTTGTTGCTTATGACATGATGTTCTACCAGCAGCCCAAGTCTGGACCCAGATATGTGTGGTTTTAAAGCATGGGAGAGATATATTCACTACCTATGATAAACACCTGAACCATTTTACCTTTTTTAACTGGTTGCAATTTCAATTATCTTAATGTTTTGAATTGAATAGATACCTTTTGGTAAAATGGAATAACCAGGAACAGCTTGACCTGACCGGAAACCCTGAGACTAAAAAAGAATCCGCTCAGTGAGTGTTGTTTTCCATGGCTGTCAGTGCCAAACTAACACCTACAGTGCATCAACCGGCTCCAGTATATCGTTAACTTATTCTCGAGCCCTCACATAAGTACTCTGACATACACCAGGGTTGATGTTAGTGCTCAAAGAAAGAAAAAAACCTGGAAATAACACATTAGTTGCACATACTTCTCCCTTCTGTCCTTGAATGCCTCCCATTTCCATATAATAAGGACTTCCTTTTTCAGGAATGTGAGCCAAAATGTACCTGGTCAACTTTGTTACGTCCTGACAACCGCTTAAACTCTTCTACTGCTGAAAGCCCCCACCTCCTCATCAAAAATGCTGCTATTCTGTTCTGTGTATAGATTCCTTAAATAACTTGAGAATGTTAGGCACTGCTTTTTTCAATGTGTTATGTTCAGACCCTTGACCTCTTGCACACAAGCATTAATGGCAGACCCAGGGATATATATTTTTTAAAGGAATATTAATAATCATTGGAATTATTGAAGTAATATGTGATGTTTGATTTGCAGAAAGATACATAAATGAAGGTTCTGCCTTGAAACGGTTCTAAGCAAAACGGGTAACTAAATAACAGGCCTGTGAAAATATGTATTTGCCAACTAATCAGATATACTATAGCTTTTTAGTGTTTGTTTTTTTAGCCAAGACAATAAATGCATGGAGCATGGAGCACAAGGTTGACAACTTATAAAGTTTCACCTGTAGTCCTATGTATGCAATTCATAACCATTTCTTTTTTTAAATATTTGGCTACATACATTACTAACTGCATTCTCTTAGAATCTCTATACACTCAGGACATAGGGGGAAGCCCTGCCATCATACAGAGATGGCATCACTATGGCAACTCATTCTTAACAATGGAAATCAGGATAACAACACTCAACCTTACCCTGTAGAACACAGGGATGCTGCAAACCACTCCTCCTGGTCTCTGAAGAGAATCAAGCATTGTTCCACACACATTGTGCATTTGTCAGTGCAGTAGACCCACAGGGAATCAGGCACACACAAATGTGACTTGAGCTGTACAGGGTCAGCAATCATGAACACACCAACAAACATGTACTTAATAAAGGTGGGGGGTACACACCATTGAGAGGCTATGATCATCTCGGCTCAGAACAATCGACCCATCCTTTCAGCAAAGTTGAATGTGGGGACACTGTGACATCAAACAGTCCCCTGAATAGATAAAAACAAAACCAAGAATAAAGAGAGAGGGAGTGCAGTGAAGGCATAATCCAGGCCCGGATTGGCTAATCGGGAGCACCGGGAGAATTCCCGGTGGGCCGGTCTGGTTGTTTGGTTGTGAGGGCCGGTGTTCAGGTATGGCACTGGGTTGAGATCATAGTTGAATATTTTGGATGCTGTCCCTATGCTGCCTGCACTCGCAGCCCACTTTTTGTATTTACAGTATTTATTTTTTCTTGCAGCCCACCGTTCTCTTCATTCATGCAGCCCACTCGCAGAGTGCAGCCTGGTTAATGATGACCTATTTATGTTCGGAGTCCTCCGACGGCAGCACCTTGCTAAAAAAACAAACAAATCGTCATCGTACACAAGTCACTGCTTGTTGGAGGATGCCACCGCGAGCAAAAAGAAGCTGTTTTAAACGGGTAATAGAAAGCGCAAAACGGCACTGAAAAAGCATCAATTTAAAAAGTAGAGCTCTAGAAAGTGACACGGCCAGATTAACTTTTTCTATTTTTAGCAAAACGCCAAATGAAGACGTTGAGACGGGTAAGCTAAGTTAGTTAGGAAAAGTGCCTGCAAACCAGCGTCTATGTTTATGAATCAAACTTGTTCTTGTAGCTCCGCAGCAGCAGCTAGTAGGCCTACTAGTCCAGTTTGCTGCTAACAGTGACAATGAAGAGCCAGTAAGGTTACCAAGCAGCAGCTATATGAGCCCAGAACTCCAGTTTGGGCAGGTAGGGTTGATCATTGACTGAGTATTATAAGAATTAATAAGTGTGGTGTTGACCTGCTCTATATGAAAAATGCCCTGGGATAAGTAATGATGCCAGATGATTCGGCACTACCATAATGACACTGACTTGACTTGATCAGAAAGCTTTGTAAAAAGGAGAGATTTGTGCTGAGAATTTAGTGTCAGAAGTAGAGCCAGTAGTGTGCATTAGGGATAGCTGCTGTCAGTGTGGATGGCACATCTACTGTAAGCTGTTGTATCACAGTGTGTGAACAAGCAAACATGATCAGACTAGCTACAATATAATCAATTTTTATGACCAAATATTACTTGTGACCCATTATGAAAGTTGTAATGAGTTGAAATAAATAAAGTTGAAAAATTAAATTATGGTGTCATTAGAAAGTGCAATACAATGTATCTCGTTCTTTATTTAATCTGTGATTACGTATTTGCACAGAAACAGATTCTGATATTGTTCAACATCATTGGGTTGTTGTTAAGATGTTAACTTTTCTAATAAATCTACATTGTTAGGCAACACTTGGAAATAGTGATATTTTACAAAATACACCGAATTACAAGGATTTAGAGGACAGGGCGCTATTGCAGACTTATATACTAAGGTTTTGATTACATTTTTTTAATATAGTCATTCGTGAAGTAAAGTGGGCCGGTCTAAGGCATGAAAATCCAGGGCTGAAAATGAGTCCCAATCCGGCCCTGGCATAATCTAGTTTGGGGAAGTTTGTGCCAAGGGATCCCTGCCCAGGAACGTGGAACTGTATAGACCAAGATGCAGCCATACGAACTGTCTTCACAGAGATTCACTGAACAGAGCAGGCTAACAAATACCATTTTGGAGATACAATCACAAGCCAATTTGCTCTGCTAGGGGGTTCCCAAGAACTCCGTGGCCATAGCGGATAAAAATCTGCTGTAAGCTCACTGAGGCTGAGTGCTCAACATAGTACGTCGGCATGCGCGCAGGACATGAGTGATGCAGGGAGTCAAGAACAGCCACATTGTCATTGGAGGTTGTCTTATTTACATAATCCATCCTGTCTTAGTCACGAAAACTAACAGTGAGGATGAGGGTATTGCAGACACCATTGTTACTGCCAAGATCCAGGTCCTGTGGTTTAGCATAGAAGAAGTCTGAACATGGCTAGTGCCAGATGTAAAGATGGGACAGACAGAGAATGATCACCTATTCCTACAAGGCCAGAAAGGCAAGACAGGCACTGACTCATTGAGATAAAGCGTAGGTAAGAATGAGTTCATCCCAGATTGCAGTTAATCATTTCAACAGGGTGTTTTCAAGTGCTTGAAAAAAAGCAGATGCAAAGGTGAGATTTAATGGACATACACAGTATACAAACATGATAACTCATCCTGATTGGCAGGCAAATTCTCAGAGGATAATAATTAGGCTAGACCCTGTTAGAGAGCAGTGGCTGTGTGAAACAAAACAAAAATTAAAGGAAACCCTGATCATTGGTGACATTTGAATTTCTTAGCAAAATATTTACCTTTTTTCCTTTTTAACTTATCTCCTTACTCCTCATGTTGCAAGCTATGGAGCAAAAGTGAAATGAAACACTGTAAGTGGTATGTCTGCCTGCCAATATGATTCTACCACGTGACCAACACTATAAGGAAAATCATGAATCTTTCAGACTAATGATTCCTACCCTTAGGGCCCATGTTAAGTTTATTTTACAAGCTTCTTATCCTCTTCTGATTTCAGTCACATCCGTGATGGTTATGAGTGATCCACATCACTGTGCCACTGTGCCTCACATAGGCCTCTAGATGGCACACCAAGGCAGAGACAGCATTCACAGAGAAGCAAGTTAGATAGGCAGTGCTGATGTATTATTGTGGGGCTCAGCGTTCCTCTACAGCAATAGGTCAACCAGCTGTGATATGAAAGAAGATATTGAGGATTACGGATGATATTAAGAAATTTGATAAGAGCATTAAAATGGACAAATGTGAGAAAATCTCTTGAGGTAGCTTCAATACCTGCAATAGCCAAAAATAAGCGACATAGCAAAAGAGATTAGCAGCTAAATTGTGTAAATGATACTGAATTGACATTTAGAGCATGTCCTTTTAACCTGTGATCAGATTACAAAAACAACCCTCTGAGGATATTTTCAATTCAATTTCAATTCAATTTTATTAATAGTATCAAATCATAAGAGTTATCTCAAGACACTTTACAGATAGAGTAGGTCTAGACCACACTATAATTTACAAAGACCCAACAATTCCAGTAATTCCTTCAAGAGCAAGCATTTAGACAGTGGCGAGGAAAAACTCCCTTTTAGGGAGAAACCTTGGGTGGTGAGGAAAACCTGGTAGGCGGTGTCTGACGGTGCCGATTGGGGGTGTGACGAACAGTGGCAATAATAGTCACAATAAAGATAATGGAACTATGACTAGAAGTAGTAGTTGTAGTAGTTCATGGCATAGCAGGGCACTGCAGGGTATTACAGGGTGTAGCAGGGCACTGCAGGGCATAGCAGGACGTAACAGGGCACTGTAGGGCATAGCAGGGTGTAGCAGGGCATAACAAGACGTAGCAGGTGTAGCAGGGCACTTCAGAGCGTAGCAGGGTGTAGCATGGCATAGCAGGGCGCGGAGCAGGACCACGGCGACAGCTGCAACCATGATTTAGGTGCCACCCTAATCCAAGGAAAACTGCTGGGCACAAAAAGAATAAGGACTCCGGGGAATAAGCTCCCCAGAGCTAAGTTGGTAACAAGCATTTCTGGGACATGGATGCACACAGATGGAAAGAGAGAGGAGAGAGGAGCTCAGTGTGTCAAAGGAAGTCCCCTGGCAGTCTAAAACTATAACAGCATAATTAAGAGCTGGTGCAAGGCAAACCTGAGCCAGTTCTATAAGGATTGGTAGATGAATCTGACGACTATGAAGAGAAGCAGAGAAGAGAAGGGGTGCCGTGTCTGTAGCTGTACACCCTCCCCCGCCGGTCTAGGCGAATGCTGCAATTCCTCACTCCCTAACTATAAGCTTTATCAAAGAGGAGAGTTTTAAGTTTTCTCTTAAATGTGGTGACGGTGTCTGCCTCCCGAACCCAGACTGGGAGCTGGTTCCACAGGAGAGGAGCCTGATAGCTGATTGATTTGTCATTTGTAACCAGGCCAATAATAAGGAACTCACTTTGTTATCTAAACATAATATAGCCAGGTAATCAAACTTACCATTAAAACATCTACTTTAAGCCTGAATGAACACCATATGACTGTATGGGATTAATTAGTGACTTACCTACACTATAATGTCATACCATATCTGTAAGCTCTCTTTTCTGTCTATCTCACTGGGAGTTCCGAGAAGAACAAAAATAGAAGGGGCCAAAAATTTTATGAAATTTGTCTAATAAAAGGTTTCACCAAAAGTGCCACTTATTGGCTGAATTCAGAATGCTTCTGGGTTCCATCCATCATTACATTTTTACAATCCCTCTATTGTCTTGTCAGCTGCCAATTTGCACGGCTTGTCCTTAAATCACTACAGTTTTGCTGAGGTAACACTTTTTTGTGAATGTGCTAATCAGTGTAGCACTGTGCTTCCCACAACTCTCACAAGAATGTACACACTTAGCACTAATTAAAAACCTGTGAGTCTGCGTTGCGTCATCGCTCTATGATACCTGATTTTGTGGCACGGCGAACAACCAAGTGCAGGGCAGAGCTGGAGAATTCCTAGAATTGGAACAAATGAGAGGACACGGCAAAGAATGGGTAGAAAAGTCAAAGAGGAGAGGAAAGAGAGATCACAATGTAGAGGAGTGGAAGAGGGATGCAGACAGCAGCAGAGGGTTACACAGCAATGATGTCACCTCATGCTGGCACTGTTGACTGAGATACAGATTAGCCATTTGATCTTTGCCCTTATTTTAGTTCCAATTGCCTCCCAGCTCACACAGCAAGCTTATTGGGATACATGACATGTGGATCTTCCTCTGTTTTACTCTCCTCTTCTGTCACATACATTTCTACTTTCATCATGTCCCCTGTTTCGTCCGTGATCAGCGGTATCCCCCACCTCTGTTTATGTAACAGCTCCATTATTGGTTGAGAACAAGAATGCCCCCCAATGCGTCGATAAGCCCTCATTCAAAGAGATTGAATTATATGGAGATAAACGGTGTCCTTGAGCATGGGTGCAGATAACAGATTGGAGTGACACAGCTGACTCTCTTTGTTTTGTTAATTAAAGATGACCTCATCGCTAAAAATGGACGCTGTGCACCTCCTCGTCACGAGCCTCGCCATCAGCAGATTGCAGATTGCAGGCAGGGGGCCAAGGGCTTTCTGCATTCCCTTTCCTTTTTTGCTTCCTTTCCTATTTTGCCTCTTCACACGCACATTTTTAGTCTCTCTCTCTCTTCGCCATAGGTCTAGACTTGCCTGATTTCATTTTTTTGTCTCTCTATCTCTCAGTAACAATTACACTCCATCTGTGTCCCTTATGCAGACATGGACAATTAATGTGAGTTCATGGAACCTCTAACTTACATTGATGGATTTGTGCTGGAATTGTAATTAAGACAAGATGAGGATGCGGGCCCTCAGTGCCTTCCTTTTCATTCATCATAGTATATGGCCAGGCCTTGTGTCTCCATCAGTAATAAGGATAATGATGAGATCTTTGTTTATTATGAAACATTGGCATAACTCATGGTGGTCTGGACTTGATCTTTGTTGAATTTTGGCTAAAAGTCGACAAGCAACAATTGCTTACCCTACACACTCCACAGAGCCAGCTGAAGCCATCAGAGCCCACCAGTCTTGTGGTACAGCAGGTGGAGGATGGCAGTGCACACCAACCAGTCAATGCAGTGCAGCCTCACTATAAGACACAAGCCAACAGCCTGTCATCACCCACAGGTCTATTCTTAGTGCTAAGTACAGACCCAGGGGGAGACATAGCCACAGTAAAGGGAACCAGGGGCAGTAAAAACAGACCACACAACATCAAAATGGTAGACATGGACCCAGGAGGCCATTAGTCCATGACCAACCACCTGACAATTTCTTTCTATGCAGAAAGGGCAGGGGCAGCCCATTATCAAATAGCACGTCATTCAGCCCGTTTTCAAACAGGACGTCATTTAGCCCATTGTCAAACCACGTCATTCTTAGGTTCTTGGAACCAGTGTGGCACAAAGTTCTGATGAACAGGCAGGGCATCAACCGTGTTGCCACTAAATATCAACACTAGCAGCGGTAAGATAGGGCTGTTAAAAAATTACGCCATTGTATCATGCAATACAACTATCAGTTTGACTGTTTATTATGTGACAAATAGAATCAAAAAATGATTAATATTTGCAATTTGTGGTTATTTTTGTTCAGCTATGACATAATTTGGCCCCTATGCCTGTAATATCATAAGTCCACAGAGCTGCAGAAATATAATAGTACCATGAATGACAGCGAAATTAAATATCAAATTCGTCCTAATTGCTGATGAAGGTCTAGCACCGAAACATCGCAAACAAATGTATTTTTGCAAGATAGACAGTGTGCGGGAGTTTGTTTGCATCTCATGGGATAATCCAAAAATGGATTAATCAGTTTTTGCTATTACATCTTCTGAATTTGTTTTACTGGATTTTTATTCAGACCCATATGTTACATTAGCTTCAATTATCACCTCTTGTCTTTGATTAAAACATGGCCTTGATGAAAACTCAATTATTATGAGCTGGAGGGAAGTTGATTAATTTCAGATAACTGCAAGGCTCTGACGTAATACTCTTATTACTCTTGCAAATGAAGGCGTTATCAAGATGTAAGAGTTCCATCGAACTGTCCATTATATTACCTACTGCTCAACAACAGCATACCATCTCATCAGTTTATACATTCAGTAAATGTTTTAGAGATACAGCTAACTGTTCCCTTGAGGGATGGGTTAAATGCAGAGAATGAATTTCGCTACATGTACGTGTATGTGACAATAAAAGTACCTTTACCTTTTTTTAATGGGTAGGTGTCGAGAAGCAGTGTTTATTCACTTTGGGAAAGCAACATTGTGTCTGTAGAATGCATGTCTTAGTTAATGTGATTGGCATTGGTTCAAATAAATTTACATGTGGTTGCCAATTTGGGAAAAATCCAGTTACTTGATCAGCATTACTTGATAACCTGGCCAGGGTTATAATTTTAATTCCCACTAGGGGTAATTGTAATGTACTGTATGTTTTCTATATATACTGTAGTTGTTTACATTTCTCTCAAACTGATCTGCTGACTTTTCTTTTTGCCAACATGATGTTGACGTTTTTGTTTTTAGTGAAATGCCTCAACAACTATGGAATAGGTTGCCATTCAATTTGGTACCAATATCCATGGCACCCAGAGGATACATCTTAATGACTGTGTTGATCCCATGACTTTTGAAAGTCAGCAGGGCAAAGTGTTCACTAATCCCATGAAGTATTTACTATATGGGATGGCACAACATTTTGCATTGTACAGACATTCATTATTTTCAAACAATTAATGATAATTAATGATGATTTTGAAAGACATGTCTGGACAAATAATTGATAGATTGCCGTGGAATTAGGTATATATGTTCATGTTGCCACCCAGATGACTTACAATAACTTTTATGTTCCTTTAAGTTCTTATCTAGCGTCCTCAACTGATGACACATTTTTTAATTGCCTAATACTTTGGTTTATGACCAAATACCAGCAAAACTAATGGCATTCCCTACATCGTGTTCAGTGCTGATTAGTGAATGTTAGAATGCTAACATGCTAGACTAAAATGGTAGATATGATGTACATTGTACATGTATATGTACATTATACCTCCTAAACATCTGCATGTTAGAATTGTTAATGTGAGCATGTTAGCATTCCAGTTTTAGCATTAAACTCAAAGCATAATTGTGCTGACATATAGCTTCACAAAGCTGCTAGCATGGTTATAGACTCTTGGTCTTTTACATGCTGCTTCTGGATTACAGAATCAGATAACAAGTAGAGGACTGTCTTGTTATGTTGTTATGCAGATGATATGCAGCTGTACCTTTCAGTCAAGAAGAACAAGCCATTGTTCTGAGCAATGATTAGGATATCAATATGTGCAAAAGCAGTATGATCTTGTAAATCTTGTCTCAAGACTTCACTTTATTCTGTTTGCATTCCTGTTGTTTTATTTATTTATTTTTTATATTTATTAATTCATGTATATAACAACCAACAGGATAATTGCAACACATACGTATTACACAACAATTACTTTGTGATGGCACAAGGATAGTTCAAATTGAGTTTATGTCTGTATAATGGCAATGCAAAATGTACCTAATAAGAGCACATCATTCCATTCCAATCTATTTAAGACTTCTCTCTTAAATCATAAAAAAACACAGTTTTCATAAATGAATTATGTATTTTTCCGCCAGCACAGTGCCTCAGCAGGGTTTTCCAAAGGGATGTCCTTCTGCCTGATTAGAAACACTTGGACAATTATGTGCAACTCAACCTGCTTGGAGAAATCTATTTCCCACAGTGCTTTGTTCCACCTCTAAATATCTGCTGGATGGCATAAATCCCCATAACTCAATTGCAACCCCCGCCCACACTTTTTATTTTACCTTGAATTTCCTGCCATAGGTGGCATTATGTGACATTTGGTTGCATGTGACAGTTTGTGTGTACCTGTTCAATGTGTGTGTGTATGTGTGTGTGAGAGAGAGAGGAAGGGAGGAAGGTGACGTGGTCGAGGCTCAGTGTGGGGAGTGGAGGGTTGAGTGCTGACAGTTTAACAGAAGAGGCCCTTAGCAGGTTTGGCAGCCCACAGGAAATATAAAGCTTGTGATTTGTTTGTTAATATAAAGCTTGTGTTTAGTTTGTTTAAAAAGAGTCCACTGTGCAATTGCCTGGACTGATAATAGGTTGACATAGAGAGAGAGAGATAAAGTAAAACAGGGGAGAAAGAGGGTAGTTAGAGGACAAACAGAAATGTGATTTGAGAAAGAAAAGGAGAGGATGAACTGAATATATATATATATATATATATATATATATATATATATTATAATTCATATACAAAATTTTGTTTCTGATGCACCAAACTTTGCACAGCTTGTGAACCCAAATAAATGTTCATTATTTACTTCCAAGACCTAATGTGAAATTAAACTTTAAACCTTTTTTATTAAATGAAATACATTGTTGCTGGTATGATGCAAATATAATGCACAAAATACATTAAAATACTGTGTATTTTATAAAAACCAACTAACATTTTGTAGTACCTTACCTGTTTGAAATGCACTGACAGCAATAATTTATGCGTACATTAAAGAATAATTACATTACTGCATTCACTCACTGTACAGAAATGTATATAACATTCATACATCATTTATAAATCTAAGGAGGTACAAAAACAGTGCCTTGCTACAGTGTTTTTTCTTCAGCTACATTCCCTCACATTTCCTCTTTGAGCAGAAAAAAGTCCTAATGTTTGAACCCACTGACCCTAAGAATTTATACACACACATACACACACACACACACACACACACACACACACACACACACACACACACACACACACACACAGCAAATGGCTGAGGCAGTTACACTGTGCCTGAATGCAGAGACAAAATTGAAATTAAATGTCGGTGATAACAGTATAGCAAGTCTGACTTCCTTCCAACATCAGACAAAATGCCACCATGTACACACCTGTCTCCACACCCTGCCACAAAAGGACAAACAAGGTGACATACATGTCCATTGTGTATGCGTGTGTTAGTTTATAATCCTACTCTTGTGTTTCAATAGTTCAACTTTCTGTTCACTCTTTGTTATTGCCCTTTCCCTTATGTTTTGTTATGTGCCAGGGTTTATTGAGAGGGGTTTTCCTTGTCGTCTTTGATAATTTGGGCGAGTCTGGGTCAGTTACTGTTGCTGTTGTGCGCCCGCATAGCCCTTGGAGACAGTGTATATGATATTGGGTCCGTACAAATAAACTTGACTTGACTTGTTGGCAACTACATCATAGTTACGAGGCCTGTTTGTATTTGAATCAAAGCGGTTCTCTCTGTATGCTGTCTGTCAACCGGTCTTGTCATGTTCCCATGATTTGCTATTATTTATTCCTTTTTCTGCTTACCAGAAAGGTCACCTGGCATTTACCATGAGGTTTAAATCGCCATGGAAGCTGGAGAACACGCGAAATGGCTTTTACCGTAATAGAATTTTGGGGGCCTTAATTTTTGCCAGCTGTGTGCTGTTTTGGCTTCGGTATTGACAGAAATGTTGACGGACCACAGGCCTACCCGTGAGGAACCCCTCAGAAGGGTAGAACCATTAATGCTGCTTCTGGGTGGTTTTTGATATCATATTCTAGAGTTAATGGATTTCATTTTGAGTATAATTACCTAATTCTAGATTGGTACGCAGCACTTAAAAGCTACCACCTTGGAGGCAGTAGATGATTGAAGGTCCTCAGTAGAAATTAGCAAACTTCCACAGACATAGCAATACATCTGTGCCAACAGCTTGTAAAAACACTTCCAGTTTAGCAGTTGAGTCATACCATCATTTTGCATGTGTGAACAATCCACATGATATTCATCACCCTGTGTCATTTCCTCACCCCAGTCTCTACTCCCTCAGATGCATACACACTCCACCCCTCTTTCTCATCTCTCCTCTTGTGTGATACTGAATGAAAGCAGGTATCTTCTTTCTACTCTCTCAAATGTAAGACTGTAGTAAGCAGGAGGGTCAAGGTGTTAATAAAGGAAATATGTTAAAGTAAACCAGGGCTTCGCCAAAATAAGGTATAAGTTTTGAGGCAGTGAGTGATAAATACAAATATTTATTAGTAATAAGTTTTTGCGTATTTTCTTTGTAAGGGATTGTAAGAACATGTGCTGCTGATTAATAAACTGTTGTTATAAAGCATGTGTTGCTGGAATTTCCTCTTTCTCCACTTTGAATCAAGCAGCAGCTTGATTAGGAGAGATGTAGAGTGAGACCACTGCCATATGTTCAAAGCTCAAAGCCAAGTTTTAAAAGATTATCACATAGTTTAGTTCAAATATTGAGAAATAATTTCTCAAGATTTTGTGTTCAAGGTTTTGCAGTTGTAAGATCTGACAAAAAATATTCTGTCTTCCTGTTTGACCACTTTGTCTTGAGAAAAAAAATGAATGCTCAAAATAATGTTTGCTTACAGTATTCATGCCTTTCACCACTCTCAAGGGACCATCACCGTCTGCCAGTGTTCTCATGTAGGATCACTTTGCAACTTCAGGTGGTGTCACCTTGTATTTAATATCTCTTAAATCAGTAGGGAGATTTCTTAAAGTTACTTATTCTGCATTTCACATTGAAACTGCTGTTGTGTGATGTGCGTTTTTCTTTTAAAATGACATTTTGTATAATTCCTTGTAAAACAACTGTCCTGTTTTCTTTTATGTTAGTTTAGAATGTTTCAGTATTATGTTCTCTTTACTTACAACGGTTTGCTTCTTGCAAACTGACATTTGCACATAGAAAAGGACTACGTGGGTTCTCAGATAGCTCAGTGGGTAGAGCGGGGGCCCACGTGTAGAGGTTTACTCCTCAATGCAGCGGGCCCGGGTTCGACTCCGACCTGTGGCCCTTTGCTGCATGCCATTCCCCCCTCTCCCTCCCTTTTCATTTCTTCAGCTGTCCTGTCAATAAAGGCCTAAAAATGCCCAAAAAAATTATCTTAAAAAAAAAAGAAAAGGACTACATGAGTCCCTTTACTGTGTGCACATGATGGTACATTGTGTACCCCTACTAAGCCTGCGTACTGGTCTGATATTTATGTTATTGCATAACAGTTTATAGCTTTCAGATGGCTCTGTTTAAAGAGGGTTTGACCCATGGAATGTGTGGTAGAGTTTGCTAGGTAAGGGTATATGATTGTTAAAAGAACTAAAACACACTCTGTGTTCTCCTGCTGAGTCCTTAAATTGATACTTATACAGTAAGCCACTGGAGAGCCACCGAAGACCAGACCAAAGGAATTTGTCTTTTGTTTAGTCTTCCAGATAGATTAAAGTTACTTAGGCACTTCCTTGTGCTGTAAGTGACATAAGTGGTCTATTCACACTGTACATGCAATGTCCAATTATGACACTTTTCCTCATGTAGCTAAGCTAAGCCCATGATGCTCCTCTGTATTTATGCATGTGGGAGACATAACATCTTTGTAACTCTGTTAGTAAACATGGATATTGTCATGGCAAGTTTGTTTTGGACTCAAACTGATAAAGAACAGTGTTGCAAATTAACTACAACAGAAATACTATGATCAACACATTTTATAATGGCATAAGCACGTTGTGTTCCTAGATTCTTGACCACTAGCGCAATTTACTTTGTAAACCGACGCATGTATCGTTCCTAATTTGCACCCGACGCACAGCAGACTTTTCCCTCCACAGACTCACGTCGGTAAATTAGGGAATGAACTTGCACTCCCATGGGCGGTTCAGCAAAAAGAGCAAGTGTGTTCCGGCGTAAACGTTTCCTAGTGCTATTTTGCAGTTTCAGAAAACAATTCCGCCACTGACCAGGATAAACCTAATCTAAAGTCAGTGGCGCGTTATTCAGATGCTATTTTAAGGGCACATGCTTGGCTGTAATGTAGAGTGTGCACACCGCGTATACACTTTGCTTCTCTCATCTCACAGACCCAGCAGTTCCCATTTTTGCAAACTATACATAATTACAAGGAAAAATATGACCTTGTTTTACACAACATTTCTATGAATCATGGGTGCATTGATGACATAAATGAGGAAATATTAGAGGACTTAAGGAGATGTGATGTTGAACTGTATGTGCCGATGCCACTTGACCCAGGGAGAAGAAAGACAGAAGAGCTGCATTGTCTATAGTGAGGTAATCTCGGTCTAATGTTAGACTACATTGCAAAAATATCACCATGCATTCATAACCTCGTCATTCAGTGAGAATGAGCCCAAAACATCGGAAAGTATGTTTTTGTGAAATTTCTTTATTTACATTTTGTCAAAAAGAAATCTCAATAGCAATAGGTCTCCTCGGCTGTGAACCACTCCTGGCGTGCGCACATGGATGTATTACAGTTTTTTACAATTGCTTACACAAAACTTTCCCACAATTAGCAAAACCTTACACTCAAGGAACAAAACACTGGCCTAGATTTGCACAACTGTAAGCACATTGTCAGCTTCACACTTTTTGCAAAACATCCCACACAGTGATTTGCAAAACACTAAACACACTTGTATGCATTTGACAAAGAAATTTATCATGATGTCATTTCCTTGCTATTTCAAAGCAAAGGCTTTCAAATGAACACACCCATGAACCAATTGGTTAAACACAGCCACCAGGTATAAAAACACATGATTGCTTAACTGTAGACACCACTCAGGTTTAAGCACTATATAAAATGCAGCAGGTAAGTTCACCTGCCTTCAACCAAAATGGAAGGAGTCAGAAGAAGAAGACTGAGAGTGAGAGGGGGAATCCACAGAGATGGAGGTAGAGGAAGAAGCCCAGCCAGAGGTAGAGGCCGAGGTGGAGGTAGAAGGAGAGGGAGAGGGAGAGGAAGAACTGAAGCCGGAGCATATGCTCAAAGAAGAAGAGAACCAAATTTATCAAATGAAATTCGCGCAACATTAGTGGACCATGTTGTGAACCATTGACGCTGAGGGAGGCTGGACTAAGAGTTCAGCCAAATCTTAGTAGATATACAGTGGCATCTGTCATAAGGACATTTCGACAAGGAAAAAGAAAATCTGTCTACAGTTACAGTAATCAGCTGCTCATTGTATGCACCATATCAGCACTTTTGATACCCCTCCCTGTGACATTTGAGGATTGAGGGTCGAGAACGACAAGGAGGAAGGGGGCCCATATTCACACGAGGGTTTACGATCTCCGGCCCCAGGCTCAGGTACCCCTCATTGAGGCCATGGGGGACACCTGTGACCAAGTCGACGCTGCAGCTCTGCAAGGATAGATTGGACATTCAAGACGGTTGTCTTGTCAATGAGGATATTGCCTGTGATGTTGATGAAATTCTCTGGCCAGATCCAACTAGGCGAAGAGATAATGTTTAGTATTTTCTGTACTTTTTCAGATAATTTTTTTGTTTATTGTTGTTTTTTTGTGATTGTAACCTGTACTGGATACCATATTCTATGTTTGTCTGTTGTTTGCTGAGCTAACAGTGTTATGCACACTACTGTAGTAGCATGAAAACTAGGACATGTTTTGTTGTGATTCTCCATGTTGACTGATTTGGGTATATGGAGAGAAATACATTATGTTTTCCTCAGTCTGCAGCATTGGTCTAGTGTAGTGTGTGGTGAACTTATTGTAAATTTGCACTTTCTTTGTGTACTTCATTTACAGTACTCTAATCACTGAGAAGTAGAATTGCTAAAAGTGTTTTAGGTTAGCAACAGCAGTGTGTAACTGGTTCAAACAGGATTAAGTCAAATGAAACATGTGTGTTTCATATGGTAACAAAATATGTTTTTTATAAATTAGTGTATAGTTTTTGCAAGAGTGTTTCATTTTGCAAAGGGTCTGAGGTGTTCTGCTAATTGGGTGTGTGGTTGTGCTAATTGTGTGTAGTGTTTTGAAAAATACGGTCCCTGTTTTCAAAATTGTGCTTAAGCAATTGAAAAAAACTGTAACAGCGTGCACCTAGCAAATCCACCATTATAATAGCAATCCGCCATGGAACAAGCGCGCCTGCTTTTAAAGGGAATGTGAGATAACGCTCTGATTGGTTTATTGCACGTTACGTCCAAACCAAACCTATGAGTAATGTAGCTACTTCAGACCAACCCATGTTTGATTTGCGTCGGGCGCAAGAGTCATTTATCTCGCCGGTATAATAGCAACAGCGCCCGAGATCCGCCCACAAAGCTACTTGCGTTTTGCGTTCGATACTTGCGTTTCAGATCGTTAAAATAGGGCCCTCAGTAACTAAAGTTGTTATGCTCCCATCTTTGTCACATCCAGGGTCATCATTTATGGGTAGGGTTAAATAAATACAATTTTAGCAAAAAAATGTTTTAACTTTAGTCACAACAGAAAACATATTTTTTTGAATTGGGAGTTTAAGTCAGGTTGTCTACATTTATAGTAACCTGTGTAATTATGCAATGCTCAGGTACAGGTCCAATAAGGTTGTTTTAATATGCATGCCACACATATCTAAAAACATTTGAATATAGATTCACCTCGAGCTAGCCATGCAGGCAGAATGCATCGATTCTTTTCTACCTTCCTGTCCTTTTGCCTCCTGTTTTTGTTCTTGTTGTCTATAGTCCTCTTGGAGACGTGTACACTGTTCTGTCAACATATGTGTTTGTTTATTTGTCTATGGGCTACATTTCTGAAATGTAGAAACTTCTGACCCAGCAATGAAAAGTTATACCCATTGGTATATAGCCCCACTCTCTATGCTACACGAGTGTGGGTCTGTATGTCTGCCATTTGTTTTTTGCAAATCCGGATTATTTTATAATCACATACATCAACTCACTGCTACTAAAACAAAAGTCGTTGCTCCTGACCTGTACTGTAGTCACGCATCAGCTCCTTCATTTATTCTGATTATCAAAACATCCATTGAAATTATTATTTCTCTCCATGACCACATCTAAAATCATAAAACATAAGAGAACACACTGTTCTTTTTCCATTCCTCTCTCATTGTTTCTCTTTCTCTCTCTGACCTAGTTTTTCCTCGTTGTGTACCTTTTTCTACTCTACGCTGTATTTGGAGTGGTCTTTTTCTACCTTTATTCTTTATCAAGTGGCAGAAATCTGGCTTTCAATTGGCATTCCTCTCGTAGTTGTTTGCAATAAAAGGTGGGGGGATAGACTTAAAAGGCAGAATGAATGCAGGCCAAATCAGGTCAACAATAATCTTAAATAGAACATTACCAATTATTTCTGACAGAGATTGAGTGGTCTGCTAGGGATAATTTATTGTTCCACCAAATTCTTTTTTTAAAGTTCTTAATATAGTAATATTAGGACACAAAACGTCTTCTTCAAAAATTCTGAATCAGTGCAGTTGGCACTAAGTGACTAAAAAGGTTGATCTAAATAAAAACACTGAGCCAGGTTGCCCATGCACAGTATCAAGCTATAAGATACTGATATAAGGAATTGTATCACACCTAAATAGTTTTCAGTTTAGTGGAGCCATATTGAGTGTCAGGAACCTCCAGACAAATCAAATACGTGAGTGTGCAGCTCTTGGACAATACAATCCAATGGGAAACACTGGATCCAATATCACCTTTGAAATAAATCTAGCCTTCACCGTCAATTCAGCTAATTTTCTGTAATTAGTTTGTTAATAGGCTAGGTTCTAATATTGACCTCATTTATACTGAAATTGGACATAATGTTAAACATCTGTCCTGTTGACAAACCAAAATGATCTGTCTGGTTAATACATAGTTTTCACTTGTACCCAAAGATTAGCTCAACATATTTAATCACTGTATGCAGGTGGTCTTGGGGTTTGAGACAGTTGAAATAATAAGGTATGAATGTTTGGGCTGATGTAATTTGCTTATCCTAAAAGGTAAACAACTTGGGAGTTCAAAGTTGAAATGTAAAGCACAAACATACTCCATGAGGGATTGGTTCAACATTTTGACAAAAACACTAAATCTGCTTACTTAAACATACAGTACTGATATTGATATTGACAACTTCTTTTGAAGCTTTAAGCAGGTTTCAACAACAAAATAATGTTTTAAAAAGGTAAGACCTTCGAAAGAGCAACCCTGTAGTAGTGCAGGAATGTGTTTGGGGGAAACCTCCTATACACAGAGCGCTTTCTGTAAAAAGGTCAAATCATTCATTCGTGCAGTTCTTTTTCCTCTCTTCTGCAACCTTTTCTTACCATCCCCTTGTGCCCTACCAGCCAGACTTAGTCTCTGGGTTTATAAGTTGGTCCATGTATCATAAGCTAAAACTAAGCTGCCCTTTACCTCTTGTAGAAATAGTTGGAAATCCAACCGTTTGAGAGCTTTTAAACTATTTTGACAGCTCCCTCTTTTTTCCATCACCCCCATGAGTACTGGAAACTGGCATAGTGTATGTGTGTATCTAAAGGAACAAGTGTGCGTCGCTTGCCTTTCCCGTAAGCTGACATGAAAGATATTTCACAACTTGTGAAGTAGTGTTTTGTGAGACGCCAGGGTGCTCAGAGAGATATCATTGTAACAGTACCATGTGCCCATTAAAGAAAGAAATCCTGTTTTCTTACAGTTCTGTAATGTAGTGTGTATGGGCTGCTGCCAGTAAAAAGTCATATTTAATTTAGCCTTGGGCTTGGTGCTGGTGAAACGACTCCCTCCGGACCCCAGAGGTGAAACTAACAACACCAGAGTCAAATGGCACAATCTTTGATAAGGAAAGAGCTTTCCTTAATGTAGAAATTCATTCATGACTAACTTCATGTTGTGCACCATTGTTTTTCCTGTGTTGAAATGTGGTGGAACCAAAACATGTGGTGTTGTTTTGTTTAACTAAGAACAATAGATGAAAGATAATGTTGAAAAATAAGTTTGTCTTTTTTCCTTCTTTTTTGGCAAAAAGTATGACAGATGGTAAAACAGTACAAATAACATTGTCAAAGTGACCTTGTTGTAAGATTTTCTTTTTGATTTCTATCTTTCTTCATTAAATCCTTTCTTTCTTTTTTACTTAAATTTCATTGCTCTACTAGGTGAAGTTCTGAGCATGATGGATGATCTGTTCGCTGGTTTGGGTTCATCCTGTGTTGTTGCCGGGAAGAGAGCTGGAGACCATCCTCACTCTATGCTATACTCGGTGGTCTTCAAGTGCCTGGAACCCGACAGTCTTTACAAGTAAGTCTGCTGATTCCCTTTGCCAAGTTTTCCAAGTCAGTTGAATAACAGATTTATTGTGGCTGTTTATTTGTTCACTGTATGAATAAACATGAGCCATAAACTGTGTTGTGTTGTAGTTAATGCAGACATAGCTTCAAGGTTTTTGCACATGTCTGAAGTATGGAAAGTGGGGGGTTGTGTGACCATGTGAGCTGTGCTGTGGAGCTGGGTCTACCAAGGTATGTCGGTCCTAAGTAAGGGGCTAGACTAAGACTTCCAAATGTCTATTTAGTCAGCATCTACAAAAAAGAGCATCCTCACCCAGAGTAGGGAAACCAGGGCCCCATCCTGGAGCCAGGACACCTGTCAGGTAAATGCTTGGAGGCCAGACCTGCATTCACTATTCACAGAACTTGAATGAAACGCCTGGATAGGGGCGGACTACGTCTTTTTCCAGAGTTGCCAGAAATCCATGATCAACTTTGTAGTTATATCAAAGCCGACATTTTTTTTAAGGCAGCTGCTTGTAGGTGTAGCCAAAAGCCATCATGGCATGCAGCAGTTCCCATTTTTGATCAACTGGAGTGCTCAATTTTTGCTTTTTCTAAACATTTTGTATTATTACAACTAGAAAGTAACCAGAGAGTGCATTACTTCACCAAGGCGGCACAATCCTGTCCTGACTCACCTACAGTATTGTGTGACATTGCTCTTGGTTCTCGGCTTGCAATTTATTGCAACCCAATTGACTTGATCGTTTTTCTGACCACATTTTTATGAGTTCAGTCTTTCCCATTACCATATAAAGACCTTTCATTAAACATTATGTTGTGGCCATGTTTGCATCTTTCCCAAAGAAGAATGACTGGGCAATATCAGCAATACCACATCCTCCCTTGGGTGACGACAATTCCCACTGCAAGTGTTATTTTTTTTTTGGGGGTGAATTTTTGAGTTAACCAGGGAAGCATACTTAGTCTCAACATGGTGGAAGTGGTGGATGCTTCCAATCTTTTATGTTCTCTTTGGTCAGAGCAGAACAGTGTTTTAGTGAATACAGAAGGATCTCTGTTAAAAGACGGTATTTGTTAAACTCAAACAACAAATTGATCACTCTTTGTAGATTTTACGGGGCATTTAACTAACCTTGCCTTTAAATGCTCTCATAGCCATCATCCTAACACATCATGGATCAGTAAGTCAAACTTTGACAGTGTGTGACATGGGCATATTTGCTGTTTGCTGATTGTGATTTCTTAGTGAATGGGATTACCCTATCTGCCATTAGTGTTGGTCTTATGAATAAGACATCATGTAATTGTTAAATTAACTGCATGGTGGTGTGGTGATGTACTGGACTGCATTACATTAAAACCTGTTTCTTATATTTAGTTCATATAATTTGCATACATGAAAAAACAAGAAGCACAACAAAACATACACACACATACACATACAAACACCATAAACTGCAACCTCAAAATGACCATAATGCTGACCCAGCATGTCTCTGAGACAACATCAACAACAATTAAAAGAATATATTTTAATTCATGACTGGGCTGTCTTATAGGATTGCACTGCACTGATCAGGGGCTTAGATTTTTCTGATCAATCAGTTTACGGCAAGCTATTTAGAGGCACATTTCAGAATAGAAATATATTTGCCTTCAAATTGAGGCAGACAAGTTTTTTCTTTTTTATCCCACTGGGTATTGCAGTGATTTGCATTTCCCATGAGCACCATTTGCCTTCTGCATCTTGAAACAAAGTTGCAAGAGCAGCAATAATAAGTGAACCAGACAGGACCCAGATGTTGTTGTGGCTGTCATTGGACACATGAAACCCACTGTCTTCTCAGCTTTTGACTTTTCTCAGGTTTTTTTTAGTGTCTTCTTATAATGCGCTTGCTATTTGGTGGCCTTGGTTTGTTCTGGGAACCTTAATATTGCTCCTCTAAAAAACAGCCAGGATTTAAAGCTATAGGAAACCTGATCTAGAGTTTTGTTTCCCCCAATCTATAAGTAGATATATACAGTATGTGCTGTACTAGTCAAAGTTAAAAAACTTGAAAGTTGCAACAGTTTAATACGCCCATGCTGTATGATTGATCCAGAGGAGCTTTAATAACCTTAGATGAAAATACAGCAAAGCATCCTCACCACATTTACTTTAACAAGTGACCTACAGGAAAGTTTATTTAGTTGGTGTCAAACACTAACAGAGCAGGAAAACTACATTGCATACAAAACAAAGGCCTTTATATTGCTGTTTGTTTGTGTGGGTGTGTATGTGTATTTACGCCAGAGGGAAGGTGATTGAGGGATTAATGTAGCAATGCCAACAATTTATTTAACATTAATGTCTCCCTGACACAGCTTTAACAGTAAAATATGTGCCATGTGGTTTTATAAATCAATCTAACATTAACATTAGAGTGTGCGGTCACAAGCTAATGAGATTGTCAGTTTCACATAAAAAGTAGCACCCAGGAAAGAGCAGAGTTCACAATTGTTCATAAGCATTTAAACAAGGAAGTAAATATGATGAAATAAACCAAATAATAGAGCCAGGAAGCAGTGAACAATCATTGATGACATTTCTAGAAGCTGATGACAATGCCAACAATACAGTTACCATCTATTTAATTTAAATAAAAAATCATGATTTTGAGTTTCCTACAGGTTTTAACAGTGGATGAAGAAGGAATAACTATTAGTTTAATCTGTAGAAGTCACCACTAACAAAAACCTGCAACAAGAGCCTAACTTCAAACTTTGTAGCAGTCTTATCTTTGTTTCGGCAGTCTCCACAGTGTTGTTTTTCTCTGATAAGAGCAGAATCTACGTTGGAATTACGTCTGAGGGCCCATCTGCTTGCAGCCAACTCCGCTTGTCTAAATCAACAGCCTGATAAGACCTCTACTGGTATTGGCTTTACACTTGATCATTACCAATGCCGCTATGGCCCTAACCTTCCCCTGCAAACTAAAATGCTCTTTGCTTTGTGAAAAGTTATTATAAGTGAATACCAATATACAGGATGGAATGTAACAGTATTTTGTGTTATAACTTAAGTCTAAATCAACTGTTAAAATTCTCCAGAGATCAACAATACTTGTTGGACTGTCAGACTTTCAGCACCATTCATTAACCACACACTTTTATGTTAGTGTTGACTTTGTGAATCCAGACAGGTAAGTGGGTTAATCAAGTTGGTGTCTTCATGTATGTAGAGTAAAGCAGTAAATGTCCCTGTGGGGCAACTTGGCTTACAGACAGCAGACAATGACAAATAAATTACATTACAAAATTAAATTACAAAAAGTACAGCAATGAATACAAACAACAATAAATACACAAGAGAAAGCAGCGAGAAGAAGTCAGAAACTGAGAGACCACCCTGTTCCCTTCACAGCTGCTAGTAACAAGCCAATTTACATTTTGTTCAAAAAGCCAATAGTTGCTGTAGTAAAAGCTGCTGTACTTTTATAGATGATCTTTAAATTGATCCTGTGCTCCTTTTTTATGACAGTTTGTTATACTGTAGTACAACATTTCCGCCTTGGCTTTCTGCATCACTTGACAGACCCTGAATCTTCTCTGAATTGTCTCAGTCCTAGCTGCCCTGCATCTTCCTGATTGCTCCTCCGCTGCTTCTAATTGCTCTAGACTATTTAAGGCAGTGTCTCTAGACAAACAGTTTGTCTGAATTCCTTTGCCATCCTTTAAATGGTTTTGCAAGCCTTACTTCTGGCTATGTTTTTTTTTTGTATTTCTTTGTGTTATTGATGAGCCAGCAGCCTTTTACCAGTTAAGAACCATCTCCTGCTTGTTTTGTTTTGTATGGCTTGGCATAAGCCAATGTTAATCAGTCTCAAGACAAAACATGCATCAGTCTTCCCCAGCATTGTACCAGCAAACTATTTTCCTCATTCTAAACTGCAGGGATGTTTGAAGACATGATTGCACACATGTATGTGCACATAGGATGGCTCAGTTTTTCTGAGGTGGTAGTTACTCAACAAAGCCTTAATTAATTCATTCATTCCTGTTTCTCGACCAGAACCAAATCAGGAATGTTGTGATTACATTACATGGTACATGTCTCAACAGCTAACTAGGTGACCAGGCTTCCTGCTAATGACCGTTTTCTGAACTGTTAGCCTAGGTACTGTAGTGACTGTTAGGCAACTACATTTACTTTGTTGTGGTTGGAGAAAGATTGTGGTCATGGCAAATTAATTATGGTTAAGGATCAGTTCATTTTTATGCCCCATTGGTTTGACATATTATAGGCCTACCAGTTGAGGTGATGGGACTTTGTTTGTTCTGCTTCAAGAATTGAAAGATTTCATTTGACAATTGACCAAAGCTGTACCAACGGTTGTGATATACCTGTATATTGATTGATTTTGACAGAGATCCGTAAGCTTGTAGAACTTAAAACCAGCCAGTGGATTGAAAGAAAACAAAAGGGAGCATCAGCGAAGAGGACTGAATTAATATAAATTGGTTGTATAAAGGTGCTGATACATGTTAGCTGCACAATCTAAAAAAAATAGTTTGAGATTGGAGCCCTATTCACTGCTGGTATTACTGAAAAGTAGCACAAAAACTAGTGTTTGCCTGAGGAGCAGTAGGTGGGCAGATGTACAATTTTTTACGGAAAAAATGATGGCAGCTCATCCTGATACTTGTTCACCCAACATGATAATCCGGTTGTGATTTTGTCAAATGCCATTCAAAGCATTGCTGATTCTCTTGAAATATCTCAGTTTCCAGAAATATCTGGTGCATACATTTAAATCTATTGAATGACTCTTAATGGGGTGTTGTCATCCTTACATTCATTTGGACTATGAGAATATAGATCTGAGGATTTTAAAGTCATGAGATACTGTAAGCTGAAATGATGTGGCTTTAAAGGATTTGTGGACTGGCTTTACTGATGTGTGTCCAAACGCTGATGTCATGGAAAAGGCATCCCCTACTGCCCTAGCTTCTCTCAGCATGCCAAAAATACTGCCCTAATTGATCCTCTCTCACTCTCACTTTCTCTCATTCCTCCTCTCTTGCTCGGTCTGTCTCCGAGCTTTCTGTCTTGTCATCCCTTATTCAGCCATCTCTCCACTGTCTCATTAAATTAGAGGGCAATGGTTACTTTAATGGCAACATTGTTAATTTACACAAACATTAATCTGCCATTTGTCCACTTCATTGTTTGCTGAGCTTTCAAAACTATGGCACAGGGACAACACTGAGCCGCTTCGAGAGAAGCCATGTGCAGCCAGACAGCCTTGGAATAGATGTGAGACTTAGAGAGAGTACGGTATACATTTTAGGACATCCTCAGCCATCAGTCAGGTCTCAGACATCAGATGAAAAGGCGTCAAGTGTCAGGTTAAACAGCGTCAGATCTCAGGAAAAACAGCTTCAAGTCTCAGGCGTCAGGCAAAAAGGCATCAGGTCTCAGAAAACAGCCTCAGAGAAAAATGCCTCAGACCAAACAGCCAGGTTGGTTGTGTGTGTCTTACCAATTCTGTTAGGCCTACTTGATGTTTTGACATTCTCGTGGCAGGCCAGACCGCTGGTTCCCTTGTTCTCTCAGGATCTTTATCATCACTGAGTGCCTGTACTGAGCTCAGACATCACACTCTGTCCATCCAGCCCCCTTTTTCGCTACTATCTGTGTCTATGAATGAGATCCTAACAGTATAAAGGACCCCTGGCCAAGGTTCCTAACTGTGATCAAAAAGTTGTAAAGTTTCTCATATTTCCTGTAAAATGTCAAATTTCCTTGCACAATGAACATGTTATCCCTCATTTACCCAAACAAAAAGCAGAACACCAAAGTTGACTCTCTGAGAGGCTTAATCTCCTGGCAGAAAAGGCTTGATTCCTGTACATAACAATCTTGTAATTGCTGTAGGGGCGGTAGAAAGGGGAACAGTACCTGTCATTGATGCCAACCATTTAAACAACCACAAACGGCAATAAAAGGCTGGCAAGCTCACATCCTTGGTCCCAAACAAAACTTTTAACAAATTGCCTTGATAAAACTCCCGCCTCGTCGTCTTCCTTCTGCTCCCCTCCCTTTTCCTACCTCATTGTATCCATCTGCACGTTATGTGGCCACATAATTTAAACAGTGTGACTGTTACATGCCGGCATTGTTTTGCTGGGCAGAGGAGCCAGTGAGGCCCATGCGTCTTTTGTGAGGTTCTTGGGGAATACCGCATCCACCCTGCTGAATAACAAGACCAGACAAACTATGTGAGCAATGTCCAAACAGGTCATGTTACAAACAAAACAATCATTTGACAGCATTGGGACAGCTCTCAAAAGACATTACATGAAAAAAAAAGGCAAACGGGTTTAGGAAGAAAAGCAAGTTTTGTAAAAACAATAATATCCTAATGTCTTTATTTTCATTTATTTCTCAAAGTATTCAGCATTGGAATGCCATCTCAGTTGTTCATTGTGTCTCACTGTGTTTTGTGGTTTCCTTGTTGTCATTGTGTTGTTTTTACAGTGGTAACTCTGTGGAAATACTGTTGAAAGCTTACAGTTTTCATAACGAGTTACAAACATTTCTCAATACTACATTAACTTTTTCAAAACTTCCCCTGCAGTAAGAAAAATGGTGAATGTGATCTTTTTTATTTATGCTTCACTCAAAAAACAACCTTCACCACAACTGCATTATTGCATATACTGTTACATTCAACTTAACAATCTTTACAATCACACAGCTCTTTTTTTAGATTTTCTGATTAGACTTCTGCTCAAGTTGAAGTTAGGTGGAACTATGCTGGAAATGTGTGAGGTCACCATGATGACATTTATTTATAGGAATGATAAAGGTGTAGCTTGATGCTCTATTAGGGGAAACAAAGCTAATGGACAGTTCGGATGATGTCACCACAGTCTGTACATGCCCACACAGTCCCGAGAAGAGGTCTAATTAACCAAAATAATTAAAATCACCTGTCTGGGTTTAGCATGGTTGTGCAGGCCCTGTAATATTTATTTTGGTTATTGTAATTATTCACAAACTTAATCTTCATTATTGTGGTAAAAGTAAAGTATTTCCCTAGAGTTTTTGTAGACTATTAGCCTGAGAAAACCCTGACGAACATCTGGCAAATTTGAGATTTGCTCTGCAAGCCACTCTCAGTTACAACTGAGAAGGGTCTGGTGTCAACCAGGCTAGTAGGCTATGCTTTTTAGCTAGTTTTTATATTTGGTAGTAGTGAAAGCTTTATCTAATGTTAATAGTGTTATGTCTGTCTTTCAAAAATAGTTCAACATTTTTGTAAATACACTTATTCGCTTTCTGGCGGAGAGTTAGATAAGAAGATGGATACCATTCTCATGTCTGTCTAAAATGTGTGCTGCAGCCAGCAGCTGGTTCGCTTAGCTTAGCTCACACAAAGACTGGAAACAGGGAGAAACAGCTAGTTTGGCTCTGTCTAAAGTTAACAAAATCCCCCCAACAGCACCTCTAAAGCTCACAAATGAAAATGGTAGGGTTATATCTTTTTTGTTTAGACCAAACAAAAACAATTTGCTGTTTTAAAGGGGGTTATGTGCTTGGCTAGGCACTGTAACTACACAATGGTTTTTCTTTCATGGATTGTGTTATCGTTGGACAAAGCCAGACTACCTAGCTAAGCTAACCGGCTGCTTGCAGTTGCTTGGTATTAACCGTAGTAATAATAATAATAATAATAATAATAATAATAATAATAATAATAATAATACATTTTATTCATGGGAGCCTTTTACAACACTCAAGGACACCTTACATGTATGAATAATAAAAGATAGATAAATAAAACAGATGCACAACAAGAAAAAAGACAAAGCATAAGTACAAAGAAATAAACAATAACAGAGTAATAGAAGAAAAATTTAAATTCTATAAAATTACACTGAGTAATTTGAGTTAAAGAGGTAGGTTTTTAGATGGGATTTGAATTTGGGGAGAAAGTCAGTGTGGCTTCTGGGAGTGAGTTCTAGAGACAGGGCTGCACGGCTTTAAGCTCTAGACCCCATGGAAGACAGCTGTGCAGGAGGTGTGGTGAGGAGCATGGAAGGAAGAGTAGAGGTAGGGGTGTAGCTGTGGAGGAGGTCAGAGAGGTAAGGAGGTGCCATGTTTTGGAGAGCTTTGAAAGTGAGGAGGAGAATAGTAAATGCGGTGTTTGAACAGTACAGACATAAGAGTGGTTTCAATCTTCTCAGCTAAGTTTTCATCAGAAAAAGTCCAACCAATATGCTAAAGGTTGTTGCTATCCTATTACTCTAATTTCATTATGTAGCCAGAAAGAGCTTTTCACAGCAGATATTTTTATGTGGCATAGTAGGAAATACACAGGTGCTACCGATGGCTTTGTTCTATTCAACTGTCAAGACAGTGTGACAAAGTTAGCCAGCATGCACAACACCATGACCCTGAAAATGAAGCAGGTGAATGGAATTTAGCTATCATTAATTTGATTATTTGATTATTATGTACACCTGTGCCTTTCCCACTGTGACATGTCATGAAGTCTTCTGTGGAAAAAAAAAAAGCCTATACATCTGGTTGTATGTTAATATGGAGAAAAGGGTTCGCAATATGCGACAATTTAGATAGCAAGTTTGGCAAAACAAACTTTTTTATTCATGTTTGTTTACTGTGTGGATAAGGGGTGTATAATTCAGGGAATTCAGAGACCAGTAAAAGTTGCTTTTGCGTTTTCCTTCGTGTGGTTTCTGTGGTTACCATGGTCACACAGAGAGCCGCAGCGGCAAGTTAAAAGTTCAACCATCATCAAGACAGCAATGGCAAATAACTGTGCATGTTCATGGGAGCGGCAGCCGCCATCTCTGCGCACAAGGGATGCCAGTGGAACGGACTGGAGGGAACTGTGCATTATAGGGTGTTTGGGGTGAAGGTGTCTATGTTTACTGTATGTATGTATGTTTGTGAGGCCCTGTACAGACTGTGAAAAAAACATTACTCCAGTGGACAGTAAAGGCTATCTATCTCTCTCTCTCTCCTTGCCACTGCAAGGATATTGATGGCTTTATCTGTGCCACCTTTGATCCTTTTGTTGGATTTAATATGACCTGTTCCTCCTTGTGCTTCTTATTCAGAAGTACACAGGCTGGCATTTTCTAAAGGACATGTAAAGGTCATTTGTTTTCTATTCCGAACTGTGTGGCCCTGCATTACTTGAGATGCATTACATTTTCTCAGTGTGTCTCATCTTCTACTGCAATGTCTTGAACTGTTTGCTGTGGTATCTTATCAGGGTACTGAGTGGTCCTAAAGTCTGTCATGGAACCCAAAAAATTCAGATGTTTGACATTTTCAGAGAGAGGAACTTTGTCCTTATGGAGTGCTTTGAGTCAAGCCAGATGCCCCTTCTACTCCTATCTCCTCTGCCACTGTGGTACTGGCTGCACTCATTTTCCTGGCACCTTATTTGCAAGATATTTTCTGAAAAAGTATGTGATGTCAGTGTATGGTTATGATGAAATATCTCATAGAGCAAGATCATCATCTTATTAAACACATTACCCTGCAAACCTGTAAAAACTGCACTATTTAAAGGTTGTGTCCACATACTGTATGTCTGTGTAAGCATATCCAAAGTGCCAATCTTTTGTGTAGTTGGAGTTTTAAGTTTCTTGGTCAAAGGTTTACTTGTAATGGCTTGCAAGCGGTTTTTGGGAGGATTTCTTGTTCGCTTCTGCCACTGTTTCTTACCTGATCTTGGGTTGTCAGTCACAAATAATGAACTTTTTTCTGTTGCTTTTTTTTGTCATTTTCAGGTTTACTCTCCATGCAGTGGATAGTCGAGGCAGCCACTCTGAGTCAAGCTTTGTCTCAGTACGGACATCTTGTCCAATGGTGGATGACAGCCGAGCTGAAGGTTCTCTCACTTTTGATGTTTTCCTTCTTGTACTTCTTCTTTTAATTCCATCTTTGGCACATATCTTACATCCTTTCACATAAGCACAATTTACCTAAATGGGTAAAATGTCTACATCTTTAATGTACATGTAATGTTTTGGCATTACGTTACATCTAACTCAACTCATAATTTTTTCCAATTATATTGTAATAACTTAGACCCAAATTTAAAATGTTTACTGTAAAAATACACCAGTCATCATTTAGTATCAGGTTTTATCCTAACTCATGAAGTAAAAAAGTTAAATTACAGGAAGAAGGAGTCACGTACTGTTCTCTTTGATCACAACTCTTAACTACCCTGACAATGTGCATATGCTCGATTACATATTATGGTTATTAAAACAAGCTGTGGCAAAATGTAAAGGGGCCCTTCACATGTCAAACTCAATTTACTAATCATGTGGAGTTTGCCAGGAAGAAAGACTATGTCAAGTTGCATTATGGGAAGTGTAGGATCCAGTGTATTTGAGGCTTGGCTGATATTATGGACTGTCTCTTCCAAGTTCCGCAACCTTATTAAAATGTAATACTAAATCGCAGAAGTTCTCTATTAAATTGTTGTCTGTCTCTTAACCTCTTACAGAGATCGCAGACAAGGTGTACAACTTGTACAATGGCTACACCAGTGGGAAGGAGCAGCAGATGGCCTACAACACACTGATGGAGATCCCTCCTCCACTGTTATGCAGAGTCCAGCACCACTACAATTCCCACTATGAGAAATTTGGAGACTTTGTCTGGCGTAGTGAAGATGAGCTGGGCCCCAGGTGAGAAGATCTGAGCAATAGCACAGTTTTCTCATTTAGGCTTAGAAGATGCTTCAAATACTTCAAATTTTACAGCTAGTCTAAAGATGCTTATGTATAACAGTTGTTTTCTTCTCTAGAAATGTCCGTTTTTTTTTCCAGTCTGCCACTATTTATCCAAGTGTGCTTGTGATCTTGTTTCATGACGTTGTTGTGTTGTTTAGGATCAATTACAGTCACACTGAGGTTTCTTACATAACAAAAGCCAAAGCCATATGAACTGGTCCTAAGACCATTAAGCCATTTCTTATGGCATTGTCTGCACCCCCTCCAAGCAGGAGCACCATTACACAATTGCCGTCCCCTTCCTTTTCCCCCACTTTCTAAGGTGTTTCTACTGGAAAGCAAGTGGGCAAGGTCACTGTGAAAATTCTGGGGTTACAGTCGCACTCGCATTACCATGGTGATGCCAAAACAGTGTTTGACTGCCAAGCCAAACACTAAATTTGATAGTCAGCTAACACTAACTCAACTTCAAACTCCATTTCCTCTTCTTTCTCATAAAAAAGTCCCTCTGTGTCCACAACATGCCACCCCAACATCCACTCACCCATGACTCTCTTAACAGGGACACCCCCATTGATAGTTTGATGTGTGAACAGACACTAAGACATTACGACAACATGGAGAAGAAGGAAAGCTCACTGACTAACAAAACTGCGAATGAGCAAGCATAAACAATACTTAAAAAAAATATAGAAAAAAACATTCATGTATGCGAGTCTGACAAGGAAGTTGGTCCAGCGCTGATGATAGCAACACAAGATCTTAAGTTACGGCCCAATGTTTTGGTTTGTCCACCCCACTGCCTGGAAGGACTGCTTTCAAGCCATAAATAATATAATAATTGTGGAATAACTTTGGTCTGTAGGAAGATCATGCTTCTTTCTGATTGGTGAAGGGGGGTGGGAGGCACGGGTTGGCCATTGGGACTCAATATGGGGATTGGGGTGATGTGTTTGTGTGTGGGCAGCTATGAAGAGAGGGGAGGGGGTCTTTTGGATGAACGAGTACGGATTATTTACTGCCTGAAGTTGGCAGGGTTGAGCCTCATTTACAGCCTGTAATTTACAAGCAGGCTCTATTTGTGGTGCCTTTTTAAAAGGTAACAGAATGGCCAAGTGAAACGTAAGCACAGTCAGCACTCCTCCAGGAGCCGAGAATCCCAGGAGCCCCCAAATGTCCACCAGCATTGTTACAACTGAACACTAGCTCCTTTCATAATTATATTGTTCTCTGGACATGCTGTGATACATGGTTAATGCTTTTTTAAACACATCTATTATCTCGTACTGCATACACTTTTTCTATTTCCACACATCAGTGTCTTTGATTCAATGCTGTTTTTAGTTCTGGGCTGCATTGCCTTGAAGAGGTGTTTTAGAGGTGTGTTTAAATTACTAAGGATTCACTTGCTTAAATCATGTGAAGCCAAATTTTTGACTTAGTGTTGACTTAGTTGCAACCTGAAAGGTCACACAGAAATAATATTTTAAAAGTGTCTGTTTTCTTCTTCTGTCATTTTTTTTGTAATTTCTTTGTTTGTCATCATGAATGCCATTGGCTGTGTTTAATTTGTCCATAGCTCACATGCTTGCAAGCCTCCCTTTGTTACGTGTTTGGTATTCGGTTGTTTCAGACGTAAGAATTTAAGGGAAATGAGAAAATGTTTTCCCCACTTTTTCAACAAATAAGTGAAAAGGATGTCTCTACTCCTGCTGCTTAACTAAAGACAGATGTTGATGCTCAGCAGACAGTTTTTCTAATTTCAGTATCCATATGAGCTTTTTACTGCTTTACTGTAAGTGTATTCCCTTTTGCAAGCTGTGTGTGTGTGTGTGTGTGTGTGTGTGTGTGTGTGTGTGTGTGTGTGTGTGTGTGTGTGTGTGTGTGTGTGTGTGTGTGTGTGTGTGTGTTGTGAGGTATCTTCTCTAAATTAAGCTGACCTGACATATGGCTCCTTCAATGTCAGAAACAGCAGCTCCAGATTCTGGACCTGGAGACAAAATTCTTAGTTTCACTCATTCACTCACGCAGCTGCTCTGGTGTAGTGTTGAACAGAATCAGTACCCGAGAATTCAAAATGCAATTGCATGTGGTGGTTTTGACCCAGACTGGCAATCCCGTCAGAGTGACAGGAGAGACAATGTTGCAATTCTTTCAATACTGGTATCGTTAAAGCTGTGCTTTCTTGCAGACACAAAGCCAGACAAGGTGCAAACGACAATGCCATATTTGTTTGTTTTCTTTCTTTTTTTATATATTTTTTGGGGCATTTTTAGGCCTTTATTTTAACAGGACAGATAAAGACATGCAGCAAAGGGCCGCAGGTCGGAGTCGAACCTGCGGCCACTGTGTCGAGGCACATCCAAGGTTATGTTCATGCAGATCAAGTGGCACACTGAATTTTAAGGTGCCCTCTTGGGTATGAAATTATGGCATTTTTTCCCATCCATCTAAAACATGTCAAATAATGAACACAAAAAACAAGTTTTGTTGCTTTTTTACCAGCAACACACACACACACAGACACACTAATTTTTCAAAATTATCCTATGATTTCATGATTTTCATAACTAATGTAAACGTATCATCTGGTACATATTTGAATGCACATTTAATTATTAATGCAATAAGGCAGATGTTATACCTACTTAATTAATAGCTCATTTCTATCAATATGTGTTTCATTTTCAGGAGTGAAGAGCCTTTACAGTAAACTGCATCTGTGTCTGCATGTCTCAATTCTGGATGTAAACTTAAACTTGAGAGAAATGTAATGGTGATGGGATTGATTAATTTACATTTGTGTTATGATGTTGATATTTTTCTTGTTGTCTTCTCCTTCTATAGAAAAGCCAACCTGATACTACATAGAGTGGAGAAGATTAGCCACTACTGCCGGTCCCTACTGCGCAGCACCCACATCCAGAGTCGCACCGACACCATGGCGTATGTCTACTGTCGGAGTGAAGAGGGCCGACCTCCTAGTAACACATGGCATGGCTCTTTACATGAAAGTCGCACCACCTGCATGGAAAAGCTCATTTCTGTACAGCGTAACACATACAGCAACACCAAACTCCGATGAGACAGGAGTTAGTAGACGGAGGCGGTGCGTTTTTGTTTGTTTATTCCTGCAAAATGACATCAATGATTGATGCACCTCGTCCCCCACTCTGCAGCAGGTGTCTCTCAAGTGACTGGTGGATTTTGAAAACCAGGAGAGCCTAAAAAACCTCAGAATTCACTGGACATTGTGTTAGAGCTACCGAAAAACATATTTTTGTGTGGCCTACTTTTATTATAAGACAGAGGATAAAAAGAAAACCTCAAACGAACATATTTCTCAACTGCAAAATGCCAGTGATCGCACATATCAATGAGAAACTGCAGTGTGAATATGTAAAATATAATTCAGCCAAGAGAAAAACTGGTTGGCTAAAATACTTTGAATGTAATGTTGTAGTTCCTTTTTCGGTGCTTTGAAGCTTACCTGGAACACTTTAAAGAGAGAAAAAAAGGACTAAATCAATAGCATAACTTATTTGCCTTTAATACCTTTATTTGAAAGGAGAAATTTAAATGTGTTAAAGCCATTTGAAAATCACTTTCTTGTTTTCAAGTTCATATTAATAAAAAAAAAAATGAAAGCTTTTCTTCATGAATGTGAAATAAGTCAGTGAGAAACTATGTAGTTAGTCTTGTATTACATTTGATAGATTCAATTGAAAGAGCAAGGCTTTTTGTGGTAACAGGATCGACCATTCGGCTACTATTAGCCTGATGAAATTATGCAAAGACAGAGTGGGTGGCATTCAAACAAATCATATTCATTCATAGACATTTAATATAGCACTGCTTTCATTGCATAAATCTTGGAATCCTTTTATCATCATCTTTTTTTAAATACTAAAATACCCCAAAAAAATAAGAAATATTTGAGAAAATGTATTAAGGACATTTATATCTCAGACTAGAAATGGACCTGAACACAGTGGATTATGCACCCAAGACAAAAAATACAATGCTTTTGCCACACTGAAGTCTTTAAATCAAATGCTTTATATGTGTTGGGTTTTGGTTTGTGACTAAACACACCAACAGTATTAATACTAAAAAACGAAATCAGATGCTATAGCTAGATTTAATGATTTCTGCAAGATCACAAAATAGTGAAAGTTTGTAATCTAATGATAAATTACAATTTATCAGTGGAAAGTGACTTTTGTCATCATGGCAGTTACGTTCTAAGAGGAGCAGTAGTAGCCATAAAATTATTATTATTATAATTATTATTATACAATATGGTAATAATATGGTCATATGAGTGATTGAAAATCTAACATCAAAAGTGAATATGCTGAATGCATCTTTGAAAAGATCCTCCCTCACAGGATAATTTGATGTTTGCTCATGTATGTGCACTCATAGACAATATGGCAGAATATTAGGAAAATAAGTTTGAGGAACATTTTCAGGTCCCCAAATAGTTGATGAACGATGAGAATGACAAACATGTGAGGTACTGTCCTCTGAATTGGGAAGTATCAGTGATTGTAGGGATCACCTGTGGTCCGTATTATTTTTCAGTTCAATGTTATATCTTTAAAGCCATGGATATTGTTTTAATGAAGATAAACAATGCCTTTTTCAATATTTACATCTCATGTTATATGAACTGTAATAATAAATTATTATAATGTAAATTTTAAATTGTAAAAAAAAGACAAATGTATTATTATGTGGCTTTGATTGTCTTTTTCTGAAGAATGTGAAATATTAAAAATGTATATTAAATGAGAAGACTTTTCTTTCATCGCCACGATGGAGTGATACAGTAATTAACCCTTGTGTTGTCTTCCCATCGACCACGTAACTTTTTGTTTTTTCTGGGTCAAAAAAAAAAAATGTCTTTGTCAATTTTTTACAGCAATTTTTTTGGATGATTTTGTCGATTTATTCCAGCGATTTGTTTTTGGATGTTTTTGTCGATTTTTTCCAGTGATTTTTTGGGATGTTTTTGTCGATTTTTTTCTCACGTTTTTGACGATTTTTCCAACATTTTTGTTACTTTTTTTCAGTGTTTTGTTTGTCATTTCTTTTCTTCAAATATGATCAAATTAAATTAAACACCCAAATTCAATAAAAGTGGTGAACTGATCATTTAATTTATTTTACTTGTGAAGAGTAATGGTTGTATGGAACCATCCATGTTATTTTCTTTGACAATTTGGTTGAAAGAAACCCCAAATTGGAAACTTGTTTTAAAAAAATGTGTCAAATTTGACCCAGAGGACAACAGGAGGGTTAAGTAATATGTTTAAAATGAATATTGAAGCATTTGTTTTAACATCAGTGGCAAGTGGCAGGATCATTTAAATACCCTATATTATGCAGTCCAAAATTGTTTACCACATATACAGAAATGTTTTCCTCATGTACTTGTACTAATGTATGTAAATGTACTAACATAGTATAGAATGTCACAAACATGTCCTAAAATATGTCACAGCATATTATGCCATTGAAATGTATAGTATGCCTTAAATAAATTAATAGGTTTAATGCTGTCAAATTTACACATAATGGAATGCAATAAAAATGTCATAATATAGTGTGTCATAAAAATATAAAAGGTCATAGTAGAGTATGCTATAAAACATTCATAATATATGATGTCATAAGAAAGTCAAAGTTTAGTATGTCATAACAAATTACATAAAATAATTCATAGTATTGCCATAAAAATGTAATATAAAAAGGCATAGTATAGTATGTAATAAAAAATGTCATAACAGCAGGTCATAAAAAGGCATACAAAAGTCCTAATATAGTATGTCAGAAAAAAAGTTATATCAAATTATGAAATAAAAACTATACCATTAAAATGTCACGATATAACTCATAGTAAAAGTAGAAAATTCATACTTAAGTCACAAAAAATGTCAGTGTAGTATGCCATAAAAAGTCATTATATAGTATGTGATAAAAAGTCATGAAAAAGTCATAGTATAGTATGTCATAAAAAGTCATAATATAGTATACCATAAAAAAGTGATCGTATAGTGTGTCGTAAAAAAATAATGAAAGTCAATATATAGTATGTCATGAAAAAAGTAATAAAAAAAGTTTTATGTCATAAAAATGTCATAATAAAAACGTCATAAAAAACATGGTATAGTATGTCATAAAAAGTCAAAAATATATGATATAGTATGTCATTAAAAGTCATAAAACGCCATAGTATAATATGTCATGAAAAATCATAGTATAGTACATCATAAAAAGTAATATGTTGTAAAAGAAAAAGTCATACAAAAGAAATAATATAGTATGTTTGAAAAATGTCATACAAAAGTCATAGTATAGTATGTCATGACAAAAAGTATAAAACTATACTAGTATAGTATGTCATAAGAATAAGTCACAAAAAGTCATAAAAACATTGTAGTATAGTATGCCGAAATAGTCATAGTGTAGTATGTCAAAGAAAGTCATAAAAAGTCTTAGTATAGTATGTCGAAAAAAACCAAAAAAAATGACATATTAAAGCATGTTGAAAAAAGTCATAAAAACGCCATAGTGTCGTATGTCAAAAAGTTGTAAAAACGTCATAGTATAGTATGTTGAAAAAAGTCAAAATATAGTTTGTCGAAAAATCATAAAGAAGTCATAGTATACTGTCTGTTACGGCCTCTATTTAAAGAAAAAAAACCTAGGCTCAAAAGGGATTGTCACATGTAACAGTTTAGCATGCCAAAAAACTCACAAAAAGTCAGTTTAGTATGTCGAAAAAAGTCATAAAACGTCATTGTATAGTATGTCAAAAAAATCTTATTCTAGTAGGTTGAAAAAAGTCACAAAAAAATCATGGTATACTATGTCAAAAAAAGTCACAAAAAAGACATGGTATGGTAAGTTGAACAAAGTCACAAAAAAGACAGTATGGTAAGTTGAACAAAGTCACAAAAAAGTCATAGTAAAGTATGTTGAACAAAGTCACAAAGAAGTCATAGTAAAGTATGTAACAAAAGTCACTAAAAGGTCATAGTATAGTATGTTGAAAAAAGTCATAGTATTGTATGTCAAAAAAACTTACAAAACAGTCATATATAGTACATTGAAAAAGTCATAAAAATGTCATAGTATACGATGTTGAAAAAGTATAGTATAGTATAGTTTTTAGAAAAAATATCATAGTATGGTGAAAAAAAGTCATAGTATAGTATGTAAAAAAAGTCATAGTCACAAAAAGTTGTATATTTTGTTGAAAAAAACTCCCTAAAACTCATAATATAGTTTTTTGAAAAAAGTCACAAAAACGTCATAGTATGTTGAAAAATTCATAAGAGGATGTCGAAAAAAAAGTAACAAAAACTTATAGTATAGTATGTAGAAAAAAGTTGTAGTATAGCATGTCAAAAAAAGTCACAAAAAAGTCATAGTATAGTATGTCGAAAAAAGTCGTAGCATTATAGCATTATAGCAGTATAGCATTCTATACTATGACTTTTTTGATAAACGTTTTTGTGACTTTTTGACATGTCATAGTATAGAATAGTATATTAGTATATTAGTATTCTAATAGTATAGAATGTCGAAAAAGTCCCAAAAAAGTCAAAGTATAATATTTCAAAAAAAGTCATGGTTTAGTATGTAAAAGAATTCACAAAAAGTTAATATTATAATATTTTGAAAAAAGTCATAGTATGGTCATTATAAAATTCATAATAAAGTAATAATAAAGTATAGTTGATAAAAAAGTCACAAAAATGTCATAATATATTATGTCGGAAAAAGTTATAGTATAGTATGTTGAAAAAAGTCACATAAAAGTTATAGTATAGTATGTTGAAAAAGTAATGTTGAAAAAATTCATAAAAAAGTCATAGCACAGTATGCTAAAAAAAGTAAAAAAAAGTCATAGCACAGTATGTCAAAAAAGTAATGTTGAAAAGAATCATAAAAAAGTCATAGCACAGTATGCCAAAAAACAGTCTTGGTACAGTATGTTGAAAAAAGTCTTTAAAAAGTCATAGTAAAGTATATCAAAAATGTCATAAAAACGTCATAGTATAGTATGTTGAAAAAAGTCTTAAAAAAGTCATAGTAAAGTATATCGAAAATGTCATAAAAAACGTCATAGTATAGTATGTTGAAAAAAGATGAAAATGAAAACGTCAGGTATTATAGTATGCCGAAATGTTTTTTTACTGTAGTGTGTCAAAAAAAGTAATAAAAACTCTTAGTAAAGTATGTTGAAAAAAGCAACAAAAATGACATATTATAGCATGTTGAAAAAAAGTAATTAAAATGTCATGATATAGTATGTCGAAAAATTTCACAGTATAGTGTATTGAAAACTCATAAAAACGTATGATATGTAGAAAAACGTCATGTCGAAAAAAGTCATAAAAAAGTCATATTGTAGTATGTCCTACAAAAGTCATAGTATAGTTAGTATAAAATTCATAATAAAGTCATGGTATAGTTCATTAAAAAAAGTCACGAAAACGAAAACGACATAGTGTAGTATGTCGAAAAAAGTCATAGTATAGTTAGTCTAAAATTCATAATAAAGTTTATTAAAACAAAGTCACAAAAACGTCAAAGTATAGTATATCGAAAAAAGTCATAGTATAGTATGTCAAAAAAGTCATGTTGAAAAAAATCATACAAAAGTCATAGCACAGTATGCCAAAAAAAAAGTCTTGGTACAGTATGTGGAAAAAAGTCATTAAAAAAGTATATAAAGTATAAAGTATAGTATATCGAAAAAGTCACAAAAACGTCATAGTATAGTATGTGTGATGGTTGGGGCCGGCTGGCTGTGACTTTTTTGTTTTGTTTACTATCCAATCGGTCTTTTCCCACTGTCAGTTCTCTGTTGGCCCTGTCTTGTCTCTGTTGTTTTTTTCCCCTTTCTCCTCCCACTACTGCTGCCAGCTGATTGAGCGCACCTGGTTTTCATTCCACAATCACCTTCTCCCACTACACGCACCTACCGCCCATCTACAATCAAGATCAGTACTTCAACCCAGGCTCAACAGACCATCTTCGCTTGATCGTTACTCAAGTCACCCTGGTGAACACTGCAAACTTTGCCTCGAAACCTTTGTTCTTCTCTGTCTTTGTGCTAACCCTGCTTACCTTTTCATGTGTTTGTTTTCCGCAGTTACCATCCCACACCTGTCTGTCGTCTCCAGTCAGCAGGCATCTCCATTCGGTCCCCCTCCCACGGCACTCTGCTTCAATCTGCCTCCGTCTTCACTCCTGACCATCCACTCCTCGGCTCCCCAGCCCCAGTGCCTCCCCCTCGGCTTCTCGGCCCCGGTCTCCCCGTACCCCCCCTGAGTGCTCTCGCTCTTCAAGTGCCTTTGCCATCCTACTCCTCGCTCCTGAGCCCTCGCCATCCTACCTGCCTCTTCCCCTGTCCCTGGCGTCCACCTCCCCACTCCCTTTTACCTTCTTTTCCAAATAAACCTTTGACTTTGAGCCTAGCGTTTGAGTCCGTTCTGTTTCCCCCATCACAGTATGTTGAAAAAAATCACAAAAACGTCACAGTATAGTATATCGAAAAAGTCATAAAACGCATGGTATGTAGAAAAAAGCCATAGTATAGTATGTTGAAAGAAGTTATTGTATAGTATGTCAAAAAAAGTCACAAAAAGTAATATTATAGTATGTCGGAAGAAATCATAAAGTCACTATGGTTTGATGAAAAAAGTCATAGTACAGTATGCCAAAAAAAAGTCATGGTACAGTATGTGGAATAAAGTCATAAAGAGTCATAGTATAGTACATCGAAAAAGTCACAAAAACGTCATAGTATCGTATGTCGAAAAAACTCACAAAAAAGTCACCGTATAGTATAACGAAAAAATCATAACGTATGGTATGTAGAAAAATGTCATAGTATAGTAGGTCGAAAAACGTCATAGTATAGATGTCAAAAAAAGTAATTGTATAGTATGTTGAAAAAAAGTCAAAAAAGTCATAGTATACAAGGTCGAAAAAGATCACAAAAACGTCATAGTATAGTATGTCGAACAAAGTCTTATGTCGAAAAAAGTCACAAAAAATCATAGTATAATATGTCGAAAAAAAGTCATAGTAGTAGTAGTACAGTTTTTCCAAACAAGTCATAATATAGTAGGCCCAACAAGTAAAAAAAAGTCATAGCATAGTATGTCGAAAAAAGTCAGAAAAAGGGTCATAGTATAGTTTGTCGAAAAAAATCATAAAAAAGTCATCGTATAGTATGTCTAAACGTAATAAAAAAGTTATAGTATAGTTTGTCTAAACGTAATAAAAAAGTCATAGTATAGTATGTCGGAAAAAAATCATAAAAAGTCATAGTGTAGTATGTCAAAAAACGTCATTGTATAGTATGTCGAAAAACGCAACAAAAACATGTAGTATGTCAAAAAAAGATATAAAAAAGTCTTAGTATAGTAGGTCGAAAAAGGTCATAAAAAGTTATAGTATAGTATGTCTAAACGTAATAAAATATTCATAGTATAGTATGTCGGAAAAAATCATAAAAAGTCATAGTGTAGTATCTCGAAAAAAGTCACAAAAGTCATATCATGTGGAAAAAAGTCATGGCATAGTATGTCAAAAGAAGTCACAAAAAAGTCATAGTACAGTATGTCTAAAAGTAATGAAAATTTCTTAGTATAGTATGTCAGAAAAATCATAAAAGAGTCACAGTATAGTTTGTTAAAAAAAAGTCATAGTATAGTCCTGTATGTTGAAAAAAGTCATAGAAATGTCATAATATAGTTTGTCGAAAAAGATCTTAGCATAGTATGTCGAAAAAAGTCATAAAAAGTCATAGTATAGTATGTCAAAAAAATGTCATTGTATAGTATGTCGATAAAAGTCACAAAAAAGTCATAGTATAGTATGCCAAAAAAAGTCACAAAAATGTCATAGTATCGTATGTCGAAAAAACTCACAAAAAGGTCATAGTATCGTATGTCGAAAAAACTCACAAAAAAGTCACCGTATAGTATAACGAAAAAATCATAAAAACGTATGGTATGTAGAAAAACGTCATAGTATAGTATGTCGAACAAAGTCTTATATCGAATAAAGTCACAAAAAATCATAGTATAATATGTCGAAAAAAAGTCATAGTAGTAGTAGTACAGTTTTTCCAAACAAGTCATAATATAGTAGGCCCAACAAGTAAAAAAAAAGTCATAGTATAGTATGTCGAAAAAAGTCATAAAACAGTCATTGTATATCATGTGTAAAAGAATCATAGCATAGTATGTCGAAAAAAGTCACAAAAAGTCATTGTATAGTATGTCGGAAAAAATCATAAAGTCACTATGGTTTGATGAAAAAAGTCATAGTACAGTATGTCGAAAAAAGTCAGAAAAAGGTCATAGTATAGTTTGTCGAAAAAAATCATAAAAAAGTCATCATATAGTATGTCTAAACGTAATAAAAAAGTCATAGTATAGTATGTCGGAAAAAAATCATAAAAAGTCATAGTGTAGTATGTCAAAAAGAAGTCATAGTATAGTCCTGTATGTCGAAAAAAGTCATAGAAATGTCATAATATAGTTTGTCGAAAAAGATCTTAGCATAGTATGTCGAAAAAAGTCATAAAAAGTCATAGTATAGTATGTCAAAAAAATGTCATTGTATAGTATGTCGAAAAAAGTCACAAAAAAGTCGTAGTATAGTATGCCAAAAAAAGTCACAAAAATGTCATAGTATAGTATGTCGAAATAAGTCATAAAAACCGTCATTGTATAGTATGTTGACAAAAGTCACAAAAAAGTCAGTACATTATTTCGAAAGTCATAAAAACATTATAGTATAGTATGTCGATAAAAGCAACAAAAACAACATATAGTATGTCGACAAAAGATATAAAATAGTCTTAGTATAGTAGGTTGAAAAAGGTCATAAAAAGTTATAGTATAGTCTAAACGTAATAAAATATTCATAGTATAGTATGTCGGAAAAAAATCATAAAATGACAATGTGTAGTATGTCAAAAAAACGTCATTGTATAGTATGTCGAAAAAAGTCACAAAAAAGTCAGTACATTATTTCGAAAGTCATAAAAACATTATAGTATAGTATGTCGAAAAAAGCAACAAAAACATGTAGTATGTCGAAAAAAGATATAAAAAAGTCTTAGTATAGTAGGTTGAAAAAGGTCATAAAAAGTTATAGTATAGTCTAAACGTAATAAAATATTCATAGTATAGTATGTAGGAAAAAATCATAAAATGACAATGTGTAGTATCTCGAAAAAAGTCATTGTAAATCATGTGGAAAAAAGTCATGGCAAAGTATGTCAAAAGAAGTCACAAAAAAGTCATAGTATGTCTAAAAGTAATGAAAATGTCTTAGTATAGTATGTCGGAAAAAATCATAAAAGAGTCACAGTATAGTTTGTTGAAAAAAGTCATAGTATAGTCCTGTATGTCAAAAAAAGTCAAAGAAATGTCATAGTATAGTTTGTCGAAAAAGATCTTAGTATGCTAAGATCTTTTTCGACAAACTATAATAAAATATTCATAGTATAGTATGTAGGAAAAAATCCTAAAAAGTCATAGTGTAGTATGTCGAAAAAAGTCATAAAAAAGCCATAATATAATACATTGAAAAAGTTGTAAAAAATGTTATAGTAAAGTATGTCGAAAAACGTCATAAAAAAGTCCTTGTATATTATATGGAAAATAGTCATAGCATTTTATGTCGAAAAAATGGGATTTAAGGAGCTAGACAGCCTTTGGGACAAAGGTCACCTCTGGGTCTTATGGCCTTGACGGCGGAGTCTTCGCCTTGAGCGGAGCCACTCAAACATTGAAAACATGACATGTGATGGATCACAAAGGTCTGCTGTTCGCATAGCGTGGACAGAGCTCTCAGGGGGTGTCCAATAATTCTGGAACAGACTTGATAAACAGTGTATGTAAGCAGTTCCTGTTTTAAAGACTAATGGAATAAAACCAACAAGTGAAGGAAAAGGTTATCACACTTTCAATAAATGAGTTAGTTGTAAAAATAGTATGTCGAAAAAGGTCATAGTATAGTATGTCAAAAAAAGTCATAAAAAAGTAATTGTATATTGTTTGGAAAAAAGTCATAGCATATTATGTCAAAAAAAGTCACAAAAAAAGTCATTGTAAAGTATATCGGAAAAAGTCACAAAAACATCATAGTAGATCTTTATTGTTATTGTATGCGATACAACAAAATTCTGTTGGAGCCATCCTCTCCAAATAGCAGCATAGAGTAAAAAGAAAAACATTCTCACCCAAGCACATCTCGCACATACACGAGATGCCAGTTGGGGGTGTGATGAACAGTGGCAATAACAATCACAATAAAGATAATGGAACAGTGACTAGAAATAGTAGTCGTAGTAGTTTATGGCATAGCAGGGCACTGTAGGGCGTTACAGGATGTAGCATGACACAGCAGAGCATAGCAGGACATAGCAGGATGCATCAGGATGCAGCAGGACACTGCAGGGCATTGCAGAGCGTAGCAGGAAGTGCAGCAGGACCACGGCGACAGCTGCAACCATGATTTTGGTGCCACCCTAATCCAAGGAAACATGCTGGGTGAAAAAAAAACCTAAGGACTCCGGGGAACAAGCTCCCCAGAGCTAGGTTAGTAACAAGCATTTCTGGGACAAGGATGCACGCAAATGGAAAGAGAGAGGAGAGAGAAGCTCAGTGTGTCAAAGGAAGTCCCCCAGCAGTCTAAAACTATAACAGCATAATTAAGAGAGACAGGTTAAGGAGAGGAGCCTGGTCAGGCTGGAACTCTCCCCAACCGGATCGGGTTGTACTGGCCTGCCTCCCTCTATTTTATATCATATATTTATATGTTATATCATTGATTATATGTTAAATGAATCTTACGACTATGAAGAGAGCAGGTGGGCCGGGTTAGGTGGACGCTGCAAGTCTTCACTCCCTAACTATAAGCCTTATAGAAGAGGAGAGTTTTAAGTTTTAGAGACTCTAGGAACCACAAGTAACTCTGTATTCTGGGAGCACAGTGCTCTAGTAGGACAATAAGGTACTTTGATGATAAAAAAAAATTATAAAAATGTCATAGTATGTAAAAAAAGTTCGTCATAATATAGAATGTCGAAAAAAATCATAAAGACGTCATAGTACAGTATGTCGAAAAATGTGATAGTATAGTATGTCGAAAAAAGTCATAGTATAGTATATCAAAAAAGTCACAAAAAGTCATAGTATGTTCCATCCATCCATCCATCTTCGTCCGCTTATCCGGTGTCGGGTCGCGGGGGGAGCAGCTCCAGCAGGGGACCCCAAACTTCCCCTTCCCGAGCAACATTAACCAGCTCCGACTGGGGGATCCCGAGGCGTTCCCAGGCCAGGTTGGAGATATAATCCCTCCACCTAGTCCTGGGTCTTCCCCCGAGGCCTCCTCCCAGCTGGACGTGCCTGGAACACCTCCCTAGGGAGAGCCCAGGGGGCATCCTTACCATATGCCCGAACCACCTCAACTGGCTCCTTTCGACGCAAAGGAGCGGCTCTACTCGAGGCTCCTCACGGATGACTGAGCTTCTCACCCTATCTCTAAGGGAGACGCCAGCCACCCTCCTGAGGAAACCCATTTCGGCCGCTTGTACCCAGGATCTCGTTCTTTCGGTCATGACCCAGCCTTCATGACCATAGGTGAGGGTAGGAACGAAAAGCCTTCTGGCTCAGCTCTCTTTTCGTCACAACGGTGCGATAGATGGAATGTAATACCGCACCCGCTGCGCCGATTCTCCGACCAATCTCCCGCTCCATTGTCCCCTCACTCGCGAACAAAACCCCAAGGTACTTGAACTCCTTCACTTGGGGTAAGGACTCATTCCCTACCTGGAGAAGGCATTCCATCAGTTTCCTGCTGAGAACCATGGCCTCCGATTTAGAGGTGCTGATCCTCATCCCAACCGCTTCACACTCGGCTGCGAACCGATCCAGTGAGTGCTGAAGGTCGCAGGCCGATGATGCCATCAGGACCACATCATCTGCAAAAAGCAGCGATGAGATCCCCAGCCCACCGAACTGCAACCCCTCCCCACCCCGACTACGCCTCGATATCCTGTCCATAAATATTACAAACAGGATTGGTGACAAAGCGCAGCCCTGGCGGAGGCCAACCCTCACCTGAAACGAGTCCGACTTACTGCCGAGAACCCGGACACAGCTCTCACTTTGGTCGTACAGAGATTGGATGGCCCTGAGTAGAGACCCCCTCACCCCATACTCCCGCAGCACCTCCCACAGTATCTCCCGGGGACCCGGTCATACGCCTTCTCCAAATCCACAAAACACATGTAGACCGGTTGGGCATACTCCCAGGCCCCCTCCAGGATCCTCGAGAGTGAAGAGCTGGTCCGTTGTTCCACGACCAGGACGGAATCCGCATTGTTCCTCCTCAACCTGAGGTTCGACTATCGGCCGAACCCTCCTTTCCAGCACCTTGGAGTAGACTTTACCAGGGAGGCTGAGAAGTGTGATACCCCTGTAATTGGCACACACCCTCTGGTCCCCCTTTTTAAAAAGGGGAACCACCACCCCAGTCTGCCACTCCTTTGGCACTGTTCCAGACTTCCACGCAATGTTGAAGAGACGTGTCAACCAGGACAGCCCCTCCACACCCAGAGCCTTGAGCATTTCTGGACGGATCTCATCAATCCCCGGGGCTTTGCCACTGTGGAGTTGTTTGACTACATCAGTGACTTCCGCCCGGGAAATCGACGACAATCCCCGTCATCCTCCAGCTCTGCCTCTAACATAGAGGCGTGATAGTCGGATTCAGGAGTTCCTCAAAATGCTCCTTCCACCGCCCTATTACCTCCTCAGTTGAGGTCAACAGTGTCCCATCCTTACTGTACACAGCTTGGATGGTTCCGCTTCCCCTCCTGAGGTGGCGAACAGTTTTCCAGAAGCACTTTGGTGCCGCCGAAAGTCCTTCTCCATGTCTTCTCCAAACTTCTCCCACACCCGCTGCTTTGCCTCTTTCACGGCAGAGGCTGCAGCCCTTCGGGGCCGCTCGGTACCCTGCAACTGCCTCCGGAGTCCTCTGGGATAACATATACCGGAAAGACTCCTTCTTCAGTCGGACGGCTTCCCTGACCACCGGTGTCCACCACGGTTCGTGGGTTACCGCCCCTTGAGGCACCTAAGACCCTAAGACCACAGCTCCTCCGCGCGCAGCTTCAGCAATGGAAACTTTGAACATTGTCCACTCTGGGTTCAATGCCCCCAGCCTCCACAGGGATGCACAAAAGCTCGCCGGAGGTGCGAGTTGAAAGTCCGTTGGACAGGGCGCCTCCTCAGACGTTCCCAATTTACCCCGCACTACACGCTTGGGCTTGTACCAGGTCTGTCCAGAGTCTTCCCCACCCCTGACCCAACTCACCACCAGATGGTGATCGGTTGACAGCTCTGCCCCTCTCTTCACCCGAAGTTCAAACATACGGCCTCAGATCAGATGAAACGATTATAAAATCGATCATTGACCTTCGGCCTAGGGTGCTCTGGTACCAGGTACACTTATGAGCATCCCTATGTTCGAACATGGTGTTCGTTATAGACAATCCATGACTAGCACAGAAGTCCAACAACAAACAACCACTCTGGTTTAGATCAGGGAGGCCGTTCCTCCCCAATCACGCCTCTCCAGGTGTCTCCATCATTGCCCACGTAGCGCTTGAAGTCCCCAGCAGAACAATGGAGTCCCCCACTGGCCCCATGCAGGACTCCACTCAAGGTCTCTAAGAAGGCCGAATACTCCGAACTCCTGTTTGGTGCATATGCACAAACAACAGTCAGAGTTTTCCCCCACAACCCGGCAGGCGTAGGGAGGCGCACCCTCCGTCCAACCGGGGTAAACCTCAACGTAGCGCGCGCTCAGCCGGGGCTTGTTAGTATCCCGACACCCGCCCGGCGCCGCACACCCTGAGCAACCTCGGAGAAGAAAAAGAGTCCAACCCTATCCATGAGTACGGTTCCAGAACCGAGACTGTGCGTAGAGGTAAGCCCCACCAGATCTAACCGTTGGCGCTCCACCTCCCGCACCAGTTCCGGCTCCTTCCCCACAGAGAGGTGACGTTCCAAGTCCCCAGAGCCAGCGTCTGCTGCCCGGGTCTGGTCCGTCGAGGCCCTGACCTTCACTGCCACCCATGTGGCAGCCGCACCGGACTCCAGCGGTTTTTCATAGTATGTTATGTCAAAAATGTCATAGTATTAAAAAAAAAAAAAAAAAAAAAAAAAAAAAAAAAAAAAAAAAAAATATATTATGTGGAAAAAAGTCATGGTATAGTATGTGGAAAAAAGTCATAGTATAGTATGTCGAAAAAAGTAATGAAAAAGTCATTGTATATTATGTGGAAAAAAGTCATATAGTATAGTATGTTGAAAAAAATCTTAAAAAGTCATTGTATAGTATGTCAGAAAAAAGTAATGAAAACGTCATAGTTTAGTATGTCGACAAAAGTCAGTATAGTATGTCGAAAAAAGTAATGAAAAAGTAATTGTATATTATGTCAAAAAATGTCATAGTATAGTATGTCGAAAAAAGTCATAGTATAGTATATCAAAAAAAGTCACAAAAAGTCATAGTATAGTATGTCAAAAAATGTCATAGTATGTCGAAAAAAGTCATAGCAAAAAAGTAATTGTATAGTATGTCGGAAAATAGTAATAGCAAAGTATGTCGAAAAAAGTCACAAAACGTCATAGTATGTCAAAAAAAGTAAGTTGAAAAAAGTCTTATGTTGAAAAAATCACAAAAACGTCATAGTATGTCAAAAAAAGTCATAGTATAGTATGTCGAAAAAAAGTCACAAAAAGTCATTGTATAGTATGTCAGAAAAAGTCATAATGAAGTCATAGTATTTTATGTCGAAAAAGTCATAGTATAGTATGTTGAAAAAAGTTACAAAAAAGTCATTGTATATTATGTGGAAAATAGTAGTAGCAAAGTATGTCGAAAAAAGTCACAAAAAGTCACAAAAAGTCATTGTATAGTATGTCGGAAAAAGTAAAAAAAACATAGTATAGTAAGTTAAAAAAAGTCTTATGTTGAAAAAAACGTCATAGTAAATGAAGTAAAAAAAAACGTGCTGAAAGATCAACTATACAGGCAGCGGAAAGGAAATGGCGGAAATCTAAACACCCAGATGATCTGCTTACCTATCAATCTCTTCTTTCCTCCTTCGCTGCCTCTATTTCTGCAGCAAAAAGCTCTTTTTATCAAACCAAAATTGAATCCTCTTTCTCGAACCCCAAAAAACTTTTTTCCATCTTCTCTAACCTCCTAGAATCCCCCAGTCCACCTCCTCCCTCCTCCCTCCTCCCTCCTCCCTCCTACCAACCCACTTTGTCAACCACTTTGTAAAAAAGATAGATGACATACGCGCTTCATTCTCCACCACACCTCCTGAAATCACCTTACCATCCATCACATCCAGTACTCTTTCCTCTTTCCTCCCTCTATCTCCAACTCAAATTCTTACTTTGATTACCTCTGCCCGCCCAACCACCTGCCCCCTTGATCCTATCCCTTCTCACCTTCTCCAGTCTATTGCTCCTGACCTTCTTCCTTTCCTCACCCATCTCATTAACATCTCCTTGTCAACTGGCTGTTTCCCCGATGCCCTCAAAGAGGTAAGAGTGACCCCACTACTCAAAAAACCAACACTCGACTCCTCTGAGATAAATAACTATAGACCCGACTCCCTTCTTCCATTTCTATCTAAAACTCTTGAGTGTGCCATTTATAATCAACTCTCTACCTATCTCCACCAGAACAACCTTCTTGATCCCCACCAGTCTGGCTTCAAGGCTGGTCACTCAACAGAAACTGCCCTCCTTGCTGTCACTGAGCAGCTTCACATCGCTAGAACAACCTCTCTCTCTTCCATCATCATCCTTCTGGACCTTTCTGCTGCCTTTGACACAGTGAACCACCAGATCCTCATTTTGACACTCCAGAATCTGGGTGTCTCAGGCTCTGCGCTCTCATTGCTCACATCTTACCTGGCAGACCGAACCTACCGGGTAACTTGAAGAGGTTCTAGCTCAGACACAAAACTGGGGTTCCTCAGGGATCAGTCCTGGGTCCCCTCCTCTTTTCTCTGTATACCAACTCTCTCGGGTCTGTCATTCAGTCGCACAGTTTTTCTTATCACAGCTACGCAGATGACACCCAACTAATTCTCTCCTTTCCGAAGTCTGAAACTCAAGTAGCAGAACGTATCTCGGCCTGTCTGACTGACCTTTCTTCTTGGATGTCCACACATCATCTGAAACCCAATCTTGACAAGACTGAGCTCCTTTTCCTTCCAGGGAAGGGCTCTCCTACCCAAGACCTGACTATAATAATAATAATTGATAACTCTGTGGTAGTCCCCACCCAGACTGCTAGAAACCTGGGTGTGACACTTGACGACCAAGTCTCCTTCACTGCCAACATTGCTGCAACTACCCGATCATGTAGATACATGCTGCATAACATTACACAGAAAGTGGCTTCAAGACACTAGTACTTACATACAGGGCCATGAATGGATCAGCCCCCGCTTACATCCAGGACATGGTCAAACCATATACCATATACCAAATTACATGTAATGTAATGTAATGAGTGTGCAAAGCAAGTCTAATAGAACCCAAATCACAACCAAACATAACCCTGCTGGGCAGGAGGAGAGAGAGACAGACAAATTTGGCGTATCCAACCCTCTTGTATCAATCAGGAGAAGTTGATTCAAGTGTGGCTCATCCGACTCAGTCTGTATAAAGTACTTGAAAGCAATACCTTTGAAAGAAAGTAAAGAGAATGACTTTGGCAAAAGTTAAACTCACCTTTTAGAATTTTACTTGAGTCAAACGTATCTGATATTTATTGTACTTAAGTATCAAAAGTATTTTTTTGAAATTAAATATACCTAATAAGTAAAAGTAAAAAAATTTGATCATGAACTTTATTGGAGCTTCCTTTTAGTAAAGCATAATATTCAGTTTTTCCACACCTTTATAATCTTTAAATTCAAAGTCTTTTCAAAGGACTTTCCAGGCACAATTTCCTCAGGTTCGAGGACCAAACACTGCATATTTTGTGAGAGCTGACAAAAAAACAGAAACAGAATTTTAAAAAAATTGTGAGCAAGAATTTTCACTCCAAACGTACAAAAACATTTCTTGCAAATACGTGTGTATTTGGTGTGTAACGTTATCTTCATCACCCATTCACCAGTGTCGTCGGGGTGGTCATCATCTGTTACGTTGGCAGCAGAGCCTGCAGCAGGTGCTTCCATGACGCTATTAGTTATTATGTTGTCTTTCTCTTTTTCTTTAGTTTTGGCAATCTAGGAGCAATGATTCGCCAAACCTCAATTTTTGTATGATTTTATTTTGTAGTAACGAAGATGCTTAGGGGAAATGAAGTGGAGTTTTTTTATGACTCAGAAATGGCACATCCAGCCCTCAGGAGGAGTTGATTCAGGTGTGGCTCATCCTGCTGACACACCTCGGCTACTCTGCTAGTACCATCAAAAGATTGAGTAGTGCTTTTCTGTGTTTTGCTGGTTTACTGATGTTACAGCTGACATTGTTTTACTATATCAAAATCAAGTAAAAATCAACTAGTACCAGTGAATTAGTACCAATGAAGTGTTAGTCATAATTGAAAATCCAAAGTTTAAAAAAAAAACATAACGAGGTCTTTCGATTTGGTTTCAATGCCATGCATCAATGTATTTTCAATACGTCTGCCTGACAATACTTCACTGGTGATTCAATCATATTGTGCTCTCTGGATTGCTCTCACTGATTGATTTTAATAAACTGATTAAAAAAAGTACTTAACTAAGATCCAGATACCTTTCAGTTCATATAACTTTCTGCTTTCTACTGCAATTTGATAGAGCCTGCATCAAAAAGTGACTCAAACGTTTTCTCAACTCACTAACACTCACTCTGCTATTGTACATCTTAAAACAGCCAATTGAATAGTAGTAGTAGTAGTAGTAATAGTAGTAGTAGGCGTAGTAACATCGCAATTATATATATATATATATATATATATATATAATTGCGATGTTTACTTTCTGTGTCAACACATCCACACCTTATGATGCTTGGTGGAAAACACGGAATCTTGCCAAATCTTCCCAAATGTCATACTATACTTCCTATGTACTGTATGCATTCAACTGAGATGTTTTTCTGTTTTCCATGTTAGCCATGCTAGCAGCTCTAGGGTTGGCAATGCTCGTCTGTTTGTCTCTCACTCCACCACAGAGCTAAAATATTTTAACATCTATTGGATGGATTGCCAATACATTTTGTACAGGGTCCCAAGAGGATGAAGCCACTGATTTTGATTATGCACCAACATGAGGTTGACATTGGATTTTTTATCCATCCAACTATTGGATGGATTGGCATGATATGTGATGTATCATGGCACCATCATTTTGTGTCAAAATGTGTCCAATACATCACCAACATTCAGCAGCATTGAGAATAATGTGGTGAAGATCTGTCTTGATAAGAGGTCAAACTTAATCTGACATGGTTTTGATCAGCTAAAGTGATGCACATGACTTGTGTGTCCTGCCTGAACTGACATAAGATCTCAGTGGAGAGAAGCCCTCGGGGGACAAACCACTACAGTGAAGTTGCACAACACCACAAGACTATTTGGATCAGAATTAGTTAACATGATGGCAAAATGAAACTCTGATAAAAATATCTGTAATCAGATTTTAATTTAGCAATTGTGGAATGCAGTGCAATCCTGTTATTTCCCAGGTTTTACCCAATTTACCACATGATCTAGCAGAAAATATTTACATTGAGCTGGAAAAAGGGGAAATCAGTCACGGAACTAACAGACAGCCATCCCCTATGAATTACTCTAATTTATATCATTAACTGAAGGTGGCTATGCCTCTCTGCATGTGAGCTGCTGGGAAGCATTTTCTTTTTCCATCTCCCTCAACAAACTATTCCTTTAAGCTCAGATCCAGTTTCTTTCCAGTCATGCAACATTAACTGCACTTTAAAAAATCAGTAGCTTGATGTTCATTCTCACAAATTAGGCCATTAACGTCATTGGTGTGCCAGGAACAGCACTCACATTTTGACGCAAATGTATCAGTTATGGCTTAAAGAATGACCTCCTCTTTTAAAACCACCTCAGCGCTTTTTGCATTTTCCAGAAAAAAAGATAATCAAAAGAGTTGAAAAAATACAATATAAAGCAGCTCCAAGATGAATCTGGACACACCCATCTAACTTTAAAAAACTGACCACACTCCTCAAGCTTATGTTCACTTTAACCAGTGTTTTATTTCTACACATAAATGACAGCAAAATGAACATGATACTCATATTTATGACTCTTCCTTATGAAAATATAGTACACATCAGACATGTTTTGCCATGTACCAGAGCACCAAAAATATATATAATTGCAACTGTGAAAATAGAGATAAAACATTGACTGAAACATAAAAGTCCAATCTGTGGTATATGTGCCTGAAAAAGTGCATACTGTGTAAGAACCAAAGAGAGAGGAGGCCATCAGAGGGAGGGAGGGACTACTGAGTCTGATGGCTACCTTTACAGTGTGGTGAAATTCTCAGCAAACACAAAGGCATTGGGATAAGACTCGACAATATACAGTTTGGAGTGAGGAGAAATGAAAGCGATTTGCAGACAAATTTGAAATTAACTTCTCAATGCATAACAAAGATCAGTCAAGTTTGATTATGAAGATCAATTCCAACAGACCCAGAAATGACCATTATGATTTTATTCATCTTGACAACAAATAAATAATTCATGACTCAATGGATAAATTCATGGTTTAGACAACTGACAACAGTGCTTGTACTAAGCCATTATTAACAAATAAATGCTGACAGCGAGTGGTGTGGTAAAGCATCACAGGTCTTTTTTTCTGTCTTGCAGGTGATACTTTGACACAATGCACAACATATTCACGGTTCATCTCTTTGTATAAGTTATGATACAAATCAATCCAAGAGCTACTCCCAAACAGTTAGTACATGGTTTGCAAATACAATCATCATATAATATTATTTACATCTTAAAATATATTTGTTGAGCAATCGGGTACGAAACATCGCAGTAATACCACTAGATATCCACATAATATGTAAATACACTTTTTTTGTACTTCCCACTTAGAAAAAAGGACAAGTCACCTTTTTTATTTATTGAGGGATTAGGAAACATACATAAGTGGACCATTCTATAACCAGAGGCCAGTGAGAGGTACTGTGTTACAATACACAAAGAGAATGTCTTACAACAAGATGGCACATCAGTATTTTTCTCCACAGTGATATGAGCAAACATATTAGGGCTTCAGACACTATTTCTTAAACTCCCCATCACTTTGTAATGACTTAGACACTACAAAGCTTCTGCCATTTTTAGACAAGCAATACAACAACCAGGTGTTAAATTAGAAACAAAGGAGCGACTGTTGATGGAAAATGTGGAGAGGTATCAAAGCCTGTCAAAAAAGACTGCTATACACATCATATTATGTGATAAGCATAGGCTCTAGGTGAGGAGAACTGTGCTCCTTCAGCCTAACTTCAAAAGGCTCTGTAAGCTGGGCAAACACCCTCTCTCATTTTCACAGGGCCAGCTTAACCCTGGCAGCCCTGTGAAGGCATACCTGACAGTGACAGATGAGGCAGTGTGTCGAGGAGGAGTGAGGGAGGGGGCGGTGGGAGTCCCAGAAAGGGATGGCTGCCACCCCCAGGAGAAACTCTGACTCATTGGCCTCGGCTTGTTGCCAGTCAGCGCTGGCCACCCCTGGCCCAGGGGCAGCCACTGTGAGTACACATTTTCACACCTGGACAAATAGCTAGACAGGCCAGGAAAAGCAGCCCACCCATCCCTACCTCTCTCTCTCTGCCCACCTTCTACTTTTCCGCTATCCAAGAACAGTCTATTTGGGGCACCATGGGCTGCCTTCTGACCTACAGTCCTTCTTTCCCTTCATTTATGATCCCTCTCTTTGCCACTTCTCCTGTCCTCGGCTGGCTGTGTACAAATATTCTTTGTGCCTTACACTGGTCTCTTGAAACATAATTTTCTATATTATGGATTCATGTATTTGACGATTATATACTTGGTTCTCTTTTCACAACTCCTAGTACGTATGGTTAATGTGTGCATTTAAAAAAATAAGCAAATAAAGAAAAAAAATAAACTTTACATTCTGGTTTTAAAAGGAAAGAAAAAGATACACTGCACTCAGTAACATTTGAACATGTGGTGAATCCTCATTGGATGCAAGCAGTGTCCATCTACACTTAATGACCAATGAGACAAGTTCTTGTGTGGTTGTGGGCCTGTATGTCTGATCAATGCTTGAAAGCAATGATCACAACAGAGCATGATGACAGAGACAAAATGACAATTTTGACTCACAACCAATAATGTTTTTGTTTATAAGAACAATGTAAAAAATAACTTACATGGACATTAAATATAACTTAAAAAAGTATAACACTCTCAATAAATATTTCTACTATTTACACCATTGTTATGAGATGCACAAATGTCACTAAAATACCAAAAATATAGAAGCAGCAAACATTACAGGCATGAGGTACAGCAAGGGATCCTGTGGTGACTACAGTAGAGAGGTGATGTCCTCATCCAATGCGTAATCTTATACTTCTTTCCATGAATATCTTGGGTAGCTATGGCTTATGGGTACCTTCTCCAATATTAAGAATATAATTTTTCAAGTTGACATGCAGTCACATTCTGTAGCCTTTCTGATAGTAATAACTATCAGTTGTTTTGGTATCCAGACATTGACTAATAAAACAAGTAATGGTTGAGGAGGATATTTTTAAGTTAGTCAAAGTATGTGGAAGCAACGGCAGGTTATGTCCACTCAGTTTATAAAATGAAGGGAAGGATCCAATGACAGATTTTGGATTCATCCATTCAAACGGCTTGAATGGTTCTCCAGTGACCTCAATGGCAGATGATGAACCCCAGTACTGCATGTCATTGGCTTAGTGCAGTGATTGAAGGTCAGTCTCTCCCCACTGGTAACAGTTATATGTAAAGCAGCAGTATCTGGAGTGCTAATATTACGTATAATTTGATAATATCAACATAATACAAGTCTTTTTTTTTTTACAAGGGCTATATATGTTTTCATATCAAGTGTTAAATGCAATCTTCGTAAAGATGTAGCCTTCACAACATCCTAACGAAGTTTCATATTTCATAAAAGTTACAGTCTCTCAAGAGTCATAGAGTTATAATGGGAATTCCTTCATTTAAGCTTTCCCCTCCCCTTTGACATCTCTTGGTTTCTCTGCCAAAATGTACATCTTTAACCTAAGATGATGTACTACACACATCAGGGCAACTAATTTGCGTTGTGTTGATGTGTAACCTATTTTTCTTTTGGGGGAATGGATGGATACATGGTTTATAGTGACAATACCTCCCTACTTCATTGATAACCTCTAATGCAAAGTCAGTTTAGGTTGGAGAGGAGTATATGTTCAGAAACAAATAAAACACTAATGACAGGAAAGCTAATAGCAACACAGGGAGTCAAACGACCGAATATAACATACAGTTTGTTTCAGATCACCATTCTGACAATAGCAGCTTCTAACATTTTTGAAAGATATACTTTTTCTTCTTACATGGAAACTAAAAAAGTGCAGTAACTGAGGTCAATAATACAAACACTGATTAAATATGACAGTTTGTAAAAATGAAATACATGAAAACAAAAACAAAAAAAACTTTTTCAACACTCTTGTCCATCAAGAACATAATAATATTTACATGATATTTTTGATTTTTCTTTATTATTATTTGGTGGAAAATAATACCTTCATGTTCTCTGCATGTTGTTGTAGTTCTTCACTAATATTGGTTTTAAAATGACATGAAGTTGAAATTGAAATTGAAATTGAATGAAATAACTCTTACATTGCCACTTGATGATCTGGAATGCTATAGCAGCCTAATATGAGTCTGAGGGACTGTGCCATTGGCCCAAATTAAATGAAAAGTCGTAATCATGCTGATTGTAACCACAACTATGTTTGCAGCTGACTAAGAACAGCTAATTTTAGGCAAATATGCCACGCAGCCTTAATTGTCAAATGTGCATGAAAAAAAAAAAACTAGTGTACATGTGTCTGGAATGAAGAATAACAAAATACAAATCTATTGTAGCAGCCATATAATCTACTGAAGTTAATTGGTGGGGACGGACACCCGAGTTCACAATACTGAAAAGTGCTGATCAGAACAACCATGGGCACTTTTTACTGCAGAGACAAATGTAACGGTTAAATTAATTACTTAAACACTAGACCAGCAGAGAATCTCAGGGACCTTTGATCATATTGTGACTGCAAGTGCTGTGTTGACATATACATCCAAATGTCATTTTCATGTATAGCATTGTTGCCTGCAGAGCTACAGCTGAGGGTCCAATACTACTGGGAGGGGAGAGAATGAGAGATATGTGTGTCAGATGTGGTCTCCTTCCTCCAATACTGATTCTCACTAAGAGCTATGGCCTGTATCCAACCCTTTAATGCTGTACTCTTGCGTGACTTTGCTGTGCAGTACTGTGCGATCCAAAAAGCCACAGACTCCTGACAAGCATTGACTACATTCTGAACAGGGCTGGGGTCATTTTATTTTCAGTTTAAACATTTTTGAATCTGTGCTTGAGGTAACAAAGTTCTGATTAAGCACTATGAGGGAGTAGTTCAAACTGAAACTAAAATCACCCCAAGCCGAAGTGAGGTGTTAACAATGACATTCTTTAAGTTGTGGTCAATGTATGTAGTATTTTTCTTGAGCAGTTGGGTTAAACGGGAATGACATGTGAGGTTCTGGGTTTTTTAAGGTTCATAGTGCATTTCATATGTGGTGTTTTCAACATGTATTCTCTGAAAGTATTATGGACTAACATGCAAGTGTGAATGAATGCTATAAAGAGATACTGTAAGCAGCAAGGCAGACAAAGCTGTCTACCCCTATTAGATATGATGATATGAAGATGGCAAGTAGCAGCAAACACAGTAGCAGAAGCCATGCTAAAAATGCTTTAATTATGCATTCAGGATTTTGATCTAAGTATAAAATTGTCTTAGGAAATTGTGTGTGTGGTTGGTCAACAATTAGTTGCCATTTTTTGTGTGTGTTTATGTGCATTTTATTTTGGCTTTTGTGTTGAATTTGTGGCTTAAAACAATATGGCTGTCTCATTCCTCACCAAGCTAGGAATAACCTCTATAGCCTCTGATGTGCCTATGAAGAAACACATTACTGAAAAGGACATCGAGATTCAGGATGTCTGACCAGTATGAGACCAGGAATGATATAAGCACAATCGTCTAGCCATCCAGAAAAAATGTTGAACATGCCTTCAAAGTGTCTGAGGATTATTTTTTAACATTTGTCTTGATTTCCTTCATATTTGCAAAACACAGAGCCAACATCAACATAATCCCCCACTTGCACATTTTGATTTACTTTTGGTTCAATCATGTGATTGTAGAGCAAGGTCACTAAAATAGACACCAAAGCCAGCACAAAACTGAACAAAAGGCATGCTACCTAGGCTTGGTTATGTTTTTGTTTAGGTTTTGTTTGTTTTCTTCTTGAAAAAAAAAAAGTCTGCTTCATGTTTTTTTTCTTCTCCTTACTATATATGTTTTTTTTAAATGATATTGCAGGGTTACTTTCCTTTTAGCTGAGAAATGAAGTTTTCTGTGGAGTCTCATGAGTCTCATCCTCTGTTCTAGATCTTTCTGTGATGTGGAGGCAGAGGCATTTCAACTGGTTGGGGTTGCAGTATGAATGGAGAGGTATGCCTGTTAAGCAGCAGGCAGGAAATTGGAGGCCGAGAGGAGGATGAAGGAGGGGTCTGCCTCAGCCACTCTGGCTGTGTCGTGTTGGAGCAAGGGTCCTGGGACGCTGAACAGAGGTCCCTCCTCAGGTTGGTCACCCCAGGGAATAGACATGTTCATCCTTTCTGTTCTCTATAGCATTCAGATCCCGACAGGAGCACTCATCCCGTATGTCACAAGACATGGGGAATGGAATCACCTGAGTGGGAGAGAGAAAGATACTTGCATTCATAAAGCTGTCCTTTCAAAAATATAAAACCATTTTCTGATCTTACACTGCTATGGTTTAGGTTTGGTTAGGTTAAAGTACAAAAATAATGTGGTTAAGATTTAGGAAAGATCATGGTTTGGGTTAAAATGACCACTTAATTAAAGGGTAACTACCGTTTTTTCAACCTGGAACCTATTTTCCCAGGTTTTTGTGTGTAAGTGACTGATAGGAACAACAATCTTTGACAGTGGTCCAGTATTAAAGTGATGGTTCGGAGTAATTCACCCTAGGGTCCTTTGCACCATGACCTCGAGCCAAACACCCCCCCAGAAGCTTTTTTCACCTGGGTCTAACATTGGGAGAGTTAGCGTAGAGTAGCGTTATAAGCTGAATAGCTTAGCAGGGGGCTACGGATTACTCACTTAATAATAATACCAAATGATACAAAACATTAGTAGTAAAAATAGGTTATGCACAAAACATAAAACGGATTGGAAAGATTTTAGCTACACCAGAAGTTTATGTAAATAACACTTGCCTGCTGGCTTCTGCTCTCTGCTGTTGTTGCTGTTGCAGTAAGGAGAGTGTTTAGGGCGCCTACAAACAATCAGAAAAGAGATGCAACAAAAATATTTATTAATTTAACTTTTTTTTTAAAGTAAGTGCTGTAGTATAACTAGCAGGAGACAAGTAATAATTGAGGTAAGTTTGGAGACATTACCTTATTTAATCATTGAATTAATAAATATTTTTGTTGTAACTCTTTTCGGTGTAGTAATTTGTAGACAGCCCTAAGCACTCGTCTAACTGCATGTAGCAGCAGCAGCAACAGAGAGCTGAGGAGAGCAGGCAAGTGTTCATAAACTTCTGGTGTACTTACAAACTTTCCAATCCATCGTTTTATGAGAGCATAACCTATTTGTACTACTTGTAGACGTTTGGTATCATTTCGGGCATTATTAGTGGGGTAACTTACAAGATACAAACGTGGGTCCATTAGCCCCTACGCTAAGCTCTTCAGCTGATAACGCTACTCTAGCTAACTCTCCCAATGTTCGACCCAGGTGAAAAAAGCTTCTGGGGGGGTTTTGGGCTCGAGGTCATGGTGCAAAGGACCCTAGGGTCACTTTAAGCGTGAACGCTGTAAGCGGCAGCCTTGAACCGTGCTGCAAAGTAACAGTATGGGGCATATTATGCATTATCAGTTAGTGTCCACTAAAAGTGCTGTTTTTGCGACTGAAAGGCTTAGATTATTATTCTGTTTCATTATAATGTCTGACAACATTATGGAAAGGATCCCTACAGAGATAGGCCTTTTTAAGACTCTTTAAGACCTTTCTGTTTAACCAGAAACACCTCTGAGGTCGCTAGCGCTAAACCCACCAGACTCCATTTAAAAAAAACAATACTGTTAGCGTTTATAGAGCCAACATATTGTCACATGTAAATTGGTAAACTATGTGTTTATTTAAACCAAAACTAGAGTTGTGATGGTTGGAAAAGTGGAAAGGTGACCTAAAACGGCTTTTCATAGTTTTATTTAGTTTCTGTCTGTCAACTTAGCGTATTTTATGATGAAAAAAATGGTAATTACCCTTTAAGGTTAGGGACCTTTTTTTTCATGTTAACATGTCATGATTTTTTTAAAACAACGTTGACTGTCCTTTGGAAGTGGGAAATGACAGTCTCCCTTGTTAATCCAATGTTTAGTTGACCCATCCATCCACACCGACTTCCTTCCTCTGTGGATGTTGTCCCTCTATATTAAAGTCACTTGAGTCAGACATTCTAATATTTTCCCAAATGTTGTAATGGTGCCACCATTCGATTAGCTTGAATGGAACATGTGATCAAAATTTTAGAAAAAAGTATGAATTGAAATATTTTGTAATTATATAATAACCAGTGGACATACACCACCTAGCTTTACCCATCTCTGTCAGATGCACACACACATGCACACACACACACACACACACACACACACACACACACACACACACCACACACACACACACACACACACACACACACACACACACACACACAAACACAACCTAGCCCACTCTCTTTCTCTTCTCCTAGTAGTTGATGTAGACCAGATTCGGCATGGTTCTCATTAGGCCATTTGTCTCATTTTGTAATGGGTACACAAACTCTGTGTACACAGTGTACCTAAACTCAGAGCTAAACTGTCAGTTGCTGAAGCCTAGTGTTGCCAAAACTGTGGCATCAATTTAGAACGACAAAAGACGAAGAAATTGTGTTGGAGGTGTGCAGTTAGAAGAAAATAATGACAGCCAATGAGAAGTGAAAATTCTTGTCATGGTATGAATGTATGTGACATATATATATATATATATATATATATACATATATAGCGTTTTGGTGCATTTGGCGTTAGTGTTAACTAAATATGTTCGTCAACAACCTTTTTTTCCATGACTAAGACGAGACAATGACGAGACTGCGCCAATGTCCAAAAACGCTAAGACTAAATTTACATGCATTATTGTTGCCGAAAAAAGATGAGACTAAAATGTTTTGCATAAAATAAAAACTAAGATAAAATCTCTCTTCATTTTTGTCTACAATTGTCTCTACTTTTCCATCATGAGATAGAATATTCAGCTGTTAGAAGGGTTGGGTACCAAGACCCAGTGCTAATATGGCACCGACTGGTGCCTTAATGACCGCTAGTTAACACTATACCTGGCAGCAGGTAACGTTAGCCTACCGTTATCTAGTTAACACTACACCTGACAGCAGGTAACGTTAGCCTACTGTTAGCTAGCAGCTGGATTAAACACGGTTAAAAAACTGACAGCTGAACGGTGTAAAGTTTGTCTGTATTTCACTGTAGAGGATTCCAACAGGGGGACGTACGCTGCCGTTGTCTGAAAAACAACACATATGTTGCGTTCACTTCAAACTCGCCTCGCCAGCCTCGTGCTGCATTCAATGTTATTGTAAAATACCATTTTCCTATTCAGTGGTTATTTTTGTCGTTTAACAGGACCACAACTGGTGAAATAAGGAAGAGGTTCGATTTTTATATAACTTTATATAATTTATTTTTATATAACTATTTGACTGAAATGGTTATCAGAAATAATCTCAGAAATAATTTGTTATTTAAAAAAAGACTAAAATGTTTTGACTAAAACTTGACTAAGATATACTGAGTTCTCTTTTGACTAAAACTAGACTAAAATGACAAGACTTTTAGTCAACGAAAACTTGACTAACAAAAAAAGATATGTGAATGACTAAATATGACTAAAACTAACAAGGACAATTGGCACAAGACTAAGACTAAATTAAAAATAGGTGACATAATTAACACTATTTGGCATTCTTACAGACCTATAAAATATCCCAATCTCAGAATATCAGAGAATATAGAGAATATCCCAGTTTCTCTGATAGTCTGATGTCAAAGTAAAATACTGTAGGTGTAAATAGTTGTGGAAGATCACTGGCCATTGCCCCTGGTGTTTGACGTCATTGGATAACGTTGGCAATGCGTCACCAGCACCAGCTGCTGCTGCCTTGTCTGCTTGCCTCTCGGGGGGCCAGCTTCAGCTGTTTGGGTACACAAAATGTGTCCAGGCCAAACAAGGAACACATGTGGTCCAAGTCATGGAAGGCAGGCAGCAGACCAAGGGCATGTCTGCATTTGTGTCCTGGTGGCTTATCAGATCAATGTGTCGGGGCCTGCGGTGTTGCTTTTTCTTGTTAGGGCTGAGTGGTATTGCCTTTTTTGCACAATGGATCTCTGTATACAATGTAAATGTAACAACAATACTGGCCACTGTAACCAACACAGCTACTTAGCTGACATTGTGCCTCATGCCAAACACAGCTATTAGTTCAAAGCTGTCTGGCTGCTATGGGAGGAGTAATTTCCAGGGGAGGGTCATGGGGGTTATTATTTGAATATGAAGTAGTGGCTGTATAAGTACCCAGACTACTACTGTAATGCCATCAAACACATTTCACCATGAGCTAATACTATCTGGGAGGGTTAGTCAGGTTAGGTAATTATTTAATGCATTAGCATTACAATGAGAAAGTAATGAGAATGTCCCATCCACAAAGATGCATCCATGATAATAGTGTCCCTTATATTGCACACCATCAACATCAAAGTTTGGGACTTTGAAGCTGACTCACTCACAATCTCCAAGTCTGTTTTTATAGAAGAAATTGTTTAGTGCTGTGTTGCCAATTTCACATATTTATCTAAAATCACATATTTAAAATAAATAAAAAATAACGAGACCTTCTCATAACTTATCACTTTCTTTTAGTTTTGCTAAAAGTATGTCATGAAATTAAGCACATTTTTATTTGAAAAGCAGTATAAAGTAAATGTAAAATGTTTTAGTTGGTGGTAAACGCACACAGGAAACACCACCAATAGTTTGTGAGAGTCAGTGATTTGTTGACAGCAGGTCTGTGGAAGGACATGGGGGAGCATGTTAGTCAATGAGGAGCAGTGACGCAGGCTCCCCTTTGAAATGGGGTATAAAATAAGTTGTTTGTGTGTTTGTGTGTGTGTGTGTGTGTGTGTACGGGGCGTTCCTCAAAATGAGGCCTACATGTGACGACTTTACAAGCCGAGGGCCGGACACACTTCAGAAACAGCTGTCAACCACATGAACAGTGTTTCCCCCTCCTCGCTCCCACCTGACTCTTTCTCAGTTTAATTACACTATCTCTCACCACTTTCACCTTGTCTGCTTAGAGTCTCTTACTTGCTTTATTACTCCTCTCTCTTTCAGCACACATTCCCATTACCCCTCCCACTACACCTTACTTCCCCTCCAAGGCCACTTCTGTTTATCTCTCTATCTAGAAAATGATGGTGGGTGGCAAATTTGAAATGGTTTCCTTTGACCTTGACCTCCAGGGTGGCTGGGCCAGCTGCCACATCTGGCCCTGACTTGAGGGTTCTCTCAGGGTGGCTGGGAAATGGGAGTGGCTGGCCTTGTGAGCCTGGGGGCCCTCATGCTGCCTCCATGTCCCAGGGCTGGGGGAGGACACCCACTAACTGCAACATGAAAGCCCTTCCATCTCAGGAACAGGTCAAAATAACACAAAGTTCCTCTAATTTTTGTGTGTGCAGTATGTGCGTGTCAGGCTTGTGCTTAAAGGGAAGACGGTGTGTAAGGGGCACAGGCCTGGGGAAAGGGCATCTAGGGATATACAGTATAACACACTATTCATTAGCAAGTAACAGTTAATATTAGAGTGAATTACAACTAGCAACAATTTTGTCAGTCTTCAGGGAATATAGTATAACTTTGTTTTTACTAAGGTTGTTTATATATATATATATCCTTTTAAAATGCAATATTCTCTGTCCACATGTGTTAGGAAACAGACAATACAAAGCACTGCAAAGCAAAATAAAACGTATAGGAACACAAACAGTGAGCGTTGATTGCACCTGCAGTCTCATGATTCCAAACAACCTTGCACGACAGAACTGTCACTTCGGCAGAGATGGCAAAAGTACTCACTTCCCGTACTTAAGTAGAAGTACAGATACTTGTGTTAAATAATACTCTGGTAAAAGTAGAAGTACTGATTTAACTTCTTTACTTAAGTAAAAGTAACAAAGTACAGGCTTTGAAATGTACTTAAAGTATAAAAGTAAAAGTAGCCTTGCGAATTTTTTATGCAAAGCTACCTGGACCACACACGTTACTAGAGTGCAAGATGAGAAACTTCAGTGGACATAAAAACCAGGCTCTTTATATGCCATTGTCTACATTTTAAATGGATGTCTGCCAAACATCACATATATGATTATTGTGACAGAGACTGGGACTCCAGCTTAGTAAGATTCTGACTGAGTAGCAAGATATGAATTCAATTGTGATTCTGTGAGAATTCACAGATCCATACTTGATGCCTCCTAGCCTATCTCAAACATCTCTCTCAGATAAGGCCAGGGATGATTGGGAATGTCTTGCTGCTTGTCTGCCTAATCTCTGGGATCTCCGTTTTCTTCATTTTCAATCATGTCGCCGTCCATACTACTAGTGCTAACGTTACCACCATCATGCTGCAATTATTTGCCGCAAATGAATGCAGAATGCGGCCGAATCTGTCAAGTTGTCTTGTAGTGGTGCGTTACATGCAACGTAGCCTACAATATATTCCCATCCAATTAGATTGAATTCAGTATTGATCACGTGAAAAATAATAACGGTAACTCCAGTGAAATTATTTGAAATTTGCTAGTGAGGACTAGATTAGGACCGTATTTAAAGCTGATGCTGGTTTCAAACTTCGCCCCCCGCCCCCGGGTGTGTCTGTAAAACACGGACAACTTCTCTCTTTTGATGCTTGGGAATGACGTTGCGTGTAGCAACGTGAAACCTAGCTAACAGGTGAAGAACACAAACAACTAAATCACTAGCTAACCTACTTTAACTGTGCAGGAACTATAGACCAATGCAACAACAGGCTTACATGAACTGACAACATAAGTTATTCGACTTACAGTTCTCAAGGACGCACACACACCATCTCAACTGATTATCCTCCGGACAGCAGTCTCTCTTTCTTTTTTTCTCACTTTTTTCTGTGTGGCGCACGCGCCCACTCGCGGTGTGAGGCGCGTGTCCGCGCTATTCTCCGACATTACGACCTCTTGTACAAAACTAAAGTAACGAGCCAATTTTTAAAATGTAAGGAGTAGAAAGTACCGATATTCGTGTTAAAATGTAAGGAGTAAAAGTAAAAAGTCGCCACAAAAAAAAATAGTAAAGTAAAGTAGAAATATCCGAAAAATCTACTTAAGTACAGTAACGAAGTATTTGTACTTCGTTACTTCCCATCTCTGCACTTCGGTCATGGCGTATCACAAAAATTAAAATCAATAGTCAAACTAAATCAGTCACTTGAACCATTGAGTAAAGAGGCTATAGTCTTTGAGGAAAAAATATTTACTGTATATTTAAAACTTGAACAGACGTCTGAATGAGAGAAACTTACACAGTAAGAACAGAATGTTTTAATGGATACGATTAGAACGGAGAGAACGCAACTTAAGAGCAAAATAAGACATACCTGAGTTTGGCAAAATAAGTGTAAGAACTTGGCATCAGCAAACAGCCAAACCCCCTAAGAACTGTGGGGAGTTGATGTACTTTGCCCCTTCCACCCTCACCCCCTACTCCCCACACACAGATACACACAGAAAAGTTAGAAATAAAGGAAGCTATGATATGCTGCTGCTTATTCTGTGATTTGCCATAAGCATTGCATTGTAGTGGCTTGACAAAAAGAAAGAAAGTAAGAAGTTAAGAAAGCAAATCTTAATGCCATACCAAAAAATCCCTCTACTATATGTGCCTGCACCTATCTGTGCCTCAGCCCCTTCCTCCCCTTTAACTGCCCTGGCAGAGCCTTGGCAATGGGAAATAAAGTCAAGTTAGCTGCCCTCAGACATTTAAAAAAAATTAAGAGCTGTTGCTGGCGTGCTTTTGGCATCCAGTTATGTGAATATTTGATGATCATTGATTTTGATGTTAAAGCAGAAATTGAGAGAACAAAAATAATATTATTAATCACTGATAAATACCATACTATCCCTCTATATCTATACATATGTACAAGCTTCAAAAGATGGTCTGTTTGGAATTTGATTTGTGGGGATTATATAGAAATAACTTAAATGTAAATCTGGTTAGCCAAAAACCCAGAGAAGAGAATTACTTTTCAGTTGTTATTTTGAAAGGGCTTTGTCTACATGAATCCCCAACAGAGACAGAGAGGTTAAGTGATCAACTGTGGTTATCATGGACCATCAACTTAGACACAAACATCAATCATGACACATAGCAATCGCATATTAAGCATACTTGTGCCAGACTCAGAGTTGTAAACAGGGGTGAGGGACAAGGAGGGATCTGGGCACTTATTCAAGACCCCACCACCAACACGACAGAAAAACCTACAGGCACATTTAGATTTTTTCTTTTTTAAAAAGCTCAAGCCGTATAACTATATAATCGGTGCCCTGTGCGTACTGCTACCAGCATCCAAGAAAGGAATTCCGTCTGAACTAGGGGGGCTACAAAATGGGTCTTGCGCAGGGAACCCTCATACCCTTGCCTCCTCTCCTCCCTGCCTCTCCAAATTCAGCCAACAGCTTGCAACTATTAAGGGGAGATCCTGTGGTGACCTTACGTGCAGCCAGTCCTTGCACCTTCAAAGCTCCTGGGGTGGACTAATACACAGCAAGTCATCCAGAACTTCTTAATACACAAATATCTACCAAAATAAAAGACGAGAGCAGCATTTGCTGGGAAGGGGAGTAAAAGTAAACGTGCAGCAGAGTTCCATTGCTTTTCACAATATTGCTCTTTTTCTCTTAGTTATTCTAGCTTGTATCTGGATTAAAGTTGAAGTTGACAAGAAAAAAACTGGAAATTAGAAGCAGGAGGAACCTGGCAAACTTTAATAATTGATAATAAACTAATTCCTACAATAGTATTTAGGCATTTTGGGAAAAAGTAGAAATTGTACAAATTTTGTACCTTGAAGACATTTTAATACAATCCAGAAATTATAATTTCATATTGCGCCATTGAATAATTTCAGATTTGAGAGGCATGGTGTTTGATGTTGGCAAAAACTATAAATAATAATAAGGAAGTCACTTAAGCATCTTCTACTAAGGAAGGGTAAGCAGATGTTTTTGTCAGTGTGTTGTGGAATGAAGACATAATAATGGACAGTTGGTTTTAGGTCACAGAGTGAACAAGTGAGGCAGATTAGGATTTGTTTTAACTGTTGGACTCTTTAGACGGACTAATAGGACAAAAAGATAGATGACTCTGGATGCCGAGGGCGATTGTAAGTGTTGTAAAATTTAATTTTGCCCTGTCCTTAATTCCTTTTACCTCATTACGAAAGATCAGAGGGAAAGAGATGTAAAAGGTTTTGGCAGAGGCACAAATGAGAGGTGTGTGTGCATGGATCATATAATATCAGTGTTCTCACGTGCTGTGTTACAAGACAGTGGGGATACCAACAGTGAACAAGATTCCCACTGAGTCACCAAACCTCTTGTGCATAACACCCAGTGGCTGATGTGTCTGTTTGTGTGCTGTATGTGTGTGTGTGTGTGTGTGTGTGTGTATATGTGAGAGTGTGAGAGAGACTGTGAGTGAGACAGAGTGAGAAAAAGAGAATGTGAATGAGTATCTGACAGTGAATGAGTAGGAGAAAGACTGAATGAGAATGAGTAAGTGAATGAGAGTGAGAGGGGGAAAGAAGGACTTGGTACATTAGGTACATTGGTTTATCCTCCTTACTTATCCTTATTTAGTTACTTGACATACAGTATACACTAAGTTAATTAGGTACACCTAGCTACAACTGTTGCAGTCTAAAGTCCTGCAATAAATCATAGCTTCATTCAACTGTATGGTCATTTTGGATGATGGTGAATTGTATTACGTTATACTGACAGATGTTTCTATCTTTTTGTTCATCCCATTTACATCAGTGAGGATAGCAAAATATTAAATACACCTCTCTGTATAATATAATATGTGGTATTGTGACACCACGCCCCTTTGTTCCTACTGAAAATCTTTGAAAAAGGGTCACAAATATATAGTTTAATTTCTCAAAAAAAATAATTTCCTAAAACAACTAAACTTTAGTTTTTATCAAACATTATTTAACAGGATTAAGTAGTGCATTTGTTTGGAATGATTTTCATTCCTTTACACCCACCTAGAAAAAAATCTTTAAAGGAGTCACTCCTCAAACAATTAAATGCAATCCAACTCCACAAACAACTGAATTTATTATTGCACTTTCCATAAATATATGTTTGCTATAGTTGAGCAGGCCTATAAAATTAACTGTAAGAACACAATATAGTACTTTTCTGTGTATAATATAAATGCTAGGACCAGCAATAAATGCAGATAGTACATAGTTGACATCAAGTCACCTCCGCTGTGTCACAGACAACAGAATCTGTAACTACAAATTGTGTTCTGTGTTCAGGAACAATTAAACAAGTTGGGACAAAGTCCTCACTTGTGGTTGGGAGAAGAACAATGATTTCCCGCTAAAGAGGAAAACACTGCCCATCTTTGTCAAGTGTGTTATTCAGCAGCTCAGAGGAGGGAGACTGTCATAAATGAGTTACAGACTCCTTTTGTCATATATTGTGTAATTTTGTTTTGGTTTTAAAGGGTTTTAATCCATCCGTGCCCGCCTGCCACGCATGTGTTCAGTTTAGGAAAAATCAGAATCAGGTGCAAAATACCCTGTTTCTGTTTTAGACAGAGTTGATCAAATAAGGATGACTATGAGAATAGGCATTTCCCAAGAGCAATAAACAACTAAATTCCAATGCCTAACTAAACGCAAGTACCAAAATGATAATAAATATAGAGGAAATTTAAATGTGGACAAAAATATATCAAAGTAATAAAACAACAAGATGAAGTTTTCAGGAATGCTGTCTAGCTAATTATTTAAAACTGGCATTCTAGTTTATAAGAGTTTCTTGTACTTTTATGTATATTAGCCAAAGCATTTAGCAACGTGTGTGCAAGCAAGCAGTATCAATTAGGCAATGGGCTCACAAACTAGCAAGCAAAAGGGATTACATCAAACATCTGGCTTTCCTCTGTTCCCATATCAACGTCACATATCAGCTTAATTCCTTAGTGTTTCCTTTTTGTTTCTCACCCAGTTACTTTCCTTGCCCCTCGCTCCTGGCAGACGATAAATCATATTATGATTGGTTATTTCAGTGCAATTTTTCATATCTTTCCAAATAGTTTCAAGGGGACCTAATAGTGGAAAACACCAGTTAGGCTGCTTTCTTTAAATAATGCCAAGGCAAAATGGCTTCAAGTAGAATTTGGACAAGCAGCCTGGACTTCTTGAGCCCAGCTACAGTATGATTCACTGTATCATACTGTAACAGCCCACTAACTGTTTCAGTGGTTGGAATACTGCTCTTCACACAATCAATATTTGCTTGCGTGATAGAAGTTAGTACCAAGTAGATAATTTGATTCTCCATTTGCCTGTAGTTATTAGTAGTATGTAGGGCTGTCAAACAATACATTTTTTAGGGGTCCAAGCCCGAGGGGGCAAGGGAACCACGTGTTGCAAGGCAACGCGGTTCACGTCTCCAGCGGAGCGTGGAACCCTATTGTTTTTCTACTGGTTTTTCTTCTTCTTACTTATTATTATTCTTCTCCGCCTAAAACTCCGACTGCAGCCTAAACCGTACATGGTGGGGGGGTTTGCCATTTTCAGGACTGGTCCAAAACCCCGCAAGGACCTCAGGCGCAAAAATGGACCCATTTCCACCACTAGGGGGCGCTATAGCAGAAAAAAAACGCATTTGGCCCTATAACTCCCACACCGTACTTCCGACAGTCAAAAACCATACATCTACGCGTTCACTGGATCCAACTGAATCACGTGATATAGGCCACGCCCATTTCCGCCTAGACTTTTATGCGTGAAAAAACGCGATTTATCAAAAACCTACTTTTTCGAACTCCTCCTAGACCGTGCGACCCATCTGCACGAAACTTGGAACCTAGCATCTCCAGACTGACCTGACTAAAAGATATGGAAAGAATTTTTATACGATAAAAATTGCGCATATAACGCACAAACTAATTTGTGTAGCTAACTATGAAAACACCAACTTTGCCATATCTCAGCCAAAGTCAATGCTATCAACGGCAAACTTTAGATTATTGATTGCCATGACCCTCTGGAGGTGTCCCATGCGTTTTAAGAAAATTGGTCACTAGGGGGCGCTACAAGTACAAAAAGTTTATATCTCATGAATGGCTCATCCGATTCATACAAAATTTGATGGGTACCATATCGGGCCAATCCTGAGGCCAACCCTAGAGTGGGGTACTGAGGGATCAAAGTGGGCATGGTCTATGGGACCCAAGGGGACCGAAGTCTAGATATACCACTTACACTAATGTGAACAACTTTAAATTTACAGGGTAGGTGGACAATGGGCCTTGGACCACACCTACCAAAAATTACACATGTGGACCACTAGGTGGCGCTATAATGGATTTTTGTCTTTAACTCCCACATTACACATGGCACATTGGAAATTCTTACATGGACGTGTTCCCTGGATCCAACTGAATCATGTCATATAGGCCACGCCCATTTCTGCTTAAAAGTTTTTTTTCAATATCGCACAATGCGCAATACCAACTTTTGCAAACTCGTCCTAGGCCGTGAGACCGATCTGTACGTAACCTTGTAGATATCATCTCCAGACAAAGCTGACCAAAAGTTATGGAAAGAATTTTGCTACGTTAAAGTGTGCGCATTTGACGACCAAATAAATTTTACTAGCTAGCTACCACACGCATATCATATCATATCTCGGCCAAATTAAATGTTATCAGCAAATAACTTGAGATCATTGTTCAACATACCATTATGATGCTCTGTACCAATTTTGGCTAAGATCGGCCTTTAGGTGTCGCTATAAGCAACGTTTATTTGTATTGGCCAAGAACTTAATGCATTTAAATGGGAAATTTGCAATTGTAATATCTCTGCCACAGTAAAAGCAATCCACACGAAACTTGCTATCCTCGTTCGCATGCCGTTCTGAGGATTTGTTCCAAATTTCGTGAAGATCGGCCATTAGGGGGCGCTATAGTCAACATATATCACTTTGGGCCTTTTAACCCCTTCTGAGGTCGAGCTTGTTGTGTACAACCCCAAACGGCACTTCTGATTCATAACTTTATAACTTCATAATTATAAATAGTCAAAACGTAGGGTCTTTTGGAGCTAACAGCCAACAGTTGCCCCTTTCTGCTGATGTTTTTTTTGTCTTCCTAGCCCTTACAGAAGGTTTTGCATCCACCCTAGAAGTCAGTTGTTCGGGTCTTTGTGAAATGAATCCATACTGTTAAAACCAAGATTGATACACTGTGTGTAAGAAATGTTAATAGTTTGTCCTTTATGAGTTATAATGTTCAAATGGTTTATTTTTGCACTGGATGACTCCAAATATATAGAACTGTAGACGTGTTGCTCGTTCGGCATGCCGTTCTGAGGATTTGTACCGAATTTGGCAAAGATGGGCCATTAGTGGGCGCTATAATCAACGTATAAGAGTTTTGCCCTGTTAATCAATGTTAATGGAATATTTGCAATGGGAATGTATCACAGAGCTTGCAGCTCACACTTCTCCATAATTACTACTGTTTATCTCCTAGCGTTACGATTTGGTTTTCGCTTTCGCGTGCTCGCCTGGTGTTCTACAATAAACAAACTTCCTAACACACCTGACAAAGATTCTACAACCTTCACAGTGGACAAATGTAACTGTTTTCTCCCACTTTTTCAATCCAAAATCAACACCATTCATAGGCGCTGATACCGTGCAATTACACATTGCAGTTGGTGCTAAGTGGAGAGTCTGTCATAGTGTGATTGGTTATGTCAGTGGCATTGATTCTTAATTTCTTCCCACAAAGCTGATCGCGATTACGTGTCAGTTAAACTTTTCATCTCCAATCCTATCTGTATTTGTGAGAAGTGGCGCTGTCCTGAGTTGAAAGCCTACTTTACGGCTTTATTATCGAGTTTGTTTATAGTAGAGAATTGTTAAAGCTAGTCTGTATATGCATGGAGATGAACCGTTAACCACTACATTTGCCACGGCAGAGTACCGCAGACCTTGTGCATCAACCCTCTCGATATTCTCCGACGTTTGCCCCTCGTACGTAATGCTTCAGGTCCCGCATTGGCGCAGATTCCCGGGTCATCGGGGGGCGACTGGCGCGGCTCCCCGGGCGTCGGAGGCGACTGGCGTCGGAGGCGACTGGCATTGGAGGCTTGGGCCCCGTCATAACTGCTTGCAGTTCTAGTTTTAAATTGTGATTAATCGTTAAATTTCTATAGTTAATCGCAATTAATCGCATGTTTTATCACATGATTAAAATTCTATTATTTTGCATTTCAGAACTGTTTTTAAGTACATATTAACAATGGAAAGCAATTCTTACCAGTGTATCTTGTTTGGGAATCAAATGAATGCAAAGAAAGTTACTTTATGAACTTGACTTTAAGATTTGTATTTGTTTAATATTTATTTACTGTAAACAAAAGAAGAAAAAAGAAAAAAAAAGAAGGGTACTAAACAACAGTCAGGAACTTGTTTATTGTTAAAGCCATGGTCAAAATTAAAGATTTAATAATAATGTAATTACTATAACAATAACTTATTTCACCAGTAAATTGCTGTTGAACGACAAAAACAACCACCAGATGGGAAAAGGGTATTTTACAATTACTGTGAATGCACCACAAGGCTACCTGTTTTAAGTGAATGCACCATCTGTGTTGTTTAATTCCGACAACGGCAGCTGCTGCGCTGCAGAGCAGACTGTTACGTCCCTGTGTTGGAATCCTCTACAGTGAAATACAGTCACACTTTACACTGTTAACGTTAGCTGACAGCATTTTAACCATGTTTAATCCAGCTGCTAGCTAAAGGTAGGCTAACGTTACATACTGTCAGGTGTAGTGTAAAGTCAGGCACCGAAATGAGGTACCGAAATGTTCTTTCTTATTCGGTCTCGTTACTACCGTTTAGGTCGGCACGTTTCGACACCCAACCCTACTTACCAGAGTGTGCAGTAACTTCTAAATAATTTTGATTACTCACTGACGTCCAGTGATCACTGGTTGATGAGACAGCGTTTGCACTTTGCACTTTGGTTTCAATAACAGGTCGGCGAGTAGCACTCTCCAAAATAGTGCTTTGCCTGAGCCCACTAGCATCACCCTGAGTCACGTTAACTGTACTATGCTTAGCTCGTAGATAGTAGCTCAAGCTTGACGTGCATCGTGATATTTTAATTTGGCTTTACACAATGTGCATATGGCTTTCGACCAGTGGCGTAATGAGCCAACACCGGGCCCCTATGCAGGATTATTAAGGCGGGCCCCCCTACAACAGCACGTGATTGCAATAAAAGTTGCAATGTCTTTTGTATGTTTGTTGCAATGAAGTTGCAGAAGACAGTGAAAGTTGCAAAAAAAAAGTTGCAATTTTTTTAGGATAGTTCTTTAAAAATAAAAAGGAAACTTGTTTTGGGGAGAATAATAATTATTGCTATTAATTAACTACTCTGGGCTGAGATTTCCTAGGAACCTTACCAAAAAGGCTCAGGATGCTTAAATTGTTGGTATAATATGAAAGTGGCTGGTGGATTTAAGACAAAAAATAATAATTTATTGAATGAATCAAATATGAACATATATGTCACTGTCAGTGGCTTGTTGATCTTTAACATTGTTAGTTAATTTCCTATCCTGGCCACACATACAATCATACGGTTTGATAAAGTACTTATTGGACTTTAACTTACCATTGCACTTACAATAACGAGCATAGCTGTCCTCAATTTAGGTCATTGTGTCATCTCATCTACGATTTTTCCTGCATCCATCGTGTGTGATTGTGTGTGTGCGTGCGCGCGTGCGCACGTCAGTTGCGGGGGAAATGGAGCAGCAGCCCCGCCCGCTGCAGAGAGCCGACAGTATTCAAATAGCAGCCGCTTCAGAGACTTTATAGTGAAAAAACGTTACAGCGTACATTGATGTTAAAATGTATACAGGTTGGCAGGATGGTCTGAAATGTTTTTTGGGTCTTTCGCTGTACGTTTTGTTGGTCAATGTGAGATGTTCGAGTCACACACACACGTCTTGTCTTCATAACAGAAACAAGGAAATTAATTTGACCCGTTTTCACTCCCGCTTGGTCAGTGGCTGCACGTAGGACTGCTGGGATTGTCGCGAGTAATGAAAATGCGATAGGGGGCCCCGGCTGTCAATCAATATCTTCCAGTGATGCGGGCCCCTGATTGGTCCGGGCCCGTAAGCACCGCTTACCCTGCTTACCGATAGTTATGCGTCTGCTTTCGACTTGGCTACGAGCCGTCTGGGAGTTTTGGAAAATGAAAGCGCCATTCAGAATTTTGTTGCTGCTGCATTTCTCCATCATGCCTGCAGCCAGCAGCAGTAGGATGTGTTACGAGAGTAGTATGGCAGCTTGATAATAAGTAAAGGTGCGGCAAAGGGTCAAAATAGTAGCCTGTTAGGCACGACATGAAGCCGAGTGAAGTGAAAATAAATTAATAAATGGCAGCATGCGATTAATGCGATTAATGAACGTGTTATGCTCGGCCCTTAATCGCAACGCGATTAACGCGTTAATGCTGACAGCCCTAGTAGTATGTGATTGACAGCAGCTGGCAAGCTTGGCCCGGGAAGGGAAAGGAGAGGGACAACTAATAACGATGGAATTGTATTTCAGTTGGATTTAAAGGCTAGTCTTAGACTAAGGACAATATGTCCATTGAAATGTGTCTTTAGTTTTGGTAACTGCGGGGTAAATTAGCCTTGCGGCTATAATCCGGCGTGTTTACGTCTGTTTTTGTTGTTTCAATGCAGATGTTCATTAATGTGCATTGTCCCTATCAAATAAAGGATTGATTGATTGATTGATTGGTAAGTGGACCAAAATGTCAAAACCATCAAGGAATTTTATTTTTAAGCTATAGATTTCTAACTTGACACCCAATTATAAGATGGTTCAGTAACCATGGCCTTCTTTGATGTACAACATTACAAATCCTAACTTTCTTGCTGCTCTAGTATCACCCAGCTTAACCTCTTACTGCAGTAAAACAATGAAGGCTCCATTGGGGTCTGTTAGTAAAAGTTAGTTATGCAAGTTCTGGCTGAGCCCCTGCACTGGATTGGGGCCAGAAGATGTAGTTGGATTAATATTGTCTTACTTTTGTGTATTACACATTTCTAACCACTGGCCAGGAATAATGCAGGGTCTAGTCGAAAATGCACAAAGGACTTGGTGCAAATTTAGTGATTGGAAGCTTTGCAACAGCATAGAGGCCATTTCACAGAAGGTTGAAGATTATATTTTGTGATTAGTAATTATGAAGTTTTGCATTATTTCTTTGCTAGCCCATATGTACGAATGTACTATTTTTAAACATTTTTAATATGAATAAATTGCACAAAACGCAGAAACAGGGTGTAGATGTCTCTCCCTCTCTCTCTTAAGGCTCCTAGCCAGTACTTTGTGATTATACGTGAACAAAACTAAAATCACATTTAGTTGTCTTTGGGGAAATATCAGAAATGGTCCTTTTTGTCTTCTTTTTCATTGCTGGCTGGAGAAACATGTCAATGTCTGTATTTGGTTGACAGGAGCTGGCTGAGTGCCAATGTTACACCTTAGGGAACAAGAAAAAGTAAACAAACTTGCGCTGTAGCCTACATGCCATGGGCAGACAGCGTGTTGTTAGTGGTATTAAAGAGTAAAGACCACGCCAGCAGGGGCGTAGCACAAAATTCGGAGCCCTGTAGAAAGGCATTTTCTATGGGCCCTTCCCCGCATCCACAGCTATTCATTCTAGCATCTTTTTGGGCTCTCCTCACTTGAGGGCCCTGGGTACTCAGTCCCCTTTTTCCCCCCAGTCCGATGCCCCTGCACGCCAGCATCTAACTGGCGGTAATGTAAGTTTTTGTTTGCTGAAGTCATGTTCAGAATGTTTTTTGAGAAGGGAAAAAAAACTTTTAAAATGCATTGTAACACATAGAAAATGTGTTTATGTTTTAACTCTAATAAAATATTTTCCTTAAGATGTTCCTTCAAATTTTCAATGAGATCCTGTTTAGGGTGACCCCAACTATAACCGAACAAAATCTGAAGTAATTTTACTTTCTCAATCCAAACTAAATTAAAAAAGTTGGCAGCCCTGCTGAAAATATGTTGTGCAGCACATTATTATGAATAAAACATAAGTCTTAAATGTTGTCAGTGTTTTAAAATGGTAAAATGTTTGTAGATCATGGGACATGATGTAATCTTTAAGATCTGTAAAGTCATGGACATGATTTAATCTTTAAGATCTGTAAAACATCGGAGACTCTTCTAGACTCTTTGTGGATCTGGATGCAATCAAACAAATACACCAAATGGTGCAGTAAAAAAAAATGGTGTGGGTAAACTTTTTGGTGCATGTAATTTTAAAAAGAAAAACGTATTTCGAGCCCTGTACCAACTCTCCTTTAGGGTACAAGGAGGTACACTTGGGTGATTCTCATTGATATTAAACCTTTGGGAAAACAATGTGGATGTGCCCATTTAAACATTATGCAACAGTGCTGTTTGAAAATCTTGTTCCTCTAGCAAGGCCATGCCCTGGTAATTCTATTGACAATGTCTTTACAGACCAAGATTTAAATAAAGAACAAATAATACACATCAAAGAAGCTGTCTCTTGAAACATATTGTTAGCCAGGAAAAAAACATGGCTATGGACCCAAAACATCCATGAAACATTATGTGTAAGTGGATCGGAAGCAATCACAGGAACTTTGATTGTACTGTGGAAGATGGCGAGATGTCTCTTTTATGTCCTTTTCTCCCAAAGAGGAAATGAAGAGGCTCTCCAGTCAGACACACTGACACAGCCAGTGAGACACATAGACTGCAATATAAGTCAAGCCAGACATACAGATTGATATGCCAGGAGTACAACGAAAGTCCCTCGCCAGATTCACAGAAACAGGCCAGGCCAGAGAAGCAGATGCTGCTGCACAGAAGCTACAATACACTTCCAATCAGTTCCTTTGCCAGCAGCTGGCTTGAAAGAGCCAGACAAAGCACCTCCCTGACTTAAGAGAGTTGCAAAAACAGGGATGACCACATTTTTTGTCATGCTCAGCTTAACCCAGAGGAGAGCCAGCCAGTTTGTGCACTTGTTGTAGTACCCACAAATGAAAATATAGGCATTTTACACATTAGAAAATGATTGATGAAGTCTGAAAACTCCCACTATCTTGGATGTGGTATCATTAATCTGTCTACCAGTAATCTACAAAGCAAAGGAAAGAAGAATCTGTTTAGAGATGTTCCAAGAGGTGAAATACAACAGTCTTCAACAATATATTTAGTTGTGGTTTCTATTATACTGACCTTGTGTAGGCAGAAATGATCATATATATATGTAAAAACATGATAATGGCAACCTCTACTGAAAACATGGCAGTGAGAAGTCCAAGTTAGTTAGGTAAAGGGAAAGGGTAAAAAACGATCATACGGTATGTAGGAGGTGGGATTTATTCCTAAACTTCTCCAGGGTTGGGGAACAAACACTGACTGGTGATCAGTGTGACCATGACCAAATTTAACACCATCTCTTCGTCTAAAGGCCGGGTGAAGTTTATTCTGAGGTACAAGCATGCCACTAACCTTCTTGGTCTTGACAGTGGATTGGCAGCAGTCTCCTCCGTCATAGTTACAGAAGGCTCTGTTGTTGACTGAATCACAGTAGTTGTCTCCCATGAATGGCTATACCAGAGACATCAGAGAGACCGTGTAATTAGTGAAAAACACTGAACGGGGAAAGAGCCACCTTTAAACTGGTTGATTATGGTTAAAAGGTGAATTAACAAAGATGCTTGTTCTAGTAGTACTTTCCTCTTGAGCATGTCAGGGCCTTTAGAGGTCTCTGGATAATTTTGCTGATGAATCTCATACAGTCATTTCCCTTATCTTTCAACGTGACTTTTTAAGCCCTTTGTGGGGCAGAATTGTAAATCAAACTGAGGACACCATAAACTATTCACTTCACTAAACACTCCAATAAGGTGATTTATTGGGTCAGCCCCACCCTCTCTACTGTTTCTACTAATCAGGTTATCCAATTGGCCTAAACTGAGTAGATGGTATCATTCTTCCATGAGGGGAAGAGGAATTCTTTCACATGTTGTATTTTGTAGATTTATATAGCCAAGTGACAAGAGATTCAGTCTTCTCCTACAGTACAGGTTGGTCTGAGTGTTTTCCTTGTCCAGCCTCTGTGAAATCCATTGTCTGCCCAACTCCATTGGCTAAGCACAGTGAATACAATTTTATGAAACATTTGGAGGCTATTAAGACTGAGATTCAATTGATTTCAAGCTAACTGATCTTTCTTTGGGTGTGTTCTTTGTGTGATGGGGGGTAATGTGCATAGACAAGCATGTCCATGTGTATGTTTTGTGTTATTTTCATGCTTGTATGAATGTGAATTTATCACCATGAAAGTGAAACAAATTGTAATGTTGGCCACGTTGAATGTCTACACTCAAATTTGGCAACATATAGTATTGGACACATTTCTCATCACTCTGTTTTGGTTTGGGATCAAGGAAGGTGAAAGGACCGTATCATAGATGAGACTATTATTCCACAAACACAAAAACAAAAATCAAAATAAGGTTGAGCCCTTACCTCACATCCTTTGATACAGTGGAGCAATTCTGGGTGTGGATACCATTTCAGTCCCATTGTACAGACTATACTCTGAAAGGTAAAACAAAAGTTGAGGTGAGGTTTATATAACTGAGAAATACTGGTGCTTTTAGTTGTTTGGGTAATTTCCCTTATGTGCAGCATTTGAACAGCTAAAGTCACATTTCTTAGCCACACACAGCCACACACACACACACGCACCTAACACAGCGAAATGCTGCTACACATGGAGACTTTCATCGTGAATCCTTCTTTGATTTACACTGACCTTTTTTCACCTCAGAACAAGGCAGAATAAGTAGATTTTAACAAGATACAAGACTTTTTTTTCCATAACTAAATCATGGCACCAGGGGCAAAAAGAGCTGAGAGAGGGGAGAGAGAGAGAGAGAGAGAGAGAGAGAGAGAGAGAGAGAGAGAGAAATATATTTGCAGAATGTGTGGAATTCCATCCTGTCCTCCCACTGTGCTCTTCATTGAAATGCAACAGAAAACATTAGTGTCGAGGGGAAGTTGGCAGCATTGTAGATAGAATGCATGCCTGCAGGTACCTGAAAATGCATGTGTTCCCATAACTCTGAATTGGCATGGGTGCCTGTGCTATGTGGCTATGTCTTTGTATAGAGTGTGTGTGTGTATATGTGTGTGTGTGTGTGTGTGTGTGTGTGTGTGTGTGTGTGTGTGTGACCCAGACTTGGATAGTAGTGTGCATGATCAAAAGTGTCATCAACATCAAAGGACTGTCTGACCTTAGATGGTCAATTTCTCAGAACCCTGTGTCCCAATATCTCCAAAAGTTGACGTGCTTTTCTGTTGCTGCAAACTAAGGTATTTTTCATTTCAGTGCTGTCAGCAAATCAATGCAAAAAAACAAAGATAGGCGTTGAAGGTGGAGAAAGAACAACACAGCATATGAGGACAACTGAGAGCAGCGGGAGTAACAATTCTACTACTGCATAGCAGAATGCAGGGACGTCTGTGTATGCATTTGTATTCAGTGATGAGTAGTGGTTAGTTGCTATATGGTGGAAGATAAAGCACATTATTTACTATAACTATTGTACTTTTACTCTCTTTTTCATGTGCTCTGCTATGATGATGTCATCCACTTCTTCTCTTCCCCTCTCTCTCATTTTCTCTCACTCTTTTTTTCCTCTCTCAGCAAGGCCGTAAATCATGATAATCCATGATCGTGGCCTGGCCTCACCCCTCACTACGTATAGGATCCTCACCCTCTGAAGCCTCCCCGGGGCGCTGATACCACATAAAAATAGATCCCTATCTCAGCGCCACCACAGACGAGGTCATGTCATGTAGAAAATGACTAATTCCACAGCTAGCCCGACAGGGTAATTTTGCTGATAGAGGGGGAGGAGGGTGCTGGGGGCGCAGAATTGTTAGTTATAGAGGGGCAGGAAAAAGAAGAGGAGAAGGTGGAGGTAGGGAAGAAGGAGATGATTCTAAGTGGGTCACACTAAGAACCAAACTACAACTAGTTTAAAGGCAATAAATCAACATCACGTATTAAGGTGGCCAACATTAACCTCCAACTCAGCAAAGTAGAACTAGAAAGTGCATTTGGGGACTTCAATCTGAATCTAGAAACTGTATGACGAATCCCAACGTAAAGTGGAGTTATGTCTCCTCCAACTTACTACACTGCTACTGTAACTACAACCCTAAGCCATTGTCACACCAACCCCCCCCTGTTCTTGTTTCTTAATATCATTTCATGACAGTCCTGTGCATTCCTTGTATATTATATCTCAGCCAAATGTGTCTGTTCTGCTTAACCCTTGGCTATTTATTGCAATTCCTGTTGCATCTAGTTTTCTGCTGCTAGAATTAAATGGGCAACACTCTCAAGGTGGACCATAAAGGATCCCTTAGACTCTGACATAAGTGTAATTGCCAATGTAATGTGCTACAAATGACTATATTTAGCAAATTTCTGTCTGCTCATCATTGGGGATGTTTGAGATCATTTCGATAACTATTGGAAAAAGTGTATCTTATGTGCTTGTGTGTGTGTTTGTACTCTCAAATTAGTCTATTTGGAATCTATCGGTTGATAGGTAGTGGCTTAGCAAAAGACATGGCACATGCTTGAGTGCACACTACAAGCAAAAACTCTTCCTCCTCCAACCTCCTAACAGTGTGCATGTCTGAAACCCTCACCCCACCACCCTCACTTCTCTGACTTCTCTTATGCTATCCACTGCCCCCAACAGCATAGCCTCAGGTCTCAAATTACAACTGAGCACAAATCATATCAATTACACAAAATCCATGAAAAACAGATCATTTCACGTCCACGTGGCCCAAGCCACCCCTCTATACCGACATCCAGCACAAAAAAACTGCTGACTCAATGTGACTCTGAAACAAAAACAAAAGGAGTTGTAGGAAAGAAATACAGTGAGAAATACAATGTGTTCCTTTACTCAACCATGGCTATTCTTTTCTCTTTCTCTTTACAAAACTTGATGCACATCACTGACATTAATCAGGTTAAAAGGAGAGACACACACACACACACACACACACACACACACACACACACACACACACACACACACACACACACACACACACACACACACACACACACACACACACACACACACACAAACACACACACTCAAATGCAAACCATAGACCTCTTGACCCCACCCACAAGCCTTATAAAATCCCAAATTACAGCATGGGGGTGTGGTGTCACTCAGTGGTACTCCCACAGGGACAAGGTGTACAGTTCTGTGTTTAATGACCTTCCCCCAAATTACCTCTAACCCCTGTATTTTGATATCTGCCAGTTTAAGCAAACAGCACTTAATCAGTAAAGTCTGTGGCTGTGAGTTACTGTATATCTAAATTAAATGAGGTCATTAACCATTGATAGGTTTATTTTAGAAAATTACAGTTATTACTGATGACAATTTGATAAGGTTTTACAAATTGGTTACAATGGTAGTGGCAGTGGAGGTGTTTTTGTCTTGTTATGTTTTTTCACTACGGGTTATTTCTGGTTAACAGATACATAGGAAATGAAATGCTACAAATGTCAGTGTAGGAACAACACTTAGTTCCCAAAGATGCTTTGCATCTTATTATTTCTCCAAAAAGGTAGTTGTAATGTCATATTGAGGACATGGATGCAAGAGGGCGGCAAAATGTTTTCACAATTCCGATTAAAAATAGGACACAAATGTTTGAAGGGTTGCCATGCTGGCATTTTGCATTGTGGGTAATAGACCCAGGATGTAGACACTATACGTGAAATTCCTTACAGGAGAGTTGTGGATCACAGAACTTTGTGAAGTGCGTCTGTCAGAGCTGTGAGGTGGACACAATCACACATACAAACTTACCTTGACTTTGTGCGGGTTCCTCCAGTGTTCTTTAAGTACACTTTCTACGGTCATGTTGCTTGGGAGGATCACCACGTCGCTGTTACCCTCTCTGCACGTCAACTCACACTCCTCACCTGTGTGTGTGTGTAAACAAGAGAGAAACTGAAAAACAAAACCAAGAAAAGTATGCACAAACAACACCTAGATTAAAAGGCACTTCCCCCCTTCACTTTCAAATGATTATGATATTGTATGATTTTCAAAGTGCTAGGTTACATTACAGTGATTTAGACATTTTGTTGACTTTCATTAACAACAAATGAAAATGATTATAAACGGTGAAAAGGAATGAGTAATGTGAGCAAACAAGAATAATAGCATTAGCATTGTGAGCAATACAAACAATGAAAGATGGCATCAGCAGTAAGAAAACTGAATTGTTATTATACAACAGTATATTTGTGCATACAGACCTATGCCGTGTCCTCGCTTGCATGAGTACTGTAGGCTATAATGGAGGTTTTGAGGTAAAGAACACTGGCCTTTGCTGTGTTGGCATAGGCGGAACGACCCTGTCCAGTTTCCATCCTTTCTACAGCGGATCACATTGGACCCTGCACCCTGAAAATAACACATATATTGACAGGCAAACAATTACACACAAATATTGACACGCAAATTCTAGCAGGCCAAGGACATTGAGATGGCATCCCGTTGCAAGGGGGGAAATACAATCCAATTTTTATCAGGCATCCAACCCACAACGCCTTAGAGGCAGAACAGATTAAAAGGTGTATACATTTCAAAAGTCTGTGGCAGTAGGACTATTCTGGAAATCAATAGCAATCTTATTAGCATGGCTTCAAATTGAGTAGGGCTAAGGGAGACAGGGAGAGAAACAGGCCAGGAGAAACAAGGGTTCAGACAGTGAGGGCAGTGTACAAAGAAACAGTGAGGATCGTGAGTGTATTTGGGAAAAATTCATCTATCATGAGTATATTATACCTATGTGGTATTAGATAAGATTATGTTGACAATAATGGGTTTCAAACAAACAATATTTAAACAAACATGAATAGAACTGCATTGTGAAGGGCCTTTGTGCAAAACATCCAACAAATACAAATGCTTCTAATGGATTATACAGTATTTATTTTGATTATATTATTCACTACTGCTATGTACAGTATGTGGCCTAAAAGTGATCAACAGTGAGGATGCAAAGACAGGAGAAAAAAGAAAGAATGTATACTTTTTATATACATGACATAAAGAAGTTAAACATATAGGTATAGCAAGAATAGAAAGAGAGGAAAGAGATGGACAGACCTGCTTGCACGGAGCGTGCAGCATCCTCACCGTATGGGCAGAGCCTCCTGTGGCGGCGTTAGCAGTATTACCGGCAGGATCAGAGCAGTTGAGTCTGCAGACACTGTCAAAGTGGAAGCCATCAGTACAGTGATAGGAGCCGTGGAAGATTGGAGGTGGTGGATCACAAGTCACTGGCTCGCATGCCCCCTCTAGCCAGCTGCCATCCTCTGTGCACTGGCGCCTAAATGAACGCCTAAAGGGAATGGGAAAGATTAACATTTAGGGCTTTGTTTAACTTTAGCAAGGTTTATATATATATATATATATATATATATATATATATATATATATATATATATATATATATATATATATATATATATTGTCTTTAAATGGAATGGATTCCAAAATGTACCTTAAATTGGAAGGGTTGCAAAATGTCCATACAATTTCCAGAAGAAGTAAAGCTCAGGAATTTTTGCACAATTTCGATTTAAAAAGTGTATCTTTTAATAGTGAACTTAATTGGGGGGGGGGGACTACATGCTTTCATGTAAGTTTTGATTTTATTACAGGAGTAACTATATTTCATAATGTATACTAAATATTATTATATATAGAGATGCCCTGATTGATCGCCCGCGAATCTACCAATATTCTAAATAAAAAAGTATGCGCATACAACCTGCGCAGATAACCCCTATTTTGCCATTATTCCCATAAATTCCATTGGAAAGTTTCCACCTTGAATATTCATGGAATGTAGCAACCAGAGGGTAAGCGGTGCTTACGGGCCTGGACCAATCAGGGGCCTGCATCACTGGAAGATATTGATTGACAGCCGGGGCCCCCTATTGCATTTTCATTACTCGCGACAATCCCAGCAGTCCCACGTGCAGCCACTGACCAAGCGGGAGTGAAAACGGGTCAAATTAATTTCCTTGTTTCTGTTATGAAGATGAGACGTGTGTGTGTGACTCGAATATCTCACATTTACCAACAAAACGTACAGTGAAAGACCGTGCAAAACATTTCAGACCGTCCTGCCAACCTGTATACATTTTAACGTCAATGTACACTCTGACGGTTTTTCACTATGAAGTCACTGAAGCGGCTGCTGTTTCAATACTGTCTGCTCTCTGCAGCGGGTGGGGCTGCTGCTCCATTTCCCCCGCGACTGACACGCGCACACACACAAACACACACACACACACACACACACACACACAAACATACACGGTGGATGCAGGAAAAAACGCAGATGAGACGACACAATGAACTAAATTGAGGACAGCTACGCTCATTATTGTAAGTGCAATGATAAGTTAAAGTCCAATAAGTACTTTATCAAACCGTATGAATGTGTGTGTGTGTGTGTGTGTGTGTGTGGCCAGGACAGGAAATTAACTAACAATGTAAAGATGAACAAGCCACTGACAATGACATTTATGTTCATATTTGATTCATTCAATAAATATTTTTTTGTTTTAAATCCATCAGCCATTTTCATATTATGCCAACATTTGCAGCATCCTTAGCCTTTTTGGTAAGGTTCCTAGGAAATCTCAGCCCAGAGTAATTAATTAATAGTAATAATTATTATTCTCCCCAAAACAAGTTTTATTTTTATTTTTAAAGAACTATACAAAAACAATTGCAACTTTTTTTGTAACTTTCACTGTCTTCTGCAACTTTATTGTAACAAGTATACAAAAGACATCGCCACTTTTATCGCAATTCTTTTACAAAAGCTCCCGTGACATCAGGCATTTTGGGCTGCAACAATCTCAAAAAAAGGCTGCAAAATCCTGGAAGGACTGCCCTTGTGTGTTTTTTCATGTGTTATGGTGCACATTCACCAGTGTTTTTTTTTGTTGTTGTGGTGCGCGTAGGCTACTCCTGATTTTGTCAGTCATCTCATCTCTTATATGCTGTGTCTCTATGATCCTATCCTGTCCTATTCATGGTAGCCTACTCGTGGACATTGCGCCGTCATCACGTGCTGTAGTAGGGGGCCCTCCTTGATAATACTGCATAGGGGCCCGGTGTTGGCTTGTTACGCCACTGGTAGCAACCCTATGAAGAACCAAAAAAATCAACAACTGTTTTTGTTTCTTGCTTTACCTCTTAGGTTTGTTGGTGACATGGTAGCCTGGCTTGCACTTGTACTTGCAGAGGGTGCCCACATTGAGGCCTGTCTCGTTGCAGCGCTTGGTCTGCAGCACAGCATTGGGTACAGGAGGAGGGGCTGGGCAGCGAAGCTCACAAAGAGCCTCCGGGAAGGACCAGAGGCCGTCTTCTAGGCAGGTAAGAGTGTTGTTTGTACCTGAGGAAAAAAAGGAGAAAGGGGTAGATGAAAAATGAAAATTCAGTGTAGTTTAGTGCATTTAAATGAAAAATTATAAATTAAAAAGAAACGGATGAAAATATGTAGATTGAGCAAAGAATATGGACAATAAAGTGAAAGTAAACTGAAATGATAATGATTCATTTTAAAATCTCGTAATCCTGATTTTCTGTTATTCCGATCTGTATGTTATGATGTTTTGTATTGTAAAAATCTATGATATTGCTAGTGGCATTATTGTTTAAAAGAAAAATAATACATGTGCATCAAATACCATTTATTCCTGAAAAATATAGAATTAATCATCTGTTAACCTTTAACAATAAAATGTACTTTGATCTAATCTCATGTACCCTAAAGATAACGGCCTGGAAATATGTATCTCTGCATGCATGTGTGCATGCTCCAGTATGCATCTCACCTACGAGCTGGGCAGGTTCTCGACACTGAAAGGTGCTCTTTTTGCCGTAGGTGGTGCCCTCAGGGAAGTTGAAATGGGCAGGATGAACATGGTATTTGTCTGGCAGACCACAGTCAACAGGCTCACATGACACCTGTTTGTTCCACTTCCCATTTGCACAGGTTATAGTCACTGAAGAGTCCGACTAGAAAATAAGACAAAATATCAAGTGAGTGTCAGATGGAGACAGAAACATGGATTGCAGGCCTATTCTGGAGTAGGCTATATGCGAAGTGTGCTTTGACACAAACATTTATTTGCACATTAATGTGACAGATTGATGTCCCACACACATCTAATTAATGTTAACCTTACAAAAATGACGTCAGCAATACAGCACTCACTCCAACAAGTCTCCAAACAGTGTGTAACCTACTAAGCTTTATCAGTCTTAGTTTACTCACTGTATGTCAGTAAGCCTCACAGGCTACCCTGCAGCTCAAGTACTGTAACTGCTGATAGCATTTGTAAGTCAAGTCATGCCATTCAGACAACTGATATCCAACAACTGCACAATCAGCCCTAACACAAAACAGATTGACTTTGGTGGAAGTGTGACAACACATGCAGAGAAAGAATCTTCCAGAACTGGAATACCAACTCTGTTTATGTATCCACTCTCTGAGTTTCTGTGTAATCATGATACTAAGACAATGGTTAGATTCACTGAAAATTTTGACATATGACTTTTGCACCAAACAATATTATATGTAAGTAATGCCATGCAATCAATCAATTTGCTGTTAGGTGTGTAAGGTGGGAAACAATGAAAATGCACAAACAATGTAAAATATAGTATATCAGTTTTGCAGAATTTTTTTTTTCTTAAGTTAGCTAATGTAATTAAATGTGCTGCATGGCTTAGTGATTGACAGTAGTCGACTATGCAGTTGCCGGTCAACAGAAAAAAACTACTTTTTCAGTGCTTCTTCCTGTGCAAGCTTCTCAAAATCAAGGTAGACTGTCTCACATTTTCAATGTACAAAGTGCATCCTGTGCGACTGGGTCCTTAAATGTTCTTGGAATGTGGGAGGAAACTGGAGAACCCAGAGGAAATCCACACATGGGGAGAACATGAAAAATCTGCAAAAAACGGACTCAGGCCAGGAATCAAACCCAGCAGTGGTAACACCACTACTATGACAAAGACTAGCTCAAGTCTACAGCACGATATAGTAGCTAGTATAATAAATTAACATCTGTTCCATTCACATTATGGACCTATCAGAGAATAGCCCCTGATTAGAAACAGCAGCCATTCAGGTTACTGCTGAAGGAGCTTTGACCTAGCAAGGTCTGACTGAGAGGCTTGCAAAAGCCACATCTTGCATTGTCACCATTACATTTAAAAATGGTAATCTCTTGTTGCGGACTTTTTTTTCCACCAGAAAGGTTTCCTGAACTTAGGTCTATTTCCTATTAGAAATAGCTCTTATTCCTGTAAATTATTTGGCATGTGGTATGATATTTTCAGAGATGAGACCAAAATGCAAAGCCACTGCATCATCCAAACCTCAACTGTTTTCATCCTCTTCCATTGAATAGCACCATGTAATGCAACAGGAATGCTTAAATTGATAGCAGAAAATATCACAACAAAGCTGTGAAAGCTCAATCATTTAGACATTTTCCCTTTTAGAACAAATAAAGGGAAATCTGTGTTTTTACCATAAACACTCTACCCCTGTTTTGGTTGACCTTAATTATCCACATCTTTTTAAAGAGTGGCCAGACTTTAAGGCCACACAAGCTGGACTCCGTAAGCATTACATATCTTTTGCTTCATAACCTTCTCTCTGTTCCCATGTATTTCTATCTTTCATCTTGATCCCATTATATGATACTGCATAACAGTATCAAGTTCCCTCAAAATAAATAAGCTCCTTTCATATTTGGATATCCAACAAAGTAACATATGCATCGCATGTGAGTGCCTGCTGAAAAATAACTGGGTGCAGAGTTGAATGAGTCAATCATGATGGGAGGTTGTGAACAAAGTCTGCATGGAAGAAATGTGGAAAGATCTATTTAGTGTTAATGTGCTGACTGTAAATATGTGTGCAAATAGAATGTTAAGTAAGTTTGTGAAATGGGTGTATGCGTGTGTTAAGTTAAAAGTTTTGCCCTTCTTAAAACATGTGTAAAAGTCTGGTTAATACACAAACACGGATGCACGCAAACACACACACAGAAACACATTCACATTTACGTACATTTGTCATGAGTTGCTTTTGCATTTTTTCAAGCATGTATCCCCAAGTGTGTAAGTGTGTATAAAGGGATGTATGTCTGTGTGTAAATGTGTGGGAATTTTCCTTCCTGTAAAAACTTTACAGCTGATTATTTCTCTTCCAGAAGCGATTTTAACAATCATCAAGCCAAACAGACTAATAGACAAATGAACTGACAGACTGACAGCCTCTTTCTTAGGCTTTGCCTTATCTCGGATGGCACACAAACACATTAACATGAAGAAAAAAGTATGGTAATATCACACAGTTTTATATAGATAGGTAGAGTTATTTCAGTATTGCTTAGAAGTGGAATTCAGTATATGGAATATACACACACTTTCTGGTAGAAAAACTCAACAGTAGCACAAATGATTGTGGACAAGAATGTGTTCAGAACAGTAATTTGCAGCTGGGGTGTGGGTGTACTTAGAATCTAACAGTACTCAGAAGCAGACATTCTTCTAAGTACATAAAATTCTAGGAGCGTTCATTTTTTTGTTAAATGATAACCACGTCAGCCTAGACAGAGCAGATTTTAATGGATCACATGTGTGGGCTCTATAGCTTTGACCACTCTTCTCTGCAAAACAGCACGCTAAAATGTTTACTCATATGCTCGCCCAATCAGGAGGAGCTTTGCTACATCACCGGGTACATGCCATACAAATCCTAACTCAGCATCTACAAAGTCAGCAACTTAAGGAGCAACAGGGTTACAATGTTAAAGGGCTCCGGCTGTGCTTTAAAAGCTAGGATTACAATACACCGCTTTTACTCTCATTAATATTTCGCTTAAAGGCTTACTAGAGTGAAGTCCAGTGCAGGTATCTGCTGCTGCTATGGCACTATCAGGACACAATAGGACTCACAACAGCAGAAAAGCAGGGTTCTTCCATGAGGTAAAGGACATGTAAAATACAAGTACAAAGTACAAAAATAGACCTTAAAATCACAGTGAAAAAGAGTTTATGGCGCCTTTAGCTTCTGTAATGAGACATATTTTTGCATGAAACCAATATGTGGTTGGCAAGAGTGATTTAAAACAGTTAAATGTTTAACACATATTTAGCATGTAACAAGAGATAAATGAACAATTTACACCGGGACATAGTTTTAGAACTTGGACATTTTTTAGTTTTTTTTTGAAAACTTGGTTTCAAATCCTAATTACTTTTCTTGAACATTAAATACATGTAGTCACGAATAAATAAGCAACAATCACGTTATACCAAAACATCCATAGGTATAGGTATAGGTATTATTAATGTGAACACATTAAGTTGATTTAAGTTATAGTTTATTAATTCCCATGGTGATATTTGTGCTCTGCATTTGACTCATCCTACTAGCTGCAGCGCAGCACCTCTGGATCAAATCCAGCAATCAAGCCAGTGCCTTCATGAAGGTCAAAGGCAAGAATATTTCTAATACAGTACTTTACATGCATCCTTTGGAATGGGAGGAAACTGGAGCACCCACAGAAAAGCCATGCATGAGAACATCATGACATGTGCATTCAGGTGCCCATAAAACATGCACATGAAAGTCTTTATTTAGCTGAGCTGGCTGACTGCCTACTTGAATAATTATAAACAAAATAATATGTTGATATGGCTTTTAATGGCCCTTCAATTTATATTGATATAATGGCTCAAATTATACCAGAAGTTATTTCTAAATGTGTGTAACATTTTCCTCACTGCTTTGATAAGACCTGGAGAGAGTGTTTTGGTCATTAAAAGAAAGTGTATGGGAGATCATTTAGTGGGCAGGAAATGGTGGTTTGATGGGCTTGTTCTGTGTTCTATGGTGGACAGTTTTAACGCATATAGAGCCTGTTAAAGGAAAAGCCTATTTTAAATAAAAACTCTTTTTCAGTGCCAGCACTTAGTGTTCCCTAAACATTTCAAAGAGAGAAAACAGACAGCAATAAAACACACATACAAATCAAGCAAGTGAAGGAAACAGATTTGTTCTGAAGATAGCATTATCTAAGAAGGTGGTGTTCCCAGAACCACTTTGACATCACTGGAACAAGACTGTAATTGGCTAATGAAAGGAGACAAGATTGTGCTTCACGCTGCACTTTTCAACCTTAGTGTGGAGCTGTGTGTCTTTTTAAACGTGTGGCTGAAAAAAAGAAGGAAATACATAGATTAAGAGTTGTACATTGAGGGGATACAGAATATCTGAGGTAAAGGTGTTTTTGTATTTCATTTTACTACATTTTTGTTGTTTTTAAATGGGGTTTTCAACTATCATCTTATGTGATGGGAGAAAGGTAGATGTCGAAAATGACGGTTTGCAGTGATTGGACAAAAACAACTTTAGTTTATAGTAAATGATGCCCAGTGAGACTCTTTCTGTGTTCCAACTTACAAAGGCTTTCGGGAGGAGAATTCTACTGCAACTGGAGGGACGCACAACTTGTGAAACAAATTCTGGATTTCACTCTTTAAGGATAGAAGACTGGACGTAAAATGGATCAACAAGCTTAGAAGGCACTCCTGCAATGGCAAACAGGGTTTGGATTCTGTTATGCTAATTATAAACATGAGCATCAACTTTTTTTGTACACTGAGCTCATTGATTTACTTGTCCTAACTAACATTACATGGCTGAGCTTAAAGTGATTTCGGAGCTGAGGGAAAGGATTTTGTCATTTTTTGCAGAGCATCATTTATTAAAATGTACCGCAAAATGCTACTTTGGAATTAAACCAACAAAACTGGCCAGATGTCTTTTAATGGAATGAATGGATGCGAAAAGTTATTCATAAATAACAGGTCCTCTAAATACCTTTGAACTGTCAGTCATCATTTGTGGCAAACCTTTCAAAGTCCAAAAACTGATATTTGGCACTGCCCTACTTTGTTTTCTATTCTCTCATGTCCCCCCTTCACTCCACTTTCCTGCCTCTCCCTCTCTGAAAAGCATATTTCATAACTAAATGAATTGGCATTGATGAATAGCAACAGAAGTGCACTGTCAATCAAAATCTAATGCAATTAGAAGTTTGTGCACCCCGCCCAGTTCTTCAGACTCATTAGTCCACAAGGTTAGCACAGCCTCTTGGTCCCTGGTGCCAGTGCCCTCTCAGTCAGCCTGACGTGGGTTTACCTGCCGATTTAACTGCAACTGATGAACCACCTTCACAGCCAAATTTGAAGGTATTTCCTTGCACTGAATGGAAAATCTAGTTGCTTCGTATCAAAGTGGTATGGACAGTTTTCTTGGTTGGAATACAGTGCGAAATGTATGTAATGTGTGTGTAAAATGTGCATTTTCCCAGCGGAACGGACGGCCCATTTGCGAGAGAGGGGTTTGTGGACTGAAGCACCTACGTCAGGCATGCGAAAAACACCACACGAGCAAGCCCCACTATGTTTAACTGGACATTTTTCAAAGCTACAGGACCAAGCAAACTGCAGGCCAGGGAAAATGCAGATGCTCTCAATAAAGGAAAATGTATAGAATTGTCTAGTTAATGTCCCAATATGACCCACAGATCCAAAATCATCCAGACAAGCTGCCCAGAAACTGAACTTTGATGAGCCCAGATGTTTAAAATGAGCTGCTGGAGACAGCCGCCTCCTTGATGTTGCGCAAGATCAAAGTAGAAGTCCGTGAAACACCAGGCACCTATTATGCCCTTATGGCAGACAAATATAAGGATGAGTCAAAGCGTGACCTCCTAGCTGTTTGTGTGATATAGTTCACACAGGGAAAATTAAAAACAGGCAGTCGTGTTCATGGACACAAGTGACATGAGCGCAAGTAGTATTTCAGAGAAATTACAGGTGATTAAATTACTACAACTTGATCCATATCTGTGCGTTGGCTTCAATTTTGACTGGGCCTCCGTTATGTCAGGAAACAAGGAAGGTGAGCATGTGATTCTAAAACTAACTTTTCTTCCAACCGTGTATGTCCACTGTAATTCTCACAGACTGAATTTGGTCTGTGTCGCATAAAAGGTGTCTGGGCACGTTAGCACATTCTTTGATACACTAAACAATATACAGAGTTTTATGACAGGCAGCAGCAGACACCCAAGCTTTGTGGAAGCGCAACAAGAGCTCCATCCAGGACGCCCGTGCTTGGAACTTGAGCAAACCATAGACATGCGCTGGAGCTCCAAATCCAGAGCAGTGAGCAAAATACTGACGTAGGCTACTCAACGTAATATTAGAAGTACTTGCTGAGTGTGCTGAAGGCAGCAGTCAAACACAGGTTGAGGCGCAGTCCCCTTTTTGTTGAAATACAAACAAAAAAGTTCATATTTTTACTCGTCACTTTTGGGAATTTATTTCAGATGAGCGATTTTGCCAACATTATCAGTCTCTGAGTGCATCACCCTAATTGAAGGGCTAAAAGAGAACTTTGCTCGGTTTAGAGACAATTCACAGTGTGATTTGGAACAACAACGTGATGCAGAAAAAGCAAATCACGAGCTGGGACATCACAGCTGGTACCAGAGGGAGAAGGCTTCTGGCAAGACTTGTGGGATATGTGGTCACAACTAGTTTGGGTAAAGCAACAAGTGTAAAAAATGATGATGATACATCTGAAATGCTATACTTGACAGACAGCTGGCAGATCTGGACAATCGTTTCCAGGAAGATCAGGATGGAATAATGAGGGGAGCAGCAACTTTTCTCCCACAGTTTAAGACATTTGCACAGAAAGTGTCTCTGCGGCTCTTGTGTGATCACTATCACATCAGGGTTGAGGATGCTGAATTACCAGTATTATTTGACCAACTGCATCGGAAAGCCAATTGGCTGGAATTTCCATCCCTCATGGAAGCATTAGACATTTGTGCCCCTGACATTCTTCCAAATCTCAACAAACTACTTCAATTCATTTTCACTACTTCATATTTGCCCGTAAAGGGATTTCATATCACGTTAAGTAATGGTGTGTTGTGTATAAGCCGTATAGGCCAGATTGAAATGAGTTGCTAATTTTTTCACACAGAAGCTAAATTTCTACCAGATTTCATTGTATGCGGTTGATTTAATAGAAATTAAGGAGGGTGTTGTTTTTTCTTAATTTAAACATTGCTCAGCGGGGTGTTTCCTTCCTTGTACTGCTGATTTGTGTAAACAAACAACTGCTTGCTTTGCTGTTATTAGTGAGCTGACCATGGTACTGAAGCAACAATGGCTGTACTAAATGCACGAGGGATATGTTACAGTACATGTGTGATTATTGTGTGATGTATGCTATGTCATACAGTATGTGAACACCTTTTCTACTGTTTGGGTTTATGTTTAGTTGACACTTTGTGCAGTAAAATGGTTAATTAACAGTGTTGTGCACTGTAGAGTTGACGCTCTGCCGGTGCTAGTATATATAAGCCTGAATAAGATATAATACACAGGTTTTTGTCTATACTGTTGTGTACAGCCTTTATAGACTAGGCACTGTTGGTTGAGCATGTTGTATAGGCAGTGTTTTGCTGTTATTGCCTTTGTAATACAGAACATTGCTAAATACAATAGTCACTGTTTTTTCATTTTGTCTGTATGTTGTCCTTTTTTCTACTTCTAAGATTTTATAAGCCTTTTTTTCTGGGAAAAGACGGCCCACCCACTTTTGTACTGGCCCACCCAAAATACAGTTTCTGCGTACGCCACTGGTGTGAATAAGGCCATTTATTGGAAGATAGAGGGACAGCTGAACGACTTTGCGGTTTTAGAAACCCTCCAATTATGACGAGTTACAGATCCTGGCAACAGCCATGTGAAAGATGGGAGAAAGAACACATTGTTAAGGTCAGAATTCTGACGGAATACCAAAAAATCCCCCTACCCCCTCTTTCACTCAGTAAAACTCTTCTCTCTGCCTCACAAACACACACACATATACAGGTCCATAATACACATAAAAACAAAATATACCTTGTTCTCTAAACCTCCCATCTCTCTGAGGGAACATTAATAGATTGTCTTGCAGACTTCTTTACAGAGCAGGGGAGAAGGATAGAGCAGTTATATGGCCTTTACAGCAGCTTGGCTCCAATTCAAAAGGTTTACAATGCGATGTCAACTACCCTGTTTGTTTGTTTACTTGTGGTGTGCATGCATCTGTGTGTATACTGTATCTGTCCACATCTGTGTCCTGTTTATTCAGGAGATTGTCTGTACTTTACTGTATGTGTGTTGGTATCGACATGGAAGCATTTAATGTGTGCTGCTGTGAGGGAGCGGTAGCAAATCTCTGCCATATAACAGAGACTTCAATGTGTGCGAAATGAGCAGGGATTGAGCGAGGGAGGGAGAAGGAGCAGACACTATGCGATGATGTCATCGTCCCGGTGGAGTAGCGATACAAAATGACTGTTTGAGGTGATGGTGCAGCATTCTCAGCAAGAGACTAAACACTATTATGTCTGTGCTTGTACGGAAAATGTGTGTGTGTGTGTGTGTGTGTGTGTGTGCGTGCGTGCGTGTTTGTAGCAAGCCAGCAAAAGGAGGAGACTGGGGCGTCTCCACTCCTCAGTGCAGCACTCATCTACCTGGATGTTCATGATGTCATCCTCCCTGGAGGCTTGCTGTGCCAAGCCTAGTTTTTGCAGGTGACAAAATAAATGCAGATAGAGAGTAGAGCAAAAAGAAAGTGTGTTTGCACTTCTCTCTTATGGCCATTTGTGTACATGAGTTTGCATACATTTTCATGTGTGCATTCAAAAATGCATGTTTCCACGAATGTTCCCATATGCTGTAGAAATGCTTTTGCACTTAAGCGTTTGCATGTGTACCTTTTATGCATTCACGTGCATTCTCTTGTGCACGGAGCTCTTTGACTGCCTGTGTGTGTTTAAACGTGTGTAGCAGTGTATTTACCTGGCTTTTGATGATGTCATCATCCTGGTGGATTTGCAGGACATATCCAGAGTTGCAGTAGATGGTGCAGCGGTCTCCATTGTAGAAGTGGCGGCCAGGGCTACTGCACTTGAGCTCTGCATTGCGGATTAAGGGTTCCTGGCAGTCGATGGCTTCGCACGAATAATGTACACAACTACGAGGGAGCATGTGTGTGGGGGGGATGGGGGGTTGGTAAAAGAAAGTGAGAGAGGAAGAGAGAGAGAGAAAGAAACTAAAAACCACATTTAAAGTCACAACCAAAGTAACATTTGTGTATGAAATAACACTGCAGACACTCAAACATGGAAGCAGTCACACATTTGCTCACAAACAGAAAAGCCACGCACTGAGTCAACCACATCCATCCATCAATGACTGCTTAACATATCAAATCAATAAACCACATGGAGAAAGGACTGCCATATTTGCTGCACATGAAAGGGTTGTCTGTATGTGCACACACACGGCAGAGTGTAGTTTGTGAATTAAGAGCGACAGGATATATTATGTGCAGGCTAAAATCGCAGCGTTTGGCCACAGCTTTATGTTGGTAGCCTGATGGAGAAGGCATTTAATCAAGGCACCTTTTACAATAGTTCACATTCTACAGTATAGTGTTCCCTTATGAAGTCAACGGGGAAAGAGGGAAAGGTATGGGGGCACAGAGAGAGAATGAAAGAAAATACAGGTCTAGAGAAACATTGTTAAACTCAGTCCTGCAAGAATGGAATCTCTAATTTGCTATTTTCATTTATTTGTTTTCCTGCAGACAGAATCTTATTATTCCTTTAAAGGTGCTGTAGGTAGGATTGCGAAGATCCAGGACTTAGCCAAAAAATGTAAACATCGACAACTTCCCAGTTCCTCCCCTCTTCCTGCTAAAGCCGAAAACGGTCTCCTAAGCCCCTCCCCCCACAAGGAAGAATGAATGTGTGTGCATGAGCAGTGATTGACACGCAGTAAGACACCCCCCCTGGCCCTGATTGGTGCATCTGAACAGGGAGCCTACAGGCTTAGGTGGTGCCAGAGGAGCTGGATATTTTTTAAATTACCTCCTTCATGTAGTTCTACTCGAACATAGGGTCATTTTCAGTTTTATAAGTCTTACCTACTGCAACTCCTTCACTTTTCTATATCACTGCCCCTCCCACTATAACACTTAGAAAAAAACTTTGTATTAAAGGAAATAAAAGTTATAGGAAAATAAATATTATAAGTTTAGAATTAAAATGCTAATTTCAACAAGATGCTAAGCTGAGCAGGTGAAGACTGTTTATAAAGCACAAGAGTAGCATTCCCTTATGTCAAGGATTTTTTAGGACAAACTAAAGCCTAGAAGCCTCCTCTGTGGCCACTTTGGCTTGGAACAAAATCTCCTGAATCTCTCTGGAATTTCTGACATAAATTACAATTAACTACCTGTAAAACTATCCTCCTCCCCTGCAAATGAGAAGTACAGCATACAGAACAATAGAATAGTATGACAAAAAGAAAATTTAAAAAACAGAACCCCAACAATTCTTAACGTAAGTGGTGATAAGTGAGAAGAAAATAGTACAAAAAAGAGAAAAGGGAAAACATACATGTGCATGTGTTTGCAGAGAAGCATGGAACATTAAACTGAGTCATGTTAATAGCTCCTGTTGTTAACAACTCAGGGAAAAAGGGATGTGGTGTTTTGTGGAGGCATAAGTATTACGGGAAATGTGCTGCTCAGCCCAGGAGAATGACAGAGTGAAAGCGGGAGCAGGAGGCACAGAAAGGGGAGAATTCAGAAGAAGGAGATGGCAAACAGTTAGAGGGAAAGGAAGATGACCTGAAAGTAAAGGATGAGAAGACAGCATGGGATAACATACAGTATGATGAAGGGGAGGGGAGATGTGGAAAAGCAGGGGGAATGGGAATAAGGAGGAAGTGAAGACAGAATGAGGTTAAATGAAGAAGTCATTTGGAAAGTGGGTATAGACGACAGAATGCAGATGCTAACTTGGAGTCCGTTGAATAGAAGAAACAGATCAATTACATAAAAAGACAATGAGGCAGAGCCAGGATTCTTTACTGATGTTGTAAAGACAGACCGGTAAATAATAACGGATTATAAAACTATATCATAATATTCACTTTGTAGCGTGTTCAAGTCAAAACTTCTAAAGACAAGTTGGCATGTCTGGTTGACTTGCCATCATAAAAAAACAGTTTTCAAGAGCCTCTGGAAATTAGATGAAGTGGAGACAATATGAAAGAAAGGAAAGTTACAGAGAACTATAGGAGAAAGCAACTGTGTGTTTGCGGTAACAAACAATTTCCTGGCTGGTGAAGATACACAGCAGTTTTAATCTATTTAGGTGCTCTTGGATGTCTCACTGGCACACAAAAGCCACAAACAGCTCTATCTCTCTGCACAGACCCCCGACAATCCATTATTTGTGTTTATTAGCGCATTTCTTGTTGAAAGGGTTGTGGGAGCATCATCAGTATGAATTGTCTCATGCATGACAGTGGTGTGGAAATTGGCAAATTGTGACTCCTTGTGTGTGTGTGGTCTGGTTTAACTATGTTTGTGAGGAGGGACTTGACATCATATGGTTACTAGTTCAAATTAATGGTGCTGGAGACTCAAAAACTGGGAATTTGTAGCTAAATAGGTGTTAACTGTTTTATTGTGTACTTGCAAAGAGATCTTAGAAATGTTAAAGGTGTTTTACATACATTTGATTATCTTTATTTCCTGTTTCAGATTCTAGGTTTTCAGCTGTTACGAATCGTTTTGTCACACACAAAACATTTTTCCAAATATGGAATACTGCTCGACCCTGGGTAGCACTTAATGCCTGATTGATGACAGATCATTTAGTTAATTAACTAGTTAGAGTTGTAAAAATAGTGAGTGACAACGTCAATGTAGTGCTGATCAATGCAAAAGAATGATTAGAGGAAAAACTTATCCATTTTGGCAGGACTTTTCAAAGAAAAAGGCTATTTGTATGCAGTGTGCACTTTAGCCGAACTCAATACAAACTGGGGTGGTAAACAAGATTTAGTGCTGGAGGCAGCAGCGGCTCTATTGTTGGAAATTTGCAGAGCTGAGCAACAGGTCCAAATTAATTACAAATTTCCAGTGATATTATATTTTTTCCCCGAGGGTGTTTTACTGTTATAGCTGTAGCTTTGGGCAAACCTCTAACATTAAACAGCTTGTTGGCATCATTAATTAACGCATGCATCTCCCTCTCTCTGGCTCAAATACACACACACAAATACAGCTCTTAGCATCTCTTGTCTCTTCTCTTCTTGTGTGTAGTCTTCACTACAAACACTTTCACACCTTGCCTGAAAAACTGGAACTCTTTCACTAACAATTAATATTTATTTACTTCTCAATATATTTAATTCTACTGCTGCCACTTCTGTCTTCTCTGTCTGTCCATCCTGGAAGAGGGATCCCTCCTCGGTCCTTCTTTTGTGAGTTAAGTATTCTTTATCCTGTGTCGACTGTTGTCCAACTATAAAGCGCTCTGATTTTGACAGTAAAATACAGAACTTATTTTGCCATTCATGGGGTTTTTATGTTGAATAATTTGGTCCTTTGAACGCATTTCTCATGTGTATTCTTACTACAGCGTTTAGTAAAAAGAAACTAATAGAACGGCTCCTGCCATCTTTGTGTATCAAGTTCCATGAAAAGAGTCTGAATAATCTATGGTGATTTTTAAGTACATCACATTCCGTGTTGGTACTTTGTAACACGTTACAGTAACTCTGTTACTTTTGGCAGTAACTGGTGCTCTTAAGACATTATTTTTAAATAAAGTAACTAAATTCCCGTTACTGAAAGGCTTGTTACTTTGTTATTACCTCTGCCAGGCATAAGCAAGGGCATCATGCATTCAGTCATTTGTTTGCTTTTGTGTATATGTCTGTCTGTAGCTAATCGCACACTACAGGACCCATCAGACTTATATTGTTTGTGCACATTTGTGACTGTATGCTCAAGGACCTATCATGGTTGCAGTGATTCACAATAAAAAAAAAAAACTATTTTATTGACTACTTTATTTTATACCGTAATTGACTGCAAAATTTACAAAGGCATTCAGTGTATGTTAATTCCTGTTGGCAAGCACATTTCCATGTCATGTTGACCAAAAGGTTGCCCAGTGTAGGCCTATTGTCATCATGAGTTAACCGGCAAAGGCACTTCAGCAGCTGGCTGACATTATTGAATGTTTTGATGACCACCACAACCACAAGAGGTCTTTAAGCATATGGTCATAAATGTGCACAAAAAATATTAGGCTGATAGGTCCAGTAGTATGCCAGATTAGCTACAGACAGACAGACAAATACGCACAAGCACACAACTAAACGCACGATCCCGGCGGAGATAATAACAACAGTACTGATATGAAAGCTATAGGCACATTACCAAGCATTTCAAAGTAGATATTTAAAAAGTAACTTAAAAGTTACCTGTCACAGTAACAGATTACACTTAGTACTCCCATGTATACCTTTTTAGAGATTTGGAAAAAACATGACTCCAAATCAAGTCTCCTGTACCTTTAAGTTGAAAGATTATGCAAGTTGTTTATGTGTATCTGTGTGTGGCTGCATGCTTGTTTGAACATACTTGAATGATTTCATGTGCATGTCTTTTGTTATGATGTGTGTGTAACATGCAGGCCTCATATTGTTATCCATTTCCCTTTTTCTTAGCCTCACCTTTGGCCTGTGGGGTTGTAGATCTCATTGCTTTGGCAACCACTTATCGTGATAGGGTCGAAGGACTGGAAGGAGCGCAGGCCTACTCCGGAGAGGGCCACAAGGCGAGAGGCAAACATGACCAGGATAGCCTTGGTGTGGTAGAAGGCCACTGACAGGTCATGGCTCACTGGGATCACCAAAGGGTTGGTGCGGCAGCTGAGACGCCACTCGCCTGTGAAAAGGATATTTGGTATGGAGAAGAGACAAAAGAAAGGTGTATTGGTATTGAGGTGGGGGAAGTAGGGGATAGAAGCAGAGAACAGAAGGAATCAGGTGGCAGATGTTAATTAAACCTTAAAAGTGAATTAGGAGAGAAGAAAAGGCTGGAAGAGGGGTCTAAACAGCATGCTGGTGTTGAAAGAGTGATACAGTGTTGCGCATGTGGTGACATGCACTTGAGGGGGCTTCACTCTACATGATATGTGCTATAACAAGCTCTAGTTAGTTACAGTAGGTAAAGCTCCTTTGGGCTCAGGGTTCCACTCAGTCATATTTAGAAATCTGACACTGGAGGTGAATCAAGTGTGTTGCAATTTAAAAGTACAAAAGACAGTTCTCACCTAGACTATGGATGCCCTCCTTGGTGTCCACCAGCTGAACAGTGATGTTACACTGAGTCTGGTCAAGGTAGCCAGTACCATCAGCAGCCAGATGTATAATCACTGCTGCTGCCACCATGGGATGAGAAAAGTGGGCCTGAATGAAGGAAAACAAAAAGTTAAGTACACATGTTTAATAACTGGAATCTACTGTGTCCTCTTTCTTAGTACTAGCTAGAGTTGAAGTTTTTCTCTTAGTTTTTTTTCCTAATTAGAATTATGTTTCATATGCAATGTCAAATTGGTGGATAATTCTTCATTACATTACATTAGTCATTTAGCTGACACTTTTATGCAAAGCGACTTACAATTGCTATATATGTCAGAAGTTGCACACCTCTGGAGCAACTAGGGGTTGAGTGTCTTGCTCAAGGACACATTGGTTGATTCATCACAGTGGGATTTGAACCCAGCTCTCCCACACCAAAGGTATGTGACATATCCACTGCGCCATCACCACCACTTCAGCTTTTGCTTTGGTTTTTAAGTTGCCACCATAATGATGCCATGTTGTTATAATGCACTGCATGGTGTTTCAGATAGGTCTTACCTTGAGCCAATAGTTAGGGTATCCCCAGGTTGGCTCATGAGCCTCACTACAGGGGAACCATGCATACTGGGACACTCCATCTGATAGATCAAACACCTTGGACTGACAAGTCTAGGGAAACATAAGAGAAAAAGAAGGAAGATGGGTATTTTTGGATTTCCTTGCACTGCAGCTGGATTCTCGCGATATCATGAGATCACGTGAAAATTGCGGCGTTGTGAGATCACACGAAAATCCATTTAGTTAGGTTTCAAGTAACTTGCTTGTATCCGAACCGCAGTGTTTCCAACCAATTAGCATCCTGTGTGGAGCTACTGGCAGCTACAGGCATGGTGTGTGTGACAACATGGAGAGGAGACTGTTCGTTCAAAACAACAAAGCTATGATGATAACAATGATAACATGCTAAAATGAAATAGGGAGCATAAGCTAAGTAGCTAACTAACTTGTATTACTGTATACACATATATGAAACAGCTTCAGTTTGGTTACTGTCTTGGCTATAGCTATGTTTGGGCTGACATGCAGCTGACAAGCATTGCATTGTGCATTGTGCAGTACTGTTTGTTTGTGTCTTGTCAACAAACCTGTCATGTGCCACATGCCCCATGTCTCTCTCTTCTACTTGTCTTTATTTCTGCCTTGAAGTCTCTGTGTGTTTTTTGAGTACTCACTTTGTGCTGGCTTGTTAACCCTTGTGTTGTCCTTCGGTCCCAGTGACCCGAAGGACAACACAAGAATTATACCTCCGTTTACTTTGTTGAGAATTGCTCTCTAAACCCTGTTTCTTGTAAAGTAAGTAAGTAAAGTTTATTTCTAGAACACATTTAAACACAGTTTAAGCTGACCAAAATGCTGTACAAACAAGAACTAAGGTGCTGTATTAACCCTTGTTTAGAGAGCAATTCTCAACAAAGTAAACGAAGTACATAATCCTTGTGTTGTCCTTCGGTCACTGGGACCCGAAGGGGCAACACAAGGGTTCACCTGTCATGCCACACCTGCCCACTAGAAGCCCTCAGAGAGTTTTTATGATCCCATGCAGCACTGAATTAGTCACCTGTGTCACACAGCTGTACTGCATTTACTCAGACTCTAATCCCTTTACATCCAGATTTTTACTGATCTTTTTGATGAGATAAAAAAAGTAATATATTTTTTGTATACCTTTGCAATGTGATAATAAGAATCAGCAACACTGAAATGAAATACTATACCTTGAAGCAGCTGTGTAATGTAGGTAATGTAAGACAGAATAGAGTGAACAATCTGACATTTCAATCTGACAAAATGGTGATATTGAGTAATACTGCTTAGAAATACTATATTCTGTCAATTGATATGAGAAATGGCAATCAAACTGTCAAGAGTGCAATTTAAGTGAACTCTGACATGCGTAACAAAGAGAGTTGGTGTATTCCCAGAGGCTGTTGAATATGGCACTGGGTGAAAATGCCACTGCACCTTTTTCACGGCAGACATGTTGACATGCCATAGTAGGAAAAGCACAGGTGTATTCAAAATCATTAATGATGGCTGCATTCCACTTAGGAGAGGCCCTGGGATTGTGCATGCTGACTCACTAAAATAGCTTAATGCGACACTTGATGGAATTGAGCCATCATTAAGGTTATCAATTTCAGCTGTGCTTTTCCTACTATGACAAGTCAAAATGTCTGCTGTGAAAAAGGTCCATGCAACCAGAGATCTGTCTTACCACAGAAGAAAGTGGGGGGGTTTGTAAGTTATGGTGATACCACCAAATATCCAAGCCAAAACAGCTCAGGCATGGTGATTGGCTACTCAACCTCTCACTTTAGCACTCTGTCATCCTATCGGAAGCAGTGATAACGGTAGGGCAGAGCTTCAAAAGGACAAGGAATACAACTGAATAAAAAATGGCACTAGTATCCAGTCATCATAAATTCTGCAATGACAAAGTCACCTCATTATTGTGGCTTAGTTGACATACAGAAAAAAAGGACCCTCTCTAGGATTTGTGTAACACACATTATCACCTCATTATGTCATTATGATTAAAAGGAAGAATAAGCGGCAGAGAGACAGAAAAAGATGATAGACACATCGCTAAAAGAATAGTGAGTAATACATAACACAGCCAAAGGGGAGCGAGGGCACATACCCAAGGACGGTGAGTTTCGCCCGCTGCCCTGAGCTAGTGAAATGAGACACCAGTAACATGAGAGTTTTGCTAGAGAGGCTACTGTAAGATTCCGCCACCGTGGAAAGCTGGCCAGACCAGCTATCTGTCTATATATCTGTCCCCTGGATCTGTTGACATGACCTTTCTGCTCAGAGCTGAAGTGGCAGAAATAAGAAATGCAGGTGACATACACCTGAGATCAGTTGCCATGAGACTTTGTCCCAACTTGAGTGCAGCTGCGTAGATCTCCTTTTTGTAAATGAAATAGATACAATAACTAAATTGAAGGTTAATTTTACTTTGGTAAGTGCAAGGGCTTCCCAGAGCCCAACTCTGATGTTGGTCTGAGGTTGAGTTAACCAACCAATTAAAAACTGCTAATGAATTGGAGTCAAGAGGAGCTAGTTTCCATTGCTACCCTTCTGACAGGGAAGATGACAAATCCCATTCCACATGCAAACTGATGACTTATCTATGTAAACACAGGTGGCACTAGCTACTGCCCTCATTCTTTCCCCCTCATCTCCTGGTGTCCTTTTCTAACAACCCACTGTTCGAGACTCAAGCAAACACCCCCATAAAGCACCAAACCAGTGGGAGGCAATTCACAAGTCTCCCATGGCTCATTACACTTCCTCCACCCTCCTCCCCATGCAATGGCAAGAGTCAAAGCACTCTAAATAGATTTGTCATTGATTTGATTTAGTCATTAAAAGAGGGGGTAAGGGTGGTGATAGTAATACACGTTTACACCCATCCAGGACTCAACCGAGCAAGGCTACTTTGTTTCCACACATTCTGATTTTATCCATTCAGCCATCCATCCATTCATCAATACAGGGAAATTAGAGTCACCAATTAACCTAACCCACAAGCCTTGGGCTGGAGGAAGAAATCAGAGCACCTGATGGAAGCCCATGCAAGTATGGGAAAAACATGCAAATTGCAGAGGCCAGCCAGCCAGCCAGCTCTAGAGGCGAGCTTTCAAATTTTATTAGCTTTAATTTTACTTTTAATCTCTTGGTTATGTGTGATCTGGCACACAGACTATCTTAGTTGTCAACATGAATCTACAGGCTCAGGTCCATGATCCCAAACATAAATCCTTGTGATCCTGTGATAAATCCTTGTGAAACATTGTTACATCCTGTAACAATGTTAAACCTAGCAAACCTTTTTTTATTAGAACTTCAGCCATGCTCCTTCTCCTACATGTGTCAGTGTCAGAAGTTTTCTTCAAATGTTTAATCTTTGCGTACACCGCTTACAGTTGTGGACTTTGTAATCAGGTTAATTCAGCTTCCTTTATGTTCAAATGTTGAGATCTATTTGAAACAAAAGAAATTGCTATCCTTGTTAAACAGTAATAGCAAACCCTAGAGACGAGTTCAACTTCTTAACTCAAAAACACACACACACACACACACACACACACACACACACACACACACACACACACACACACACACACACACACACACACACACACACACACACACACACACACACACAAAGTTATACACATGGTCTTAATTTGTACCAGCTGGCTAATAAGACTGGCAGACAACAGCCAATCCCTGGTCTGTAGACAGAAACTGGTGTTTGTAAATCACTACTTCAGATAAAAGGAGAGCTAAGTGTCTTCAGCAAAGGGGAAACTGGATAAAGGTGAGGAGAAAGAGAGTGCAACCGTCAGCCTCACTAGCCTGAAAATATGTCTGTACTGTAAAAACACTCATTAAGAGCATAAGGCAAAACATAAACTTGGAAAGGGGGAATAGGAGAGTGCCGCTGTTAGAGTAATGACAATAATAATGGCTCTAATGTACCTCAACCACAGTCTTTCCCCTTGTGATGGAGATTTAGTGCCAGGTTGAAGTTAGGTCACAGAGCACATATCCATGTACAAACACATACACAGGATAAAATACAAACATACGCACATGCTACACCCTCCTTGGCTCGAATACTGATGTTAAAGCCTCCAGATTGTCAAAATGTTCTATCTTGGATTGAAATCAATAAACCTTACAGACACACAAACACTAACATGGGCCATATGTTCATGGAAGACTATTGAGACACTCAGACATTTAGGAGGCCCTACAAAAGTCCTTGCTGTGTTTTCTGACACGCTATTATAAACCATGCCACACCTTATAGGGTCAATAATTAAAGGATTTACTTTTATACATTAACTAGCAAATATTTCTGTTTCAATGTCTTGACAATTGACTTGTGGTTTAAATATATGAAAGTGTTAAGGTGATGCAGCAGTTTCATGAAAATCTGTTTTGTTTTTTTATCTGTAGGTATTTGTATTCAGCATGAAGCTTACAAATGATGTAAGTATAAAGCTTTGGTAATGTATTGTTGAGTTGTGAAATGGTGATCATTAGAGGCATCTACTGTACACACAGACCGACATAAGGACGGCATCATAATGTCTCACATACTATGTACAGGATGTCTGTATGTATGTATGAAGTATGCAAAACAAATCACTGGTATATATCAGTGGATTGGCTTGTAAGACCATTTCGTTGTTAGTTTAAGTTAGTTAGTTAGTTAGTTAGTTAGCTAAAGTTGTTAATTTACAAGTTCCCACTTCCCAAAATGATTCCAACCCCATCGTCTTAAGTCTCAATATTATTTTTTGCCTTCATTCCATCACTCACTTTAGCAGTAAACATAATCACTACAGCAATTAAGCTGTTCATTCATTTTGCATGATCCATCTAATCACTTTATTCGACTCAGTGTGAGCACTGGTGCGCCAGGAGTGGAGGATACCTGCTAAGCATTTCAGAGTTTGTTGTTTGTTTCCGATCCTGTTGTATGCCTCAGTGAGGTCAGGCAGTGACCTGGTTTGTTTTTTCTCGAGAGGTGGAGATTTTGGATGGTTGCAAATAAAAAAAAAAAAAATTTCCCAATATTTATCCAGTCACGGCACCTCCTAAAATGTGTTTATTTCCATCAAAAGGTATTTCTTTTCCGTATTTTCCATTCCTTCCTCTCTCTTTGTTAAAGGCATATACTGTATACAAGTTTGAAGCCTGAGCACGGGTAGCAGGAGTGAGCATCTGTGAGGCATTTGTGGACAGAAAAAGCAACAGAGAGAAACTAGTATGAGTTTCCAAGCACCATCCCATGGTTTACTGGAATGCTGGTGAGCGCCTGGTGTGTGATGTAATGTCCTGTCACCCAGCCCCACCCATACCCACTGAAGCTCACTGTCTCATTGGTCCAGGGCTAATGATGAGCCACTTCCATGGCCTACTGAGAATGGGGCTGTAAAAGTTAGTGAGTGGGTGCAATTATGCAGTTTACCTATCATACTCTCATCAGAGCGGACATGAGCAGTGACTGGGTGGTAGAAATCATGGACCACAAACTAATGTATAGGGATTGGTGAGTGTAAAATGCCAGCAAGTTGAAAACAGATGGGACTGCGGAGAATATAAATGCCCCTCAGTTAGTGGCCCCCTATGCTCAATAAAAGAGGGCCAAAACCCTGCATATTAACAGCTTGAAAATGTTATGGGGGGTCATCAGTGCCATGAAAAAATACACCAGTCACAATGAGGTTTCCACATGGCAGAACCACAATAATAATTGAAACGGGAAAAGTAAAAGGGGAAAAAGGAACGCCATCCCAGAGATTTCTTTTTAATGTTACCTCACGCTTATGTCACTGGCACTGTGCCTGACGAGGGCTGTGTGGTTTGAGGGAACATTGGTGGGAGAGACATTGCCAGAAAAGCTGGCCTTCCTGTGCTGCAGAAAGCAACAGCTCGGCTACTGTATGAGCTTTTGTTTTTGTGGGCATGCACATGTGTGGGTTTCATTTGTGCGACAATATGTGCAAGTTTTGTCTGTATGTTGTTTGCATGTACTGTATATGTAGAGGAAAATGTGTGTAAATGCGTATGTTTCCTCTGCAGTAGTCCAGTATGCATGTATCCCCCACTGACATGCACAAACACACACGCCTGTTTTTTGGGACATTGGTCAAATCTGGGCCAGTCATTGTTTCCTTGTTTTTACCGACCTGAATAATTATAATAAAACAGTGGCTCTTTTCTCCCTCTCTTTGCCATTTAAAACATTACTCACCTACAGATGAAACCTCATGCATATGTTTGTTTTACATCTGAAGATGGGTGAACTTCATATATAGGCAATTTCTTGCAGCGTGAGAGGACTAAAATGTTATCCCTTCTGTTGCTTATGTATAATTAAGGGGAGAGTTCTCCAGGGGTGCCCAGGGGTTGCGTCAGAGATTGCCTGGGCAGCATCCCTCTCTGGAGAAATCACCTGGCTTGCTGTTTGATCTTAAAGGTTAAATGCACATGCACACTCCCTACTTACACAGACTCATCGCCATGTACATGTGCAGGCTGTTTGCCTTCACGTACACGCACACACACACACACACACACACACACACACACACACACACACACACACACACACACACACACACACACACACACACACAAACAAACAAACAAACAACACACACACAAACAAACACACACACACACACACACACGTTAGTTGCTAGGGCCAGTTCTCCAATCCAATCCCCCTAGAGCAAGTTGAGCTGGCTCACCATATTCCACGGTGTGGTAGTGGGGGAACATTATGTTCTGCTCCACAAAGACAGCAGTAGTACATTTCAGTCCCCTATGGACCTGCCCTATAATCCTGCATGGAGTCGGTACTGTGAGTGTGTGTACTTGCCTGTGTTTCTCGGTCTGACTGGGTACCTGTGTGTGAACTTGATCAGAAAGGGAAGGAGGATCTTTTAAATAAGATGATGCCACCTTACTGCATTCACAAGTAGCCCCATTAGAGGTGTTCAACATTTTGTAATGGACTTGACATGGAAAGGTGGAAAAAGGTGAGCGGGCTAGAATGTTATATTGGCAGTTAGACATTTTTGGGATCATTAATGCATTTCAACTTTATTAACTTCATACATTCTCTGGTGTCCATATGGTATTTTGATTGTATCAAACTGCTCATTTGAGGGCATTTTCATGTGAGAATGGCAGATAAGAGCGATTTTGGATCATGTTCTACTCTCACAATATTTTTTATTCAATTATGTATTTTCTTTTGAATGCAGTAAGACTGTCGGTCAAACTAATTTCCAGATTATTTTACCTTCAATTACAAGCATTAACCCCATCTGAGAATCCATCTGTCATTTGTGTTTCTGACTCATTACATTATTTCATATGTCATCAGCCATTATATAATGTATTTATATATCATTTGCACTTTTCCTCTTACTTTTGCACCCGCCTGCTGTGTGCTCTTTTGTGTTCATTTTCATTTACAAATCTCAACTTCTTCTACATTATCTCTAAATGAATGTTATTCCATTACCTGTTTTTGTTTTACTCACATTGCCATTTCATCACTTAACTATTCTTTCTGTATCATGCAAGCACAAAAAAAACATTACTATAGCACTGCTATTGTAGTTGGTACCTCAACAAACTCTACAAGTTGGTGCTGGGATTCACACTCTATGACCCAAAAATGAACGTGTGTCATTCCTACAAAGATCTCGAACACAGTTACATTCTGCTGACGTAGACTGCAGGCTACTAAGCAATTGCGTACAAAAGGGCAGTATGTATTTATGGCTCTATGCACCATTTATTCTTATGTTGTTGAACCCTCCCTCAACAGTGGTTTTAATGTGGGAGCATTCACCCATCCTCCTCCTTGGCTTTGCTCTGGTGCTTGAACATTCAGAAGTTAAGAAAAAAAAGGTTAGCTCTTATGCACAAAGATTATCATTCACCATGGCATTAAATGGATAAAATGATGTGTTTCACTATCCCTCTGTATCTATATCTGTACGTTTTACAGTAAAAACACAGTTAAACACACACACACACACACACACACACACACAGCACTTGAGATTTTGTGCAGATACATCTCCTCAAGTGCCTTCTTGTACTGTTGTTGCTTTCTTACATCCGCAAAGATCCCTATCACTGCTGCCCACCTTGCTCTCTCTCTCAGATACAAACACAGACAGACACAGACACGCGCGCGCGCGCGCACACACGCATCTAGAAAACACACACACACACACACACACACACACACACACACACACACACACACACACACACACACACACAAACACAGTATCAACACTGTCTTAAGACATCAAACGGAACTTGTTTACTAGATCAGAAGCAAATTATGTACTATTCTATCTATTCTATCCCCTACCCCCAACATACTCATTCATAACAAGAAAAATGTACTCACCAACACACAGAGAGTTGGTTACACTTTAGCATTGTCCTGTATCAGGGAAGCTCATCTCTAGCCCAAGTATTGTGATCCATGAACATAGAAACATGAATCAAATTAAACTGCAAAGGATGAAGTGAGCTATTAACAAGGCAGAACAATGTGCTGTTGGTTTATGATACAACTATAATGACTACATCTAGCACAGACTTACTTTCACAGCCCTATTTTAACTGCTTGACAACATGGTATAAGGCAAAGTCTAGGAAAGGAGTTCAAATTTTCTACCTCTAGTTTTTAATTTATGCAATATGGATGTTAGGTGTTACTGTGTATTCACTATATTTATGACCCTAAGATATATCTGCAACGTAAGACAGAGTACAGGTGAAATTTTTTGCAACACGATTTCTGTCCATCGTAAAACAAGTTCTCCTAATGAAATGACAAAGTGTGTGTGTAATTGTCCTCCAGAATGACACATATAAGCACATACATGATCTGACACTATCAGCAGAACTACATCATTTTTAAGTGCCCTCCCATGTCAAAGTCAGACACTTATTTGACCCATCCACCTCTCTTCCTGCCTTTGTGGCACTATAACGTCACACTTGTTTCACCTTTGCTTCAAACTAAGTTACTATGGCTGCTAGAGGGCTTTGTCAGTAAGTAAACATACTGTATGTTATTTCGGGGTATTTGCTAAAAATACTGATTCCGTTGATTTTGTTAGGAGCACAGTCTTGTCCATTGGGTTGATCTTATCCTATATCCATGATGTTCCACTTCCGGGATTGCTCTTGTTCTGCTGGAAATTCCGCTGGATGTCACTCTTTTCGGATGTTTGTTTTCAGATGTCCCGTTACCTTCCACTTTCCTTGTGTTGTAATTTAAACTCCGGTGGTTTTATGAGGACTATGGATAACTGCTCCTCAAATATTTGCAGGGTAAATCAAGACAGCTAGCTAGACTATCTGTCCAATCTGAGTTTTCTGTTGCACAACTAAAACAACTTTTGAATGTACACATGTTCCACCAAAACAAGTTCCTTCCCGAGGCTATTTTGCAGAGGCACCGCTCGGCGCTTAGCACCACCCAAGACAATGTTGATTGGCAGCGCTGTGGAGGAAGGTCTGGTATTGTGAGACTAGGTTGATCTTAATGCAAAAAACAACAGGCATGAACATTGAACATTGATTGCTTTTGGAATTTGTATATTCAGTACATTGTATTTACTAAATATTAGATAGAATGTGACTCTGGTTAATTTTTCAATTTCTCTTGTCAGACTTAAGACATTAGGGAATGTACTTTGGTAGAATGGTGCTCATTCCTCCAGTATGGAACCAGAGATTTGGGAAAAACCAAGGAGCACTGAAGCTGTTCTGGTGGCTTGTGGTGAACACCTTACTAATGCTACTTAATGTTGGTTTTCTTTCTACAATTCCTTTCCACTTATAACCACTTTCTGGGCCTCGGTCTAATGTGTTGTGTATACCTCTCTTTATTAGTCTCTGTCTCTCACAAATGAACACACACATACACCAGCACACACACAGACACTATAAGGACAATGATGGTACATATTGTACGATGGATGCTAGTGGTTAAGCAGACACTAACTTCAGCAGAGAACTTTACTGTTATTTTGGCTTTGTGCTGTGGTAATGACATCTTGGGAATGTGGTTGGCTGAGATCAAAGGTTAACTCTATGTGTGTAGTCCCCAATATAAAAATGATGGCTGTTGCCTCCCTCCTTTGAATCTCTTTTATACATCTTGACAAGCATAAGAATCTTGCTGTTGTCATTTTGTATCATGGTCGTTGTATCTTCACTTACTGTAAGCTTAGTATATGGGGAATGGGCAAATGACAAAGAGAGAGTGTGTGTTGTAAACACAATGGCCCTCATTTATGAAACGTGCGTACGACCTAAAACAGGCTTACGACGGGCGTACGCCGATTCATACACAAAGCTCGGCATTTATCAATTTGGACGTGAGCGTAGGCTGCGATCAAATCTCACATCTGGTCTGAACTCGTGTACGCAAGTTTTCGATTCAGTGTGGACTTGCGGTGCAGCATATAATCAGTTTAACAGGAGAAGGAGAAGTCATCAGTTGATCACATATCAGCAATGGCAGATCTGGCTCTTTTAGAAGACCTCTATGCGCCGGTCTGCAACACTGTTTTAACCTGTGGGATTCTGAACAACATCACACAGGAAAACACGGTGCCATAAATGTAGCGATGGAGCCAGATGACCCGATGCCCAGAGAGAAGTGTCCAGAACAGCCCCAACTGGGGGCTATACGAAGGAGACAGGATATTATTCCTCGCTTTTAAAAGGTAGCCTATAGTGTTATGTTTGGCAATGATATTCAATACAGGAAACATGACGATGCACAACATTTTTATTTATTCTTCAGGTTTTTGTTTCTCTTTCAAGTGAATGATTTATTGCTGCCATTGACCGAGTTATTTCGGCTTGTTTTTCCAGCCCCTCTGCTGTCAGGAGACAGGGTCGAGGTTGTGGTCCAGCATGGGGGGTGGAGGACACGCGCTCTCTCTCAGCTGTTGCCTCGTTCTGACTCATGAAAAAAAACAGGAGTGAAATAAAAGACACTGCATAAACTCTGCTACCGTGTGTTTATTTAATTATAGGTACACCTACATGTAGGCCTAATAGATTGCAATAGAAGCCTGTATATTACTATTAGGACTATAGAAAAATGTGTCAAGGATGTATAAATTAAATAGGCTAAACTTCAGCTGGAGTCCGATTTACTACGAC